>NW_026057578.1:62186707-62209416 GCF_023721935.1 Panthera uncia | reverse complement strand
CCAGAAGCAGAAGGCAGTTTGGAGGTTATTGTGATCATGAGGTGTGGGGGGTGGATGATTTGAACCAGGGAACCAGCAGTGGGGATGGTGAGCAAAGGTCGGATCCTCCTGAAAGTACATTTGAAAGGTATTGCCCAAGGACTGGTTGTGGGATATTAAAACAAAGAAAAGAAAAAAAGTTAAAGATGATTACAAGATTTTTGGCCTAAGTATTAACCGGCATGTGGCAAGAGTAAACTTGGATGGTGGATATTAAGAGTCCAGTTTTGAGCATAAGGTGCCTATTGCACATCCAAACAGAGATGCCAAGACTGAGAAGGACAAGTAGTAAAACAGAAGAAAACTAGGGGAAGGTGGGATCCTGGAAGAAAGTCTTTCAAGGAGGAACCCATGATCAGTCATGTCCAAGTTGAGCTAATAGGTCTAGAAGACAAGGACAAAAAGCGACCATTGCATTTCCTATGGTGGAGGCCTTTGGGGACCCTGGCAAATGTGGTTTTGTGAAGTAGTGGAGACAAAAGCCCAAACCTGAGAGGTTTCAAGAGGGAATAGTGAATTTTTGAGAAGTTCTGCAGGAAAGGGAAGTAAATCAATGAGGTGGAGTAGGGGGATCAAAGACGAATTTTGGGGGGCACCTGGGTGGCTCAGTCGGTTGAGCGTCTGACTTCAGCTCAGGTCATGATCTCGTGCTTTGTGAGTTTGATCCTGGCATCGGGCTTGCTGCTGTCAGCATAGAGCCTGCTTCAGATCCTCTGTTTCCCTCTCTCTCTGCCCCTCCCCCACTTGCGGTCTCTCTTTCAAAAATAAACAAACATTAAAAAAAAAAGATGAATTGTTCTATGGGAAACAAATACTGTCTTCAAGACACAGTTGCCCACACCTTCTGCTCCCTTCTGTCCTTCTCATCCAGAGACAGGTGGTGTTTCAGTGTTGTTCCAGAATAAGGCATGCCATTGGGTTCTCTGTGACTGAAGGCATCCCCACCCAAGTTTCTCTGAAAACCAAGGAGTTCCTTGAGTCCTGTCCTGTGACTCTGGCCACATCCACCTCTCTCCCTCCTAACGTCGTGGCCAATTTGTCATTCTTTTCCAAATTTCTCATGTTCACCCAGGAAGGCAGGGGGACTTTTTTCAGGAGAGTCATAGATTTTCCAGTAAGTAGTACTGGCAAGTCAGTTTTTCCTAGCAACTTAAAAAAGATACATAAATAGTTTTAAAATGTAACGTTCTTCTCCGTAGGAAAAAAATATATATATACCTGGCACATCAACTGCAGAGATGTTAAGTGTATTTTCAGTTTTTGGAAAATACACTGTGTGTCAGGTACATAATTTCATTAGCCTATTGCGCGCAGCGAGCTGTTGTTAAGAGGTCTGTCATGTCTCCATTATTCCCAACCCCCATTGGGGTTTAATCGTATTCAGGGCTATTTGCAACTATGGTTTCCCATTTCAAATGACATTAGGCTAAAATGAAGCCTATAACTTATACTTTGAGATTTAATATGCAACACTTTCCATCAGCATATTATACTGGTTAAGTTGCTTCTGAGCAACGTAAATGAAAAATAAAATAAAAATATCCAACTTAGCATGAGAACTTGAGAACCATTCATTTTGTAATTTTCCTGAAGGTCATCTCCAGTAGGGAAATAACTGGGAGGGCCACTCATCTTTCTTTGGCCGTGTGGCTGAAATCCTGTCAATCTCATACCAATGTTTGTGAAAAGGTCAGTTGCCCCTCTCAAGGCAGTGAGTTTGGTGTTTTGTTTTGTTTTTTAAGATTTTATTTTATTTTTAACCATATTATTATTATTTTATCGTTAAGAAGGCCACTTCTATGACCGTCATGAAGCCCAGGCTGGGTTAACAGTAATGAGTGCTGGAGGTAATTACATCAGACTCTGGACTTTCACTGTCTTTTCTCTCTACCTCAGCTGAAAACCCAGACTCATGAGGCCTCAATCCCTGCCTCCGTATTCCTGGAAGATGCCAAAGCCAACTACGTAGGAGGGTTTTCAGAGGAGACGACTTTGTCTTCCCAGAAAATAAACACTCTACTTTGCTTTTTGAGACAGAGGGCAACCCCAAACCACAGACAGGTTGGGACCAGTGCAGGCCTCGATAGTTAAAAATTTTAACTTTAAGTAATCTTTGCACCCACGTGAGACTCAGACTCACAATGCCAAGATCAAGAGTCACATGTTCCAGTGACTGAGTTAGCCAGGCACGCCAAGGCAATGAGTATTTTTGAAATAATTATTTGGGGTTGGCTCTTAGGTTCCCCATGGTCTCCGACTTCACATAGACCTGCCAGTTAGCATTGCATGGGTTGGCAATGGTGCTTTCTGGAGTTGTGCAAGTCTATAATGTACACAATTATGGTCCTGCTTCAGGGAGGACCTGAAGGAGAATGGCAGAGCACAAGTACTTGGAGTTTCTTCAACAGTGGTCCTGCCTTTATGGACACTGAGTCCCTCTCTGCTCCATTCCAATGGAGAGGGCTGAGGGTACTAAATGTGCCACTGCCACCATACCATTCAAAAACGTCCCACATGTCACATTGACTGCGGGGTCTGCAACCATGATGTACCAAAAAATACCCCACAATACAACTGTGAGTTTGCTCTATCCTATGTGCTCAGAAAAATGGCTCCTGGGTCCCTATACAAGAAGCACCATAACCCCATGGTAGCGAGAGAAGTCTTGTCCTGCACACCCCCGGCTAAGGCTCAACCAACTGCTTAAGAAGCACCACAACACCCAGGCATTCAGGAGCTCCTTCTGTCACTTCTCTTTTCCTCCTCCATGAGCTCCTTGGGTTTTTCCTATATGTCTGCCCTCCACAGAATGCTGGCTTCATTGTAGAGAGCACTCAGTTCCTTGAGGTCCTTGAGGGGGTTCTGGGTCTTTCAAAGAGAAACATCTATGAGGTAATGGCCTTTCTCTTATTAATCAGTTGTATCTTACAAAAGACCTTTATTATAGACTGAATATGTGTGTTTTCCCCAAATGCAAATGTTGAAACCCTAAAGCCCAATGTGATGGTATTTGAAGACGGGGTCTTTGGGAAGTAGTTACGGAAGATCAGGTCATGAGGATGGGACTCCATGATGGAATTAACATCCTTATAAGAAAAGTAAGAGACTTGAGGTCCATCTCTCTCTCCCTGCCATGTAAAGATACAGGGAGAAGGCGGCCATCTATAAACAGGAAGCAGGTCCTTGCCAAGAACCTGACCATGCTGGCACCTTGACCTTGGACTTCAAGTCTCCAGGACTGTGAGAAACATGTGTTGTTTAAGCCCTCCAATCTATGGTATTTTGTTACAGAAGCCCAAGCTAAGACAACCCTCTCCCAAGAAGACTGAGGAGGAAGGAAAATCCCATTCTAACCTGGAAAGTTCTTTCTTCCTTTGATCTGAATCTGACTTCTAGAAGGTTTAGGTCCAGTTTTGCTCTGAGGAACAATACCTATGTGACTCACACCTCTCCTACTTTCAGCCTTCACCTTCTGAAGCTCATTGCCATAGTTTTCTTCAGCATTTTCTTCTAAGAGCTGAATTTTCCTAGTTATTCCTCTGTATGGCCTCGTTTCCATATGCTTCACCATCATAGTTAGCTTGCCACTCACGGACCATGTTGACATGCTTTATAAAACTCAGGGCCCAGAAATGACCGCCCCCCCAGACACGGTTACCTGGGAGTGGTCTCTATTTATTTTCATGCGTGTGTGAGAATTTTATTTGACACAAAGTAGCTAGGGGGATATTTAAAGTGCTTCAAGATTGGCTTTTAAAAAAATAGACTAGATTGGTACATAGGCAAAAAAAAAAAAAAAAAAAAAAAAGCCTGCATTTGAACAATTACTCTATGGGATGTGTTTTTAAGCCACCCACATGGCTATATTAGGTAATACCTACTAGAAGATCTGATCAGTCCTGTGACTGTTGGCAGGTCCTTTTCCCCATTTTGGATCCCAAAAACCTCATCAGGTGGGTAGGTGGAGGGCAGTGGGGCACTAATCCTCTGAGTCCAGGACCAAGAGACCAAGGCTTATTCTTAGCTCCCTCATCTGAGCCAGACTAAGGTAAATTAGGGCAGAAGAAAAAGGCCCTTTTCCCCCACTTCCCTTCTTGTATGTCTGTGCAAAGGCAGGAGGCACTCTGTATAGATGTATTCTATGTGTGCTCCTAATGGGGCAAGTTTCTCTTCTCCCCAGTGATGTCTACTCACACAGGCATTTAGGGGAGGAGAGGGAAGGTCTCCAGCCATGTAAGGAAGGAGTGGCCTCACTCTGCCACAGTCACTTGCGATCACATGCCCGGGAGAGCTACGTCTCAGTCTGAGCTTCCTCCATCCATCCCGGCCCCCCTCCCATAACGTGACCCAGAACTTCCACTTTATAGAGTGAATTACCTGCAGTCAGTCCTCACAAGACCCAATCCTACCACTATCAAGTGACTCCAGAAGGAGAAAGTACTGCCTTGTTTTACATAGCTCCCCTCTCAATGGTCTCTGACCCCAAGGTGTTCTGTGTCCACTGAGCTGACTTTTCTTCAGCATTTAGTTTCTCGTTGATACTTCCATAGCCAGCCCGGTGCCTGTCCTTCTCCCCCATGTCCTCGTTCCCAGGTTGGGAGCCTTTCCCAAATCTTCTCTGGTCTAATCTAATCTCTGACAAGCAGCCTTGTGTGCTGCTTTCTCGCTCTGATAGACTTGATTTGTCTTGATGCATCAACCTTTGGGCCACAGAGGCCGTGCTGACCTCTTTGGGGAGCTCAGCTCTTGTGTTGTCCAGGAACCCCCCTCTCCTGAGGGCTGTATCAACCAGTTCTTCACTACAGCAGATGATGGGTTTTTCTACAAAGGACCTAGGAGAACAGCCCACAGAGTGACTAAGGCTGTCAACATCTCTCCTTTCTTAGGAGGCCTTTCTTTCTCTCTCCCTCCTGCCCACCCGGCAAGGGCCAGGGGCTGGAGGTGGGGCAGAAACCCAATCAATTAGGCAACAGTTCTTTAGATACTGGACATGCTGACAAAAGGGGCAAAACATTATGTATCAAATCATGTTTGTTATATTTTAATCATATCACATCTGTATTCATTTGCTAGGGCTGCCATAACAAAACACGACTGAGTGGTTGGCTTAAATAGCAGGAATTTATTTGCTCCCAGTTCTAGACACAGGAAGTCCAAGATCAAGGTGCCAGCAGATTTTGTTTTCTCTGAAGCCTCTCTCCTTGGCTTGCAGGTGGCCGCCTTTTTACTGCCTCTTCACGTGGTCGTCCCCCTGTGCACGCACCCATGGTATCTCCCTTGTGTGTGTCCAAATCTCCTCTTCCAATAAGGACACTAGTCAGATTAGATTAGGGCCCACCCTACCAACCTTAATTACCTCTTTAAAGGCCCTATCTCCAAATGTAGCCACATTTTGAGATACTGGGGGGCGGGGAGGGAGGCCTTCAATGTATGAATTGGGGGTGGGCACAAGTCATCCCATAACAATATTTTTCCCCCAATGCTATCATTGATTTGTGCTGAGGTCATAGCAAAGAGAACAGTCTCAAATTGCAGGGAGGGAGGTTTCGGCTATAAGCAAGGTTCAGGCATATTCCAAATTGAGATCCTGAGGTGGAATCTCACCTGAGGTGAGGAAAAAGGAATAAAAGTAAAGGCAGGCATCCCAGAAAATACACATTCCCATCCATTTGGGACCCTTTCCAGGAGGTTAAACGAAATTATTTTTTTCAGTCTCAACATTCATTCATTCAATCATTCATTTGGCAAACATCCACTGAACCCTCACCACGTGCCAGTCACCAAGAATCCAGAACTAAACCCACGAAGGTTCTTGCCCCCAACAAAGGACTGACTTATTTATTTATTTATTTTTAATTTTTGTTTTAATTTATATCCAAATTAGTTAGCATATAGTGCAACAATGATTTCAGGAGTAGATTCCTTAATGCCCTTTACCCATTTAGCCCACCCCCCCCACAACCCCTCCAGTAACCCTCTGTTTGTTTTCCATATTTATGAGTCTCTTATGTTTTGTCCCTTTCCTTGTTTTTATATTATTTTTGTTTCCCTTCCCTTATGTTCTTCTGTTTTGTCTCTTAAAGCCCTCATATGAGTGAAGTCATATATTTGTCTTTCTCCGACTAATTTCGCTTAGCATAATACGCTCCAGTTCCATCCACGTAGTTGCAAATGGCGAGATTTCATTCTTTTTGATTGCTGAGTAATACTCCATTGTATATACATACCACATCTTCTTTATCCATTCATCCATCGATGGACATTTGGGCTCTTTCCATAATTTGGCTGTTGTTTATAATGCTGCTATAAACATTGGGGTGCATGTGCTCCTTCGAAACAGCACACCTGTATCCCTTGGATAAATGCCTAGTAGTGCAATTGCTGGGTCGTAGGGCCAGAAAGGACTTCTGTATCTTGATATCTAAACCCTGAATGGGATGGGAGGAAGACAGGAGCAGGCAAAAGAAGTGTCAAGAAGACCACAAGGCTTGAATATTAATGAACCACAGACCTCAGCCCAAAGTCAGCACAAGCTTGGGTAATTCCTTGCTGGCACTCAGCAGTCCCCATACTCAGGGCAGGACCCTCTGTTTGACGGAATCTTGCAAAAAGCATAAACTCTCTGGTTTTGGGAGATCTGAAGGACCTTGCGCCTTGAGCCAGCAAGAGAGCTGGAGACATTCCTAAGCCCCACACCCAGCGCAGGCAGGTAGGAGAGGGGCATGGCTGGCGCTGCAGTGGAGTCACCATAGCCACAAGTCATGAGGTTTGGGATCCAAGGAGCCCTGACCCTGATCCTACTGTAGCTGCAGTCAGGCAGGCATTTCCAAACCGGACACCTCTTCCCCTTGCTTCTCACCAAGGCTTAGTCACACCCTCCCTGGGGAGGCCACCAGATGTCGCCGAGATCTGCTTGAGAGTGTGTGGCAGCTGGAAGCAGAGGAAGGGCTGCCCGGCCGGGACACTTCTATCCACAAGGTAGCAGACACCTCTATCTGGAAGGTAAGCCTGCCATCTAGTGTCCAAGTCTGAGACACGCAGGGGCAAATCAGGCTCTCCTCACCCTGTTGGCCCGGCTCAGCCTGTGGAATATTCTTTGGCCACCTTCCACGAAGGCAAACCACTTTGCTTTCAAAGTGGATTTGATTTTTTAGAAACAGCTAAAAGTCATTCTAAGCCAAACGGTTATTGATGGGAGTACAGAGAAATAATACAGATTTTCCTCTGTAGTTTGTAACCATCTAAAGGCAAGTGATTATTTTGAAGAATGTATATACTTTTGATTAGTGTCTTGAGATTAAAAGTCTTATTATTTTATTTTTATTATTAATTTTTTAATGTTTTATTTATTTTTGAGAGAGAGAGAGAGAGCGCACACAAGCAGAGGAGGGGCAGAGGGAGGGGGACAGAGGATCCTAAGTGGGCTCCAGGCTGGCACCAGTGAGCCCGACCGATGTGGGGCTCGAACTCACCAACTGCGAGATCACAACCTGAGCCGAGGTGGAATGCTCAACCAGCTGAATCACCCAGGTGCCCCAAAAGTCTCATTATTTTATTTTATTTTTAATTTTTTTTAACGTTTATTTATTTTTGAGACAGAGAGAGACAGAGCATGAATGGGGGAGGGTCAGAGAGAGGGAGACACAGAATCTGAAACAGTCTCCAGGCTCCGAGCTGTTAGCACAGAACCCGACGTGGGGCTCGAACTTGGACCGCGAGATCGTGACCTGAGCCGAAGTCGGCCGCTCAACCGACTGAGCCACCCAGGTGCCCCAAAAAGTCTCATTATTTTAAAGCTGACAATATATACCATGGAATCCTACTAAAGTACTTTTTATAGAGAATTTAAAATACATGTCCCTACCCCACCCCACCCCCAGAAACGAGTGTTGGTGTGGCTTTTTCCATGCAGACCCATCTTTTATAAGAAGAATGGTTTCTTTGATTTATTCAGCTGCTGAGAAGGGAGTCATCCCTACAGCCTGACAGAGCCCAGTCTTCCTTCGAGTGCTGGTCCCTCAGAACTGTGTATTGAACCCAGAAATTGGGTCTTGTTTACCATGGAGCTTTCTTCAGAAGACTTCAGATCCAGGAAAGGGCTAATGGAGGGACACTAGGCAGCATTTCAGCTCTATTCTTGTTTCTCAAAGACAGTGAGGAGCTCAATGCCCAAGCCATGGCTGGCAAAGGGTCTGGAGTCTGTCTGAGAACACAGAGGGGTGTGCCCGAAACTCAGAGCATCAGAGACTCGGACATTTGGTCCCTGGGGTCGGTGAATGATAGATACTTCCCTGAAAAGCAGGAGGGTCAGAGCCTCAGACTGAGGCCGGCTGAGGCAGGAGAGGCTAAAGAAAGTCCTCCCCAAACCAGCAAACCTCCTGAACAGTCCTGAGCTCTCTGTGTCTTGGAAAAGGTCCCTTCTGCAACACTTAGAGCCCTCTTTTCCAGAAGCAAAAGGTAGACCCCTCTCCTAGGATACTTGTTAACTTCAACATTATCTGAGTACAAAGGGTCACTTCAGTTGTAACGAGCCTGGGATTTTAGCTGGGCCATTAGGTGGTGAGGAGGGTGAACTAATCTTTTTTAATATGGAACAAGGTCAGGAAAAGAGGGCCCTCACTTGGCCCTGAGTGCCTGGCAACTCTGTTATTCCCTTGCTCAGCAGTATTCTGGAGCTGGAAGAGTCCCAGCTCATAAATACAGAAAAAATTTTAAAAGTTTTCAAAAATCACTAACACTCCAAGTGAAATAATGGACCTAGGTAACAACCACCAGCGAATGCTAAAATCAGCAGGCGAAAGGTTAATGGGGAACTCTGTGGGCCGACACTACCTAAACCTACGGATCAAGAAACATCCAGCGTTAAAAGTGATACATGCCTCACAGTAACAGCATCACCCTATGAAGTGTTGGTGCCTAAAAATATTGATCTTGAATCTAATTGAGGCCTTAAATATAACTACTGTTTACAGGGAATATGGAGGATAGAGGAACATGTTACCTAACTCCACAAGAATACAATCAAATACAAGGGGCACCTGGGTGGCTCAGTTGGTTAAGTGTCCGACTTCGGCTCAGGTCATATTCTCATGGTTCATGGGTTCGAGACCCACGTTAGGCTCTGTGCTGCCAGCTCAGAGCCTGGAGCCTGCTTCAGATTCTGTGTGTCTCTCTCTTCCCCTCCCCAACTCACACACTCTCTTTCTCAAAAATAAACATTAAAAAAAATTAAAAGAAGAAAAGGAAACAATCAAATACAGAACACAAGACATTATACAGAACAAATGATCTGGTTCCTCTTCAAATCAATGGCCAGGGTGGACCGCCTCAGAATAAAAGAGACCAAGAGACACAACCATAATGCAATATGTGGATTTTGAAAAAGCCAACTGTAAACATGATGTCTGAAATAATCAAGAAATCTGAATATGAATTGGGTTTAGATGATATTGAGGAATTACTGTTAATTTTGTTAGGTAAATAATGACATGGTGGGGTGTAAAAAAGTCTTATCAACTAGAGATAAGTTGAAATGTTTCAGGTGAAATGACAAGATATCTAATATTTGTTTAAAATACACGAGCAGGGGGTGCCTGCGTGTTCAACTCTTGATTTCAGCTCAGATCATGATCCCAGGGTTGTGGGATCAAGCCCTGCATCAGGCTCTGTGCTGAGCATGGAGTCTGCTTAAGATTCTCTCTCTCCCTCTCCCTGGCCCTCTCCCCTGTTGGAGCTCTCTCTTTCTCAGTAAAATAAAATAAATAAAATAAAATAAAATAAAATAAAATAAAATAAAATAAAATAAAAATAAATAAAAATAAAGTACACTAGCAGGAAAAAAAGGGAAAGACAAATGAAATAAGGTTGGCAAAATGCTGACAACTATTGAAGTTGAGTGATGGATACAGGAAGGTCCTTTTATTCTAATTATGAGTATGTTTTGAAATCACCATGATAAACACACACACACACACACACACACGCACTGTGGTGCCCTTGACTCCCATGCAGATCTCAGTTTGTATCATATTATGTAAAACTCAGCCTCAGTCTGGGGTTTGGGGAGAACAGGTAGACTCACGTGGAAGAGGCAAAAAACGCCCCTGGGCAAGTTTGGAAGACTGTTCCTTCAATCATTCTGGATTTGAAAAGACAACTGAAAACAGCAAGATAGCACAATAGACCTATTAGAATGGCCAAAATCCAGAACACTGACAACACAATGTGCAAAATCCTACAGCTACTCTGTATGATAATACAATGGTGGATACACGTTATTACACATTTGCCCAAATCTACAGAATGTATAAAACCAAGAATGAACCCTCAAATGTAAACTATGGACTTTGAGTGATAATGATGTATCAATGTAGACTCATCAGTTGTGACCAATGTACCACTCTAGCTGGGGAGGCTGACATTGGGGAAGGCTATGCACCTGTGAAGGCAGGAGGTATATGGGAAATCTCTGTATCTTCCTATCGATTTTGTTGCAAACCTAAAAACAGATCTAAAAAATAAAGCCTATTTAAAAGAAGACAGGTGTACAAGGCTGGCTCAGTCAGTAGAGAATGCCACTCTTGATCTCAGGGTCATGAGTTCAAGCCCAACATTGGGCTCCATGCTGGGTGTGGAGCTTACTTAAAATAAATAAATAAATAAAAAACAAAAAAGCTACTCTACAGTCCTACAGTCTCCAAAATGGACAGAATGGGACAAAATGGACTTTTAGGCAAGAGGAATCTAAAAGGCTACTTATTGGCAGTACTGGGAACTGCTACTAACTAAACCAAAATAACCTGCATCTCTCACACACACATGTGAAAGACACCTTCAAGGCACACATCGACAAGTCAGAACACAGAGGAGCAGACAAATATGTGTGTTGACACATCCAGGAAGGTACACACAGACTACACACAGGTAAACTGACCCCAGCACAGACACCCATATGTACAAATGTCCAACTACCCACAGGGCATGAGTATACACCTGCTTCACAGACACTGCTGAAATATGAATCCAGAGACAAACAAATGAATTTAGTAGTACTGAACATTAACACGTGGCCATACAGAGGAAGAAGTTTGGCAAATGAAAACAAAACTCTCAAACATCCATCCTAGTAGTACTGGAACATCTCGATTAACCCAAGGGCAAGTAAATGTCCATAGTAAAAAGACAACATTTGACCTTGTTGTTCTTAATTCTCACGACACACATTCCCTCTAGGAAACTTCACCTAAACTAAAGCCTCATTCAGTGCGTAGATACCAACCACTCTCAATTCTCAGTCACTAGTTCCTGCTCTTTCCTAAGATGCAGACATGTATGTTCAACTGCTTATTGAACATTTCCTCTAGGAGGCTGCATTGTAGTTAAGGTACAGACTAAGCTTATTTCTCTCTCATGTAACAATTCGGAGGTAGTGGGCCCAGGGCAAGTTACATGGCACTGGCATCTTCAACATTTTCACCTCTGAGCCCAAGGTGGCTTCTCCAGTGCTGGTTATCTTTTCTGCCAAAGGAGAAAAGAGGCAGGAGAGTTCACACCCGATCCTTCTAAGAGCAAGCAAGACACATATCACTTCTTCTCACATCCCATAGGCTGAAGACTGGTCACATGGCTACTTTCTCCAAGGGAAGCTGGGAAGTAAAATCTTTAGCTGAGCGCCTGTGTGCCACCTACCACTACCCCTACAAAAGGGCAGAAAGGTACTGGGGGACAATCGGAACTCAGTTATATCTCTCAGATACCTCAAACTCAATATACATAAGTGTAACCTCATCATGTTCTTTGTCTCTGTTCCCAACTGTGAGTCCTCCAATTCCCAGCTTAACAAATGACCTACCACTTACCCAGCTCCCCAAGTAGGTTTTCTGGATATTGAATTAAATATTAAATACTGAATTTGAATTTCAGATAAATAATCATATTTTAGTATCAATATGTCCCATATATTGTATATATTTTTATTTGCTAAATCTAACAACCCTACACCTAAGCCAGAATCCTTGGAGCGATTCTGAATTCCTCCCTCCTTTTCCATTTTCAATTGCCTTCTGAGTCCTGCTGATTCTTTTCTATAATAGTTCTCATTCTGTCCCCTCTTCTCCATCTCCACTGTGACTTCTTTGGTTTGGGCCATCACCTTCTCTCTCAAAGACTCTTGTCAATTGCCTCCCACTTGGCCTTCCTGTTTCTAGCCTTGCCCCTTCTAATTCATGCTATGCACAACAGGTAAACTGGTCTTTCTTTTTATTATTATTTTTTGAGAGACAGAGAGAGACAGCATGTGCATGTGTGCACAAGTGGGAGAAGAGCAGAGGGAGAGGGAGAGAGAGAGACAAAGAGAAAGAGAATCTTAAGCAGGCTCCATGCTTAGCGTGGAGCCCAAAGTGGGGCTCAATCCCACAACCCTGGGATCATGACCTGAGCTGAAATCAAGAACTGGACACTCAACTGACTGAGCCACCCATATGCCCCTAAACTGGTTTTTCTAAAATGCAAACCTGACCACATCACTCCTCTGCTTAAAATCCTTCTATTGCTCTCCATGGCTTTCAGGATAAACTTCAGACTGATTGGCTAGGCTGACAAAGCCCTTAATCATTTGGTTTCCCTTTCTCCCTCCGTCTGCCCGTTGCCCTCAGGCTCTAACCCATCACGCATGCCCCAGCCACATCAAGCTTCTGGGAGTCCTATATGGGAGTCCTATAAGGGTGCTCATTCCTACCATAATCCCCATATGCACCTTACTCTTTTTCCTTTGCTTGGCCAAATCCTAGTCATTATGAAAAACCCAGGTTAAATGTCACTTTCTCCTGGAAGACTTCCTAACTTATTATTTTAGGCATATATTTTTGCTTCCATTGCCCTTGACACACTGTATTGCAATAGTCGACTTGTCTGTGTGTTTCCCCAAGCACGTTTTACATTTTCCTTCAGAGCAAGGACTATGTCTTATTTATCTTTATACATTCAGCAATTTTCATTCATTCATTCTTTATACATTCAGCGATTCCATACAGGAATTGGCACTGGTAAACAATTAATAAATGTTTATTGGATGAATCATGATTCTCTGGCTTAAAATGTTCCTATTCTCATCCCTGGCTGGACCAGCATGTCTTCAGTTGGACATTTCTCTCCATTCCACATGTGGACCTTTCTGCGCCAGTCTTAAGCCTATTATATCTTTACTCTCATAGAAACTATGAGCTCTGATTTCCATGGCTCAACCATGATGAAAAAGCTTTGTGTCCACTCCATTACGCTCCTACCTAATGGATGTTAGAATGAAGAAATGACACCTTACCGAATGAGGCCCTAGCCAGTTCCCCTCCTGAGCTGAGTTTCAGATCATGATTCTAGCTGACACTGGGCAGCTGTTAGATGAGAGTTTCTCGTCTGCCCTCCCAACCCCCACAATTTGCCCCCAGCCCTTCCTCATCCCCTGGGGAATAACTTCTCCTTTTTTTTTGTTTTGGGCCACAGCAGTGTTTAGCGGGAGCAGGCAGCCGTGCCTTGTTTGCACTGTGATCTAACACCAGCTGACAGGTGGGTTTCGGGGTGTCTCTGGGGCCGTGGCCTGTTTAGTGGATTTACCACTCTAAACTCAATTACAGGAGACTTTCACGCTCCACAGGCAATTCCAGTCCCTTTTTGATAAAAACTCTGGTGAGTAAATAAGTCATGATGGTGATAGGGGCCTGCCATTTAATATTCATTGAAGTACACATGTTTGGAAATTGGAAGCAGAGTTTAATCCATTTTCATATTTATATCAACATGCAGCCTTAAAAAGGATCCTTCCTTTTTTTCCACCAATCTTGTCAATTTCTCCTTTGGAAAGATAAAGGTAAACTGGATATAAACTTTATTTTTAAAAAGTTAGAAATATGTGAAGTTATAATTACTCAAGTGTGAGCTTCAGATCTGTTCATTTTCACCTCAAAACTAATTCTTGCATTTCATTTGAGCTCCTGGGAGAGGCAGGTAACAGATAAACCAAAGTCACTGCTGTTTCTGGTGGCTAGATTTGGGGATTTGACTTTGCTATGGGAGCTCAGTGAAAAGAAGAGGTTGGGAACATGGTGATCTCAGCCCCAAGATCTTACAAGTTCAGGGAAGGTTTCACAGCCATTCCAAGTAGTGTAAAAGCACCCCTTTTAAAATAAAGGCAAGGCTCACAAAATAACCAGTGTTCGTGCTCCCCAACAGAAGTTACAGGATTGTTCATTGAGGGAGACCTGAAACCTGGGGAGAAAGAGTTAACACAGTGAAGGAGTGTTGTCTCCCAACTCTACCTTGTTTTTTTTAATGCGGATGAATGTTTAAGTATGGTGCTGTGGTCAAAGGCATCTCTTTTAATAATGCAACACACAGCTTCCTGAGGGGACAGCAGTTGATTTGGAAACTGAATATGGTGCACTCTAAATTCTCCTCCCCAAGGAAGGCTGACTAACTGATAAGTGCCACGAGCTAGCATGGGGACTCATTCTGTCAAATCAACTTGCTGGAAAGGCCCCATGCAGAATCTTCTCCAGTCTCCGGGAGCTAATGTGAGCAGACACTTGTGACATTAGACAGTGCAACAGGCCTGGCATGAAGGAAAAGTTCACCATTCGCCAACAAGGTGGTCTTTATATGACAAGGATAAAGAAATCAGTGCAAATTTGTTAATGTAACAACTTGGAAAAGTATGCTTTAAAAAAAAAAGCCACTCTATAGGGAGAGAGGATCAAAAGAAAGAAAGGCAACAACAGTACTTGGAGGCTTTCTTGGGGCTTTTTGTACTTTTTGGGCCATAGGCTTTTCTCCTGGTCCTTTTTCTATACTGGGGAATCTTCAGTTAAGCGAAGGAGTCCCACCGCACAAGCCACTCTCCACCTAAAACTGAAAACTGAATAAAATAAAAGTAAGGAAAGGAAAAGCAACGGAGACAAAAGAAATGAAAATGCTTGTGCCTTTGCCTTACTGGGGTAAATACCGTGTCTCCTATTTCAGATGGGTGATCACTTGACTGTCTCTAAGGGAGAAATCTCATCTGTCTGATCTTGGTGCGTTAGTGCTGAAGGAAAACGGAAGCGACTGTTCTCTGGGAAGAGACATGGTGATTAGATGTTACCTCTGTGTCTGACACAAAATATAAGTAGATGTCTATATTGGGATCAAGTATTTTAAGAATCGAACAGCACTGCAGGAAAAAAATGTAGTTATTAATACCAGATAGACAAATTTGATTGTGTTGAGTGTCTGATTCAAAGAGGTGGTTCTGTCAGGTTTTTTCCCCCTTGGTGGGGTCAATTTAATTTTAAAAAGGCAACTTAGGGGCACCTGCGTAGCTCAGTGGGTTGTGTTGGGCTCTTGAGTTTGGCCCAGGTCATGATCTTGCGGTTTCCCGGGTGCGAGCCCCACGTCAGGCTGTCTCGCACACTGTTTCTCTGCCTTCCCCACTTGCGCTCTCTGTCTCTCTCAAAATGAATAAATAAACGTTAACAAAAAAAGGCAGTTTAGTATAGCATACTTCTTTCATATGTAAATTAGAAAAAAAAAAGTCATAACTTTGAGTATGGTGAGCTGAATCAGCTCTTTCATGGCAGCTGTGACAGCATGGGCTGTGGAGAGAGGTACCCTGCGTTGAGATCCTGGCTCTGCCACTTACTAGTCTGTGATCTTGGAAAGTTGTTTAATAAAAACATTTACCTCATAAGATCATCCTAAAAATACCTGCATCATGAGAGCCTTATCACGAGTGAATACATGTGAGGTTCTGAGTTCAGTGTCTGGACTATATAAGGGCACCATACATTTGGCCCTGATTATTATTTCAATGAACCTAAACGGGTTTCCATAGGCCCTTAATGACCTTAACTACAAGAAAAGTTTCTGCGGTCAAGTAAATTTAGGAGCCAGCTTTAACAGAACTAAACAATTTTTTTTTAATGTTTATTTATTTACTTTGAGAGAGAGAGGGATAGAGAGTGAACAAGGGAGGGTCAGAGAGAGAGGGGGAGAGAATCACAAGCAAGCTTCGCACCATCTGCACAAAGCCCAATGTGGAGCTCAAACTCACGAACTGTGAGATCATGACCAAAAGCCAAAACCAAGAGTCAGATGCTTAACCAACTGAGCCACCCAGTGCCCCAGAATTTTTTTAACCATGGTATTTTTCAGTGTCTTTGTTATGTAAGCATGCATGATGAACACCTAAGGAAGAATTTGCTTTCTTTTTTTTTTTTTTTAATTTTTTTAATGTTTATTTTTGAGAGAAGAGAGACAGAGCATGAGTGGGAGAGGGGCAGAGAGAAAGGGAGACAGAACCCAAAGCAGGCTCCAGGTTCTGAGCTGTCAGCACAGAGCCCAATGCAGGGCTTGAGCTCACAAACTGCGAGACCATGACCTGAGCCAAAGTCCAATGCTCAACCAATTGAGCCACCTAGGTGCCCCAAGAATTTATTTTCTAATATTTGATCTTATAAACCCTTTGTACAGCCAATGCTGTTCTTCAAGTGAAGGAACAACAGTATTCCCAACCTCTGGTTCAGGAGTTAAAGACATTTTTGAGTCATGATGCCTGAACCACTAAGGCAATAATTTATTAAAAAAATTTTTTTTAATGTCTATTTATTTTTGAGAGAAAGAGAGACAGAGCATAAGTGGGGAAGGGGCAGACAGAGAAAGAGAAAGAGAACCCAAAGCAGGCTCCAGGCTCCGAGCTGTCAGCACAGAGCCCAACGCGGGGCTCAAACCCACGAACCGCAAGATCATGACTTAAGCCAAAGTCGGATGCTCAACTGACTGAGCCACCCACGTGCCCCAATAATTTATTTTTTTAATCTTTTTTTTTCCCTAAGTAAGCTATGCCCAATGTGGGGCTTGAACTCACAATCCAGATATCAAGAGTTGCATGCTTTACTGACTGAGCCAGCCAGGCACCCTCTAAGGGAGTAATTTAAAGCATGATAACTGGTTACCATATAGACTTCAAAGGTCTCATAACACTCCCTTTACTATTTTTTTTTGACATTTTTATTTATTTTTGAGAGACGGGGAGAGAGAGAGAGAGAGAGAATGAGCAGAGGAGGAGCAGAGAGAGAGGGAGACACAGAATCACAGAATCCAAAGCAGGCTCCAGGCTCTGAGCTGTCAGCATAGAGCCTGACACTAGGCTAGAACTCACGAAAACATGAGATCATGACCTGAGCCTAAGTCAGATGCTTAACCGACTAAGCCACCCAGGCATCTGAAAACACTTCCTTTTTAAAATAGCATTTTGTAAAGTGGGATTGGCAGGAGGCAGAATAGTGCACAGTTAAAACCCAGACACTGGAGTTGGACAGACCCAAGTTCAAATCTGTCAGGCAAGTTATTTCCTGTCTCTAAGTGGTCAGTATCCTCAGCTGTGACATGGGGATAGTAGGGATGTTTACCTCCTAGGCCTGCTATACTAATTAAATAAGGTAATGCCTGGCTCTGTCAGCTATTGTTGAGATAGATATATCCTAACAGAGGGACTAATATTTGCCAACAGGCAAAGAATTGGTCATTTTGTGCTCAACTGCTCCCCTCATTCAGAGGCCTGGATACCTCTAGGTTGCAGTAGAAGAAGCACTAGAATAGGAATCAACATCTGTGGGTTTGGAGGCATCCTTTGTGTTTAACTGAGGAATTAGCTGATGAACACATAGGACGTATTTACCAAGATTACCACACCCCTGTGCCCAGTTTTCTTGTCTATGAAAAACAAAAACAGCAGCACACGTTTCCTGCTTGTCTCAGGGTGATTGTGAGACCCAGAGATGTTCAGGTACATATGATTTTATTAAAATAGAAAGACCTGTTGCTTTTTTAGACATAACGCTATTGAAAACTTACTATAGTCCAGGTAGTGTGTTAGGTCTTATATATTAGGCCTTATTTTAATCCTCACTATGAGGTGGATATTATTACACCTATTTTAGGAATGAGGAAACTGAGAGGCTAGATATTGCTAATTTCCCCCCAAGTTCTCACAGCTAATAAGAGAGCCAAGAAACAACTCTAGATCTGTCTGACTCCAAAGGTCCTAGAACCACTGCGCTTTAAAAGAAAAAAACCATTAAAATACATTTTAAGTTCAAAATTAGTATTGGCCACATACAATTTCTCCACCAGCTTCTACAGACATCTTATTGGTACTGTAAATATCCTTAACTTGGACAGTAGCCACCAGTTAAAGGAATGAAGATGAAGCATTGTGTAGAAAACAGAATGACCAACACAGGATCCAGCCTCTTAACTGGTTGATGATTTATGGATACCGGGTGGTTGGTTAACTTTCCCTGGGACTTATGCATTTGCTGTGATTATTATTATGACTAGTGTATGTTTGAGGGCACCCACTCAGAGAAAGTCGTAACCTGTTGGTAACAGATCTCTACCTCCTGAGAGTTCCTGGATGGCAAACTGATGTGTACAGCAAGCGGCTTCACATACTGAAGTAGAGCAAGGTCTGTCAGGGAGGGAAAATCCATATTAATGATATGCTATAAAACACTTTTTGTTAGTTACATATATTCCTTTACTTTCATTTCCCAAGAATAGCTCAGCTGTCAAAGCATTTCCAAGATTTCCATAGATTCGGCAAATACTGTGCGATCGAATTATTGCTCTGAGAGAAGCTGCAATTAAAACACATTAATCATTGTAACAAAGGATCCTTATTGAGGCTGACAAAGATGGTGAAATCTGATGAATAATTAGTCTGGTTAATCTTTTAAAAGTGAATTAAACTGCTAACAAGTTAAATCACTGTGATTTTCAAAATAAGCCTCCAGGGTGAGCAGAAAATGGGAATATTATCTTCATTTTTAAAAGATATTTTCCCCCTCTTTCTTATCTCTCGGCTTGCACTGGAGGCCTTGGGTTACAATAGTGGGGTCCTGAGGAGCAGTTGGGGAGAACATGGCTGGTCAAGGTGTGAGGGCATGTTTTTCTTTATCCTCCCAGTGATTTCTTAATATACCTAAGGTGAACAGTGGATAGAAGAAGAACCATGGATGACCTTTAAATCTGATCCAGAACTAACATGGCACCTGCTCACCAGCCATTCTCAATGACCTGAAGTGGATCCGTCACTCAGTTCTGATTTCATCCCCACTGTAAGCCAACCGGCCATGACAATGGGTGATTCTATAATTTCCTCTTTTGCCCTTCTCTCCAGTCAGATGGCTTATTCTTCCAGACAACACCTCTTCTCTTTGCATTTCAATTACTCTGGAAGGTTTGTCATGCTCTGAAATAGACAGAGATGGGCAGATACAAGCTGGAAAGTCATAAGAAATGGACAGAAGGGGATAATAATCATTTGGGCTAAAGTCTTGACTTTGGCTGAATCTCCACAATTTGGGGGAGTTTTAGTGAATGCTATAATGTGTTGTCCAGACCCCCCTCAGGAAGGAAGGACTTACTCCCCCAGCTGCTGGGAGAGCTACTAGAATTTGGCCTTCAGCTGTTAGCCTCAAAAACTGCCCCTCCTCAACAAGGCCACACTTCCTTACAGGGCTGGCTGCCATCCAATTTCTGATCAGTGTCGGGGTACAAAGACTGGCCCAATTTGGGAGAAGTGAAGGTCATCCTGGTGTCAGAGTTCCCTACAGGGTTGGCTAATACCTTTGTTGGGATAGCATCACAGTCCAATTTCTCTCTTACCCAATCTTCATTTCTTCTCCTCTCATAGGTATCAGACCCAAGAGCACCCCCTAATAAATAAACTGACTGCTAAAACCCACCTTGGAATCTGCTTCCTGGTGGCCCCAACCTATGACACATGTAAGGAAGAGGTCTCTAATGACTATTGATCCTATAAGAGCAGATGGGAAAAGAGGATCAGCAAAGCTCCCAGCTCAAGGGAGGTGGAGAAACTACTACTTCCTGGCTCTATATCGCTCCTACAGCAAGTGTATTCCTGCCAGCAGATGCCCCACAAGATAGCAAGGATCACCTAAAGAAGAGAGGGATAATTGCTGTCACAGATGAAAGGCTTATAGCTTTAGAAAGCAGATGGATCTTAAGCAAATTCTTTATTTCAGGCTAGCTACTTGTCTGTGATTGTTTCCTCATTTGCAAAGTGGGAAGGTACAATTAGTCTCACAAGCTTATTGGTTACATGAGATGATGAAGGTCAGCTGCCCTACCCCAGCTCCCCTCAAAGGTTTATTTCTCTTCTACATTCTCCATCTTCCTCATCTTGTTTTTCAGATTCCAGGAAAATCACTGCTTTCCTTTTTTGCTGCTTGATTTCATCTACCCGGGGTTGGGGTGCTTGGGGATTCCATTTCAGGTTGATGGTGTTTGGGAGGGTGCTTAGCCACCCATCTTCTGTCCATCATGTCCATAGTTACATGTCTATACATGTTAGTCCCAGTAGGGGTCAGGGACACCACACAGTAACTCCCTGGGGACTGATGACCTTTCCTACTTGGAGGATACAGAAGGACAAGTCAACAGTGCTGAAGTGTGTTTGTTTTCAGCTTAAATCTGGTTCTCGGTTTCATGTGTGGTGGCCATTTCTCCCCCACTAAACTGTAAGTTCTGTGAAGGCAGGTCACATGCCACCTCTTGTAACCCAGAGGATTTAGCTTGGAGGGAGTGGGTTTTTTTGCCAGATTACTTGGGGTCTTGACAAACAAACTGCTCAGAGAATAAGCAATATCCATAAAAACTAATATGTTCTGGGATCTTCCCAATCACTCTTTGGCAATTTCCAAGACATTTTAATTACTCTTTACTCTCCTGGTGATGCCTTTGCCTCAGGTCATTGTGAGAGAAAGCCAAGTTTAAATGTTCTTGCCATGAATCTGACCCGTCTCTATCTTAGGCTTGAACCTAGAGAATCTTAACAAGCATCAAGGTAAAGTTTGGGAAGCAAGCTAAAACTGGAACTCAGGGGAAAGTGAAGCAGAATTGAGGTCATTTGGCCCAGGATAAGGGAAGTTCTGTTCACTCCCTTCCAATGCAAAAAGTCTATTATGAGGAAAGTGTTCTTTGACTTTCCATAGGAACAAACAAGATTGAAACAGGAAGGACTTTGCTAGGATTACCGATACTGAACATTGAAATCTTTAGGGAGATTAAGTCAAACTTGTGTGTATGTGTGTGTGTGTGTTCTATTTTTTATTTTCAGGATTGCTTTTTAAATATTATTTTGTTTTATAGCTGTGTAACACTTAGATGGCTTCAAAGCAAATCCAGAGAACAATGTATATTTAGAGAATTTTTTTTTTAATTTTTATTTGTTTTTGAGAGAGAGAGACAGAGTGTGAGTGGGGGAGGAGCAGAGAGACGGAGACACAGAATCCAAAGCAGGGTCTAGGCTCTGAGCTGTCAGCACAGAGCCCGATGCGGGGCTCGAACCCACAAGCCATGAGATCATGACCTGAGCCGAAGTCCAATGCTCAACCAACTGAGCCACCCAGGCGCCCCTAGAGAATTCTAATTATCTCTAATCCTCCTACTCTAGTCCCTCCCCCTCTCACAGGAAGTATTTGTATGTTTTTACTCTGTTTTGGCCCATATTCCTTCAAAAAAAATCTCTTTATTCCTTTTTACTATTTCTCTTCAGTCATTTGTCTATTGTGTTTATTCTCTTTTTTAAGTTTTTATTTATTTATTTTGAGAGAGAGAGTGAACAGGGAAGAGGCAGTGACAGATGAAGAGAAAGGATCCCAGGCAGGTTCCATGCTGTCAGCACAGAGCCCGACTTGGGGCTTGATCCCATGAATGATGAGATCATTACCAGAACAGAAACCAAGAGTCAGATGTTCAACTGACTGAGTTACCCAGGTGCCCCTGTGCTTATTCTCTTTTGAGATTTCCTAACTTAGTCTTCATTTCTGAAATAAATCTTTCCCTTTATTTCGAATTCTTTCTGGGCCTATCACTTCATTTCCGAATTTTTCTCATTTGAAGTTCCCATTCTTTTATCTCTTCTATCATTTTCTCAATTTTTTTAATCTTCTTTGAAATATTAGGATATACTTTTCATGTGTCTCATGAGCATATTTTTCTAAGTAGTTTTAATTTGGGAGCAAAAATGTTTCCTTGACACCCTAGCTTCAGTGACCTACGTCTTCACTCCTCTCTGTATGCCTCCACCCATCACCAGCCTTAGGAAATGATTCTCAGAATTCCACCCCTCTCCTCTCCTTCAGGATCTTGCACCACCAACTGCCGTCTCTTCTCTTTTTCTGTACTTTTTTTTTTTACTTAAAAAAAATGTTTATTTACTTTTGAGAGAGAGAGAAGAAAGTGAGCTTGTGAGGGGCAGAAAGACGGAGACACAGAATTCGAAGCAGGCTCCAGGCTCTGAGCTGTCAGCACAGAGCTAGATGTGGGGCTCGAACTCACAAACTGCCAGATTGTGACCTGAGCCGAAGCCGGATGACTGACTGACTGAGCCACCCAGGCACCTCTCTTTTTCTCTACTTTTAACCTTTCTCTCCTGGAACTTTTCCTTCAGCGTATAATCATATTTGTATCTACCTATCTTTAAAAACTAAGACAAACTGCTCTTTTTCCATTTTATATTCTCTTTAGCCACCTTCTTCTCTAATTCTTTTTTCTTTCTTTTTTTTTAAACTTTCTTTCTTTCTTTCTTTCTTTCTTTCTTTCTTTCTTTCTTTCTT
>NW_026057578.1:62031583-62186697 GCF_023721935.1 Panthera uncia | reverse complement strand
TTTCCTTAAATGTTTATCTTTGAGAGAGACAGACAGAATGTGAGCGGGAGAGGGGCAGAGAGAGAAGGAGACACAGAATTTGAAGCAGGCTCCAGGCTCTGAGCCATCAGCACAGACACTGAGGTGGGCTCAAACCCACCAACCGCGAGATCATGACCTGAGCTAAACTCGGATACTCAACGGACTGAGCCACCCAGGCGCCCCTTCTCTAATTCTTTTCTTAGCCAACCTTTTGTGAGGTCCATCGGCATTAATTCATTTCCCATTCCCTCCCCAACCCATGCTGTCTCTCAACTCACGCCATCTAGCCCGGGGCTATATACCTCTGCTGAAACTGTTGTGAAGGTCTCCACTGTCTTCCTTGCTGCTAAATCCAATGACCATTTTTCAGTTTTTATCTTATGTGACTTCTTTCTACTCTTGGACACCACTGGCCAGTTCCTCTTTCTTGAAGTGCTCTCTTTTGCTAGTTCCCTTTCTCTGGTTTCTCCTTCTTTAGCCAACCACATAAATTTGCTTTTCTGGGGGGTCCTTGGCCGTTGTCTCTTCCTATTTTGCCCACTCTCCCTGGGTTATCTCATTCACCCCTCAATTTCCACTACTACTCAAATGCTAATAATTTCCTATATACTTATTTATTTACTCACACTCTACTCTATTTGAAAATGAACCTAAGATATGTCACTAAAATATCCATTGAAAAAATTAACAGAAAATCTAGGCAAAAGGGCATGGGACAGGGTAAGGAAGTAGAACACAAAATTTGGCTCTAAGATTTCTTGTAGTCGATGCAAAAAGGAAAACAGAATAATGCATATGTTTCACTGTGTTCCTGAAATAAAAGTAAACAGTTTGCTCCATAGAAGCACAACATGTATGGTTCTGAGATAGAAGCATTTTGTCCTATGGGTCCTCATAAGGGGGACACTGCACTATATTATGGAGCATCGCACAGTGTATCAGTGAATACAACAATGTTTTTCCACAGGTTGTTTTTTAAAAAAAATAATGCCTCTCAATATTGATGAGTTAGAGTTAGGGCTCTGCACTGACAGCTGTGAGTTCAATGTGGGGCTCGAACTCATGAGACCATGACCTGAGCTGAAGTTGGACGCTCAACCGACAGAGCCACCCAGGCACCCCGAATCAGATTTTTTAAAATTTTTATTTTTTTTAATTTTTTTTAACGTTTATTTATTTTTGAGACAGAGAGAGACAGAGTATGAACGGGGGAGGGTCAGAAAGAGGGAGACACAGAATCTGAAACAGGCTCCAGGCTCTGAGCTGCCAGCACAGAGCCCGACGTGGGGCTCAAACTCACGGACCGCGAGATCATGACTTGAGCCGAAGTCGGCTGCTTAACCGACTGAGCCACCCAGGTGCCCCCAGATTTTTTTTTTTAAGTAAACATAGGGAGGGCCAAAACAGTGTAGTCCAGGTACTCTGGTTTGTGACAATACTTTTCAAACTCTCTTTAACAGCAGGCTTCACTAGAAATGAAGTCTCAGGGTGCCTGGCTGGCTCAGTCGGTAGAGCAAGCGACTCTTGATCTTGGGGTTGTGAGTTTGAGCCCCACGTTGCATGTAGAGATTGCTTACAAATAAAATCTAGTAACAAGTAGCAGTGAATGTAAGGTTATATTCTCAAACATGTACAAGTATTCTAAGTTGGTATTTAAGGGCAGACCCAGATGATGACATGATTGGCCAAGTTGAAGGTGGGATCAGCATCCTCTTAAGCAGTGGCTCTCAAACTTAAACTGGCATCAGAGTCACCTGGAGTCTTCTTAAAACATAGATTGCCAGAATTTCTGATTTAGTGGGCCTGGGAAGGAGCCTGAGAATCTGTACATCTCATAAATTCCCAGGTAATTCTATTGCTGTCAGTCTGGGGACCACATGCCGAGAAACACTGCTTTTAAGGAAATTTAAAGTAACCTAAGGTGGCTACCTCACCTATCCAGACAGAGCATCCATTTGCAGGTCTATAATACTACTCAAAACATAATTTTGAATTATAACATGACCCAGATGTATGCAACAATCAAGGCATTCAAGTGATGTGATTTAAAATGGCAACAACAGGGGCACCTGGGTGGCTCAGTCGGTTAAGTGTCTGACTTTGGCTCAGGTCATGATCTCACAGTTTGTGAGTTCGAGCTCCACATCGGGCTCTGTGCTGACAGCCTGGAGCCTGCTTCACATTCTGTGTCTCCCTCTCTCTCTGCCCCTTCCCTGCTCATGCTCTGTCTCTCTCTGTCTCAAAAATAAATAAACATTAAAAAAAATTTTTTTAATGGCAACAACAGTGGGCACCTGGGTGGCTCAGTCAGTTAAGCGTCCAACTTCAGCTCAGGTCATGATCTCATGGTCTGTGAGTTCAAGCCCCGCGTCGGGCTCTGTGCTGACAGTTCAGAGCCTGAAGCCTGTTTCAGATTCTCTGTCTCCCTCTCTCTCTGACCCTCCCCCGTTCATGCTCTGCCTCTCTCTGTCTCAAAAATAAATAAATGCTAAAAAAAAATTTTTTTTTTAATGGCAACAACCGTGGGCACCTGGGTGGCTCAGTTCCTTAAGCGTCCAACTTCGGCTCAGGCCATGGTTTCATGGATAATGGGTTTGAGCCCCACGTCGGGCTCTGTGCTGACAGCTCCGAGCCTGGGTCCTGCTTTGGATTCTGTGCCTCCCTCTCTGCCTCTCCCCCACTCACGCTCTGTCTCTCTGTGCTTCTCTCGAAGATGAATAAACGTTAAAAAGAAAAAAAAAAAGGTTCAAAATGGCAACAACAAATGTTAAAGTGAGAAAAAAACTGAAAACCTCGTTGTCATCTTGGTCTTAAAAATATAAAGAGGTGTGCCTGGGTGGCTCAGTCAGTTAAGCATCCGGCTACGGTTCAGGTCATGATCTCGAGATTCGAGATTTGATTTGTGAGTTGGAGTCCCGAGTTGGGCTCCGTGCTAACAGCTCAGAGCCTAGAGCCTGCTTCAGATTCTGTTTCCCTCTCTCTCTTCCCCTCTCCCACTCACACTCTCTCTCCTTCTCTCAAAAATAAACATTTATATATTTATAAAGAAAAAATATCTAAAGCTCTAATTGAATGAGACAACTTGGTAGACAAAACACAAAAAGAAAAAAAAAAAAACCTAAGATCTCATTAGTTTGATTTACTTATCTTTCATTCTGAGTGAGAGTTCACATTTGTATTTCTTTTTCTGTGAACTACCTTTTGATACATATCTCTTCCCTATTTTAATAGGATTGTTGTTGGTTTTTTTTCTTGTCAATTTAATACAACCTTCTGTCTGCATTTGGGTTACAAATATCTTTCAGGTTTGCTTTAACTTTGTGGTCATTTTTTTAATTTACATGTTTTGAAATTTGTTACATCCAAGCATATACATCAATCTTTTTCTACCATTAAAAAAAATTTTTTTTTAATGTTTATTTTTGAGAGTGGGGAGTGGTAGAGGGAGGAGACACAGAATTCAAAACGGGCTCCAGGCTCTGAGCTGTCAGCACAGAGCCTGATGGGGGGCTCAAACCCATGGACTGTGAGATCATGACCTGAGCCAGATGCTTAACCAACTGAGCTACCCAGGCACCCCAATGCTGCAGTCTTGAAGCAGAATCTCTTCTCTGGGAAACCTCAGTTTTTGTTCTTAAGACCTTCAACTGATTGGAAGGCCCCACCCACATTATCAAAGGTAATCTCCTTTACTTCAATTCAACTGGTTGTAGATGCTATGATATCTACAAAATATCTTCACAGCAACATCTAGATTAGTGGTTGGTTAAATAACTGGGTCAATCTTTTTCTTACTATCTAATGTTTTTTTCCCCCATGTTTATTTATTTTTAAGAGAGAGAGAGAGCAGGGGAGGGGCAGAGAGAGAGGGAAACACAGAATGCAAAGCACGGTCCAGGCTCTGAGCTATGAGCACAGAGCCAGATAGGGGCTTAAACTCACAAACTTTGTGATCATGACCTGAGCCAAAGTCCGACACTTAACTGAGTGAGCCACCCAGGCACCCCTCTTCATGGTTTTATATTTTGAAAGTTAGAAAGTTCAAAATATTCTCTATTGCAGATTATATTTTTAAAATTTCACCCATTTTCCTCTCTCACTTTTTATGGATTTGTGTTTTTATGGTTGAATCTTTGACTCATCGGAATTTTATCTTGATGGGGCACCAAGGTGACTCAGTTGGCTAAGCATCCGACTTCAGCTCAGGTCATGATCTCGCAGCTTGTGGGTTTTAGCCCTGCATCAGGCTCTCTGCTGTCAGCGTGGAGCCTGCTTCGGTTCCTGTCTCCCTTTCTCTCTGCCCCTCCCCAGCTTGTGCCTTCTGTCTCAAAAATAAATAAAAACATCAAAAAAATTAAAAAATAATAATTTTATCTTGATAGAGTGATCCAGCTTTATTCTTTTCCCCATCCACTGGACAGTTACCCTTCAGCCACTTATTAAATAATCTAACATAAAAAGCTGCCCTTCCAGGGGTGCCCGGGTGGCTCAGTTGGTTTAGCATCAGACTTCAGTTCAGGTCATGGTCTTGGGCTTCGAGAGTTTGAGCTCCAGACCGGGCTCTGTGCTAACAGTTCAGAGCCTGGAGCCTGCTTCAAATTCTGTGTCTCCCTCTCTCTCTGCCCCTCCCCTGCTCACGCTCTGTCTGTCTGTCTGTCTCTCTCTCAAAAATAAATAAACGTTAAAAAAAAAAAAAAAGCTGCCCTTCTAAAGAAAAAGACGAGATCAATATTTCCCAGACTTCCCTGATGGTAAGAGTCTCGAGTTCACAGGCCCCTCCTCCAAGAAACTCTAATTAGGAGAAGCAGAAGTTTATGTATTTTTAACAAGTACCCTCAGATGATTCTTATCATCTGGGAAGTCTGGCAAACCCCAGAGTAGACTCTGCTCTGGATCTAAATAGACAGGACCATGCCATCAGAGACTGGATCTTGACCTTTCTTGAGTGGTCTGAGAATTTGCATTTCTCATAAATTCCTGGAGCCAAGGAATTAAAACTAAACCTGTATTTCTGATGAGTCTCCTACTAACTCTCCCTATTCCCTGTCTCTGCTTCACTTTTCTCCCTAAAACCTATCACTATCTGGCATATTATTTGCTTGTTTGTCGGTGAAGATAGGAATTTCATTTTGCTCACTGCTATGTCATCATTAGCACTGTGGGTGGTAGGCAGCTGATGAAAAACAATAGTTGTCTAATGAATTAATGAATGTTTCTCCAGTTCAGAGTTCTCTTCTGAGATCCTGATTCTGTTATCCACTGCCCAGTAGATACCTCCACTTGAAAGCCCCTTGGGAACTTTAAACTTAATATATCTGAGATTGAGCTCATCATTTCTCCCACCTCAACCCAAACTGCTAGTGCTCCCTGGCTGGGAGAATAGCCTCACCAACAACTCTCCTATTTAAGGAGAAGGCACCATTGAGACTTTCTCATCTATATCCTACCAGCCACTAAGGCTTGGTAATCCTACTTCTCATCTTCTCTCAAGTCTGTATTCACCTCTCCAGTGCCTTAGTTCAACTACCGTTATTTCTTGCCGGAATTATTGCAAAAGTCTCAACGTCCTCCCCAATGAGTACAGATTTCTAAAATATAGATCTGTAATCCTAGCTTAAAATCTTACAATGGTTCTGCCTTGTTTTGAGATGTGGTTTAATTGTCTTAACTTGACTAACTAGGCCCTTTGTGACCAACCCCTGTCATCTACTTCCTCATCCCCTTCAACCTTTGATCTCACAAGATTCCTTCTCAACAGACAAACAATGGTGAAGCAAGAGTGGAATGATGAGAGCAGTCTGTTCTGGGTGGAGACAGCAATGGGTTGTCTGATGCATCGTCTATAGGTGATATTTTTGTTTAAACTGGTGTTGTTTGAAAACCAATTTTGCAGGAAAAATTTGGAAAAAAAACAAATACTGAGGAAAAATTCCCTCCTACCCTTTTAGGTTCTATGGCTGGGCCCAATAATTAAATTTACATAAGACAGATTAATAGGAGAAAAGCATATACATCGTATTTAATATTTTCATGTGCATACGGGGGATTGTATATGGAAAATGAAGACCCAAGGAAGCAGTTAAGACTGAGAGTTTATATACTTTTTAAACAAAAAAATTATAAATTTGTGGAGAACCCACAAACGTATGGCCAACTAATCTTTGACAAAGCAGGAAAGAATATCCAATGGAATAAAGACAGTCTCTTCAGCAAGTGGTGCTGGGAAAACTGGACAGCAACATGCAGAAGAATGAACCTGAACCACTTTCTTACACCATACACAAAAATAAACTCAAAATGGATGAAAGACCTAAATGTAAGACAGGAAGCCATCAAAATCCTCAAGGAGAAAGCAGGCAAAAACCTCTTTGATCTTGGCTGCAGACACTTCTTACTCAACAGGTCTCCACAGGCAAGGGAAACAAAAGCAAAAACGAACTACTGGTACCTCATCAAAATAAAAAGCTTCTGCACAGCAAAGGAAACAATCAACAAAACTAAAAGGCAACCAACAGAATGGGAGAAGATACTTGCAAACGACATATCAGATAAAGGGTTAGTATCCAAAATCTATAAAGAACTTCTCAAACTCCACACTGAAAAAACAAATAATCCAGTGAGGAAATGGGCAAAAGACATGAATAGACACTTCTCTAAAGACATCCAGATGGCCAACGACACATGAAAAAATGCTCAACTTCACTCATCATCAGGGAAATACAAATCAAAGCCACCACAATGAGATACCACCTTACACCTGTCAGAATGGCTAGCATTAACAACTCAGGCAACAACAGATGCTGGCGAGGATGCGGAGAAAGAGGATCTCTTTTGCATTGTTGGTGGGAATGCAAGCTGGTGTAGCCACTCTGGAAAACAGTATAAGGGTTCCTCAAAAAACTAAAAATAGAACTACCCTATGACCCAGCAATTGCACTAGTAGGTATTTATCTAAGGGGTACAGGTGTGCTGTTTCAAAGGGACACATGCACCCCAATGTTTATAGCAGCACTATCAACAATAGCCAAAGTATTGAAAAAGCACAAATGTCCATCGATGGATGAATGCATAAAGAAGATGTGGTATATAAATACAATGGAGATTACTCGGCAATCAAAAGGAATGAGATCTCACCATTTGCAACTACGTGGATGGAACTGGAGGGTATTATGCTAAGCGAAATTAGTCAGTCAGAAAAAGACAAATATCATATGACTTCACTCATATGAGGACTTTAAGAGACAAAACAGAGGAACATAAGGGAAGGGAAATAAAAATAATATGAAAACAGAGAGGGGGACAAAACATAAGACACTCTTAAATATGGAGAACAAACAGAGGGTTACTGAAGGGGGTGTGGGAGCGGGGATGGGCTAAAATGGCTAAGGGGCACTAAGGAATCTACTCCTGAAATCATTGTTGTACTATATGCTAACTAATTTGGATGTAAATTTAAAAAAAAATTAAATTAAAAAATAAAAAATACATTTGTAGAGAGGTGACAAGACAGAGGGGTTTGGGCTAGGGGACAGTAAATTATGGGACAGTGGCTGGGAAATACATGAAGGAAACTGATGGAAGATCAGTTACTTTCGGTTTGTTTGCACAAGTTTATTATGGCACTAATTCTCAGTCTCCTGTGATAAAAATGTTCTTCTCTTCCTGATACAGGGAGAGGAAATTTTATTGGCTTGATTTAGGCAGAAAGGGAGAGGTCAGAGAGCCCTTCCTGTACCTGCTGTTCCTCAAGTGCCTTCTGCACAAAATAAGTCAAAACAGCATACTGTGGGGTGGCATGTTCTGAACCCCTTCAGTATGCTAGCAACTCTAGATGATGACAGTGAGAAGAAAAAAAAAAAAAGCCAGCTTCTAATCTCCAGAAACAGATCTAATGCAGTCGGTTCAATGTATTACAAACTGATCTGATAAAGCTAAGCTATATTGTTCTCCTGCTGTACAAAAACATGTTGTAGAGTATCCACTTCAGACATGGCCACTGTGCAACACCCAATCCCACATATCTCACTCTCCTGGCTAATATGATTGACTGCTTTACCAGTTACAGCTTTACCTTTGATTCAGTACCCACTCTCCTCATGATAAGATTTGTTGAGATGCCCAATCACAGAATTGCCCCATTTTCTAATAGCACCCAATTCAGAATGAGCCTTTCTTTCCTTAGAAATTCCTTCTTTCCTCCCCCAGATTACCCAACTAAAGCCCAAATCCAAACCAAATAGGTTCTTTCTAACACCCTCTTACTGAGACATCCCATAGTTCCCCATGGTGTGCATTGTCCCTCAGTGCAACAATAATAAACATAACTTATTCCACTATACGTGTGTCCCTGTTTGTGTCTGGGTGAAGGGCGTTAATACAATGCAGAATCTCTTTTATAGGTCTAACTTCTGAACAATTGCTATGGTTATTGTTGAGCTTTAATAAAATACATATAGCCTTCAAATTAGACCATGTTTATTCCTCGAGACTTCTGCCTGGATTGCATTTTATCCTTCTCTTGCCAGGCAATCTCTACTCATCCTCAGCCCTTAGCTAAAATGATACTTCTGGAAAACCACCATTAAAACTTCCCTTGTCAGGGCCCCCTGTGGACATATATGTATTTCCTTTTTGATATTGCCAGTGCTTATTAACTGTTTATTACCATGGCTAGTTTGTGAGCAGCATAAGGATATGGTTTGTATTCCTCTTGCTGGCTCAATAAGTGTTTGTTATTGCATTAAATAATGAATCCCCTCCCACACCACCTAAAGTAACAGGACATGAGCTACAGAGCAAGTCTTTTGGTAGAATTCTCAAAGCAGGAAGTTTCTAAGTAGAAAGTTTTCTAGGAGGAATTCTCATAGCAAACTTGTGAGAATCAAAAGAACATGCTTTGGTTTTACCTTCTCTCCATTCTTCCAATCCCTCCTTCTCTACACCCTTTAACATCACATAAGTGTCCCAGGAAAATTCAATGTAAAGATAAGGAAAATAAAAACCCACTATAGATGTCCAAAAACAAACAGAATATCAAGAAGAATAGGGATTGGCCGGGGTCGGGGGAGGGGCGTGGTGGGAGACCAGATGTGGGAAATGTCATCCTCCCTAAAGTAAACCTGTGAAGAGCAAGCACTTCCCTCCTTAACCCTCAACTCTGCTAGGTACAAAGTTTTCAGAATTAGGATGAGTGAAGGGGCAATACCCTTGGGGCTCCAAAGGCTGAGCCTGGAAGAATGAAAATAAGACTGACTTCTGGGATGGGGGATCAGAGAGTCTCCAGTTCTCTTGAGGATCCACTGGTGGCTTGGGTCAGCAGGTAAGAGGAAGCCAGGCATCCTGGCTGAGATATGTTTTGAGTTCCCTTTGTCTTTAGCATTTTAACATGAGGATTCAGAGTGGCAAACACTCGCTCATGTGCCCAAGAGCCCTTGTGTCATGTGTTTAGGGATGACACCCAATCCACAGGATGGCTCACGTGGAACACTGCAGTGCAGCAGCCTGACCTTCATAGTTGCCCCAGGAAGACAAAATGATATGAATATCCAATGTTGATATGCATGTCTGGTGTGGACACTTCAGTCTGCTTCCTGATAGAGAAACACAGAGTTCCACACAGAATCGCTATACTGATTAACTATATTGATTAACATGTATATTTTGAAGCAGAAAAAGATTCTCTACATTACAGTAGAACTGAGGACTTACATGTCAGGCTGAACCTGGTACAAATTAAACAAATGAGTAACAAATCCTTGCGGAGAGAAGCTTATAATGGAAACACTGATGAGATATAATTATGATCTGGATTTTGATCACTACATTCTATTGAAGACACCTCCAGTATACAGTAGTTATGTAAAATACCCATACACTGTTGTCAAGTGGCATTTTAGAAAAGCATTAGGGTAAAGCTAATTTTTCTGAGCCTTGAAAACCACAGTGATGATTAAGTGAAGAAGCCAACACTGCACTCTCTTTGCTACAAAGGAATTCAAGGGAGGTGAGAGGAAGGGGTGACTTGTGGCAATCCACTCAGGTCCTATCTGTTTTACCTTAACTTCTGAGCAATTCTCAGCCTTCAGAGTATATGCTAAAGGTCTAATTGAAGGACTGGTACACAAGTATATCTTGACTGACAGAATTTTCTCAAATAATTAAACTCAATAATCATTATGGATTGCCATGTGGTACATACAACATAAGTCACAATCACTACTCTCGAGGAACATGCAAACTAGTGGAAGAGAGATAATCCAACTACACAAAGTACCAATATGCAAAGTTACACACTGTAGGTGCTGCTGGGGCTTAAGGCACCTTATTTAGTTAGGGAATTAGAACAAACCTAGGAAAACAAAGGGCTTACAGGATGGGTAAAATCTTCAGAAAGAGACAAAGTGGGGTGTGTTTGGCATGTCTGGCATAGGAAACAGTGAGAACTGTGGTTCAGAGGCCCATAAGGTCTAAATGGGCAAAGCACTAGACAAAGAGAAGCAGAACCTTCCAATGTGTGATATAGGCATTAGTATGAGGTCAGCCTGGAATAGATCCATGCTAAAGACTTAGAACAATAATACTGCATTTTCTATTGAAGGTTTGTCATCAGAAAGTAGTTCCATCACAGTTGTGTTGTGTCCAAAAAGAGAGAGAGAGAGAAAAAAAAGCAATGTCCCTCAGTGACAGAATAGTCCCCCTTTTTAAAAGAGGAGATGTGTTGTAAATGCTTTTTATGGATTCTAAATCCCTTTACAATTCTCTTTGCATCCTTTTTCTCTCTCTCTCTGAAGCAAAGAATACCATTCTATCCTGAGATGTCATTTAGGCTCAACCTCAAGCTAAGCCTGATCGAGTTTGTAGATGAGAATTAAGAAAGTGGAAAAAACTCAAATACACTCTTAGAATCAGGCCACCCAAACTTTGCAGATTTTTGTCCTTTTCTGTCTTGGGCCTTAGCGAGAAGCAAGCTGGGGGGCTCAGACTAGGGATAATTGGCTGGTCTTAGGGTGCTCAATATAATGGATAATTGAGTTCTATGGCAGGAAAAGTTGAGAACGGGAGAAATGACCCTTTAAAATCTCCCTATTTTCTTCTTCTAGGGTCCTCATTCTTCATAAAAAGAGTTAGTTTTAATTTTCTGAAAGCGTTGAGTTTTCTCTGTGAGTATACGCATGCACATAGGCACACATCTGCACACCAACTCTCTAAAGAGAATACATGTGGGGCTCTCTTGCCTCTGATTGGAATCCAAAGAAAAGGAAATTCGGTAGAAAAATTAGTCTTTGAAGTTCACTAAAAGATTCCATTCCACTGGTTTGGTGTGACAGATCTATTACACCAAGTCTAAATTCCTTTGCGGGTGGATGCAGCATGGGGCCACGGCATCGCTGTCCATGGTGCTGACACATCTGTACTACATGATTGGTTTCTCTGAACTCTGAGACAATAATGATGGTGAAATTAAAGTCCTTGTGAGCATTTATGCCACAATGGGCATAGTTGTATGTAGTCGATTTTCTATCTGAAGAATAACTTTCATTTTTACTATACTGCAGAACTAAATTATAATTTACCTATCCAAATATATGCAGTAAATTCACATACAGTGAGTTCTATCATGTGTCAGTTAATTACAAAATTTCCCCCCTGGAAGGCCCGTGGTCTGTCCCTCCTTCCTCACATCTCTCCATTTATAATTCTATCTGGTTCTGAAATTACTCTACAATCTGATCACAATACCTGCACATCCCTATCTCCTACTTTCAGCAATAGCAAGAGCAATGGTCTCTTCCCTCATCATGTGCCACTGCCATTCCCCTCTACGTCTTAGCTCATTCTGGTTCCCAGACTGTAATTCCTCTCACCTGTTATGATCTTCCCTTCTACTCATAAAAACCCTACCCAGATTTCAAGTTCTAGCTCCGACCTTGCCTCCTCTGTGAAACCTTCCTTGATAACCCAAGTACTTTCAGTTGTTCCTCCTCTCCAAATTTCTTTAGAATTTATTATTTGACAAATGTGACATTTCATCTTGGACCATAGTACATTTAGAAGGGAATCTCAACTTCAATTCTGTGCCACTGTAGTACAATGGAAAGGGCGTTTTAGTATCAGACAATTCTCAATTTCAATTCTAGCTCCTCCATTGCCTCGCCGAGTGAGATCCTTACCTTTCAGAGCCTCACTTCTCTAACTGTGAAGAACAATCTTTACCTATTTATAGGTAAATATGTATATAGGTATCTTTACCCTATATAAAGCTCTCTTCTTCTTCCCCACTGTAACCTTCATACCACCTACCACATGTTAAATACATGGTAAATGTGGCTGTACTGAAATGCATGTAAAATTCAGCTTGTTTACTCAACCTTGCTATATGATCCACCTGCAAAAACTGACCATCTCTGATCGAGCACATTTTGGGCAGAGAAGTGTCCACAAAACCTGAGAGAGCAAACATAAGAGAGACCATTTGGAGAAGATGTTGAAATACTTGGCTCTTGAAATGGTTATTAGGATGACTAATTTTATGAGTCAATTTGACTGGGCTAAGGGATGCTCAGATAGCTGATAAAACATTTCTGGATGTGTCTGTGTGGGTATTTCCCAAAGAGGTTGGCATTTCTATCAGTAGACTGAGTAAAGAAGATAAAGCCCACCAATGTAGGCACCATTCAATCCATTGAGGGCCTAAATAGAACAAAAAGATAGAAGAAGGGTGCATTTGCTCTCTACCTGAGCTGGGACATCCACCTTCTCCTGCCTTTGGATATCAGAGCTCCTGATTCTTAAGCCTTTGGATTCAGACCAGGATTTACCACTAGCCCCCTGACTCTTGTTTGGGTCTTTGGACTGAGATTAGGATTGGCTCCCATGGTTCTCATGCCTTCAGATCCAGGCTGAATTACACTACCAGTTTTATGGGTTCTCCAGCTTACAGACAACAGTTTGTGGGACTATTGAACTTACATTATTCTATAAGCCAATTCCTATAATAAATCTCTTCTTACATATATCTGTGTGTATGTATGTACATACATACGTATGTACGTACATATGTATCTATCTACCATCTACTGATCAGTATATCATTGGCTCTGTTTCTCTGAAGAACCTTGACTAATACAGTCATGTTCTCAGTCAAGGTCTGATGAATGAGTGCAAATACTGTGAAGCTGTTCACAGACATGGGCTCTGGCAAAGAATACAAATGGATGTGGAACACTGACTCCTGAACAACCTGTGCCCCAACTCTTTAAAATTCAAAGTACAGTGTTGGAGAAATTTCCACTCTCTACAGCATGCCAAATTTTGACATTTTCCCCACTGACATTTTTTATTTTCTATTATCAGAAAGGGCAGAATTTCTTCTGAAAAAGAGAAGAAAAAGAAGATACACAGAATATCAGTTTTTAAGTGTTATTTTTGTTCTTGAAAAGGCTTCTCATAGACTTTAAAAGAAAGCTTTTTTTCCTTCAGAGATTTATTTTGATAGAATTATCTGAGCCTTGTCAGGGAGAACAAAATTTTGTGAGCCTACCATACGAGTAAAATGCCAAATTATATGCTGTAAGTTTTTTGTTTTATTATCTCTGGGTCCAGTCAAAGAGAGAAAAGATTTTGAATCCAGAACTATTAGCATTTGGAAACAAAAGAGTCTTCACTGCAGCCGTTCCCCCAGGGCTCATTTCCCCAGCACTATGGGCTCCATCATTCAGGTGGGAAGATGCTGTATCTCCTCCACCCCCACTCCACCATGCACTTCTCTTCTGGAGATCCAAGGAGTTTACAAACAGGATCAATTTCCTCAGCAACCTCTTTCAAAAGCTTAAAGTCAGCTTTAGAATGAACCCTGGGACATCAGCACACACACATTCACACATACCCTAAAAAAAATCACATTTTACTGAGGGCATGAAGTCCTGGTCATAGAGACGTGCCATTATGCAATGGAAAGTGCTTAAACTTTAAAACAAGATACACTTGAATGTGAATCCTAGTTCTATCACTGTTCAGCTCTGCTACTTTGGGTAAATACCTAACCTCCCTGAGCCTCAGTTTCTTCCTTTGTGGAGAGGAGATAATAATATCTATGTTGAGGTGGCATGGTTAAAAAATCACCTATGTAAAATACCTACACACTGGCTTGCCTGTAGTAGGAGCTCAATAAGTGGTAACACTGTTATTATAAGTGAAACCTGAGACTACAACACCTGAGAGACAAACGTAGGTGTTGGGGACACCACAGGAAGGGTACTGGGTGGAAAGAAGCACCAAGAGGGAGCAAGTTGATGGGGCTGGAAAAAGGAGCAGGGGCCACATCACATAGGATCTCATGCAACCATGGCAAGGATGTTGGATTTTTTTTTAATTTTTAAAAATGTTTTTATTTAGTTTTGAGAGAGACAGAGGCAGAGCATGAGCAGGGGAGGGGCAGAGTTAGAGGGAGACAGAATCTGAAGCAGGCTCCAGGCTCTGAGCTATCAGCACAGAGCCTGACGCAGGGCTCAAACTCACAAACCGTAAGATCATGACCTGAGCCAAGGTCAGACACTTAACCGACTGAGCCACCCAGGTGCTCCAGGATGTTGGATTTTTGTTCTAAGTGTGACAGAAAAGCCATAAAGGGTTTTGGCCAGGGGAATAAAATGATTAGATTTGTTTTAAAAATACAACTTTGGCTGTTGTGTGGAAAATATACTGCAGTTGAACAGTCAGGAGGCTATTCTAATGGTCCAGGTGAGAGCTGATGGTAGAGGGAGATGATGGTGTGAGTCACAAGAAGTGATCTTAAGTGCAATATGCCTTGGTGGTGGAGTTGACAGGGCTCATTGATGAACTGGATGCATGGAGAAGGGAGGAAAAAACCTGATTTTTAGGTTTTTGCTTACAGGAATTAGGAGAATGTAACAGCCATGAATGAAACACGGAAAACTGGAAGAAAAAGTTGGGTTCAGAGATTTCTAGTAAACATCCAAGTGGGAATGGGGAACTGGACACTGGACTTCAGGTGCCATCATCATAAAGATGGTATATAAAGCCACGAGACTAGAGGAGATTGCCAAGGCAGAGAGAGAAGGAATCCAAGGACTGAGGTCATATTACTGCAATGTTTGGAGGTTGGAAAAAGGAGGAAACCCAGTAAAAATAGGCTTGGGAGGACTATTCACCTCTGGATTTGGCAACATTAAGTATTAACGTAAGTGAAATGGTGGGGACAAAAGCCTGACTGAATGGAAACTGATGAAGACCAGTATAGACAACTCTGTCAGGAATCTTACCGTAAAGAGGAAAAAAATCCAGGGAGTTGCTGGAAGGAGAAATTGAGCCTGAAGGGTTTTTTAAAGATGGAAAATACATTAGAATGCATGCTGATGGGAATCACTTAGCAGACAGGGCAACTTAAAAAGGAAAAAGAAGGCAGAATGTCAGGAGTGAAGTCCTTGAGGAGGCAAGAGGAGATGAGATCTGAATATAAGCAGGAGGATTAACCTTCGACACAATGGATCATAAGAGGAAAGAAGGCCAGGTTTATGGGCACAGATGCAGGAGGCTGGTAGAATAATTGTCTTGCATATTCCAGAAGCCTAGGCCAGGGCACATTACTGAAGAGTATCCTATATTGGAAAGGGTGGCGTTCTATTATACCAATAGATTTCACAGCACAATATAGGGAAAGTCAATTTTTCATTTTTTTCTTGGTTCTCTCCTATCGACCCCTCCTGCTGGCTCTGAGGCTTTTCTAACCAGCCTCCAGCATGGACACTGCATGCTAATGAGACAATACTTGGTCCAATCCCAGACACTTGTTTCTGAATAATTAATCTGGCACCTTCCCAGCGCCTACGAGCCTTGGTTTTTCTGATGATTAAATAAAAGGCCAAGGCTCTTAACAGCCGTCAACTAGCTCTTCGGTATGGTTTGGCTCCATGTCATATTAACACACTGGGAAGTCTGGACCGATCTGATGAAAGGAGAACACCCTCCTCCTTTTGGCTCTCCACCAAACTATAGCTCAGACAACAGGGGTCCAGCTTAGTCACTCTAGGGAGATGAAGGAGGATAGGATGTCCTGACAATTCTGACCCTTCACACCCATTTCAAGCATCAGCTGGGACCCTCTGGCTTTCCCGAGTCTCCTCCAACCATTCAAATGCCTTGTTTTGTTTGCTTTCTGGCAATTCTCACGTCTCCCTCCTCCCCCCCATCCGATAGTCTTATGTTCTCCTGAATGTGAACATGATCAACATCAGCTTAAGTTCCCCAGACTGCATGACTCAAGCCCTAAGTTCAAAATGAAAGGAAGTCTCCTTCCTACTGAAAATTAAACAAAAACAAAACCAAAATGACAGGTTTCTCTCAGCTCATGTTTGAAAATGCCAAGCAGAAGCCCCACCTTTCAGACAAGCTTTGAGACTCCTTGAACGATGACTGAAAGAAAGAAGAGAATGAGGATCGGTTAGCAACGGGTTTTTGTGAAGTCCTGCTGGCACTGCAGAGCTTTCTGAATTCACAAGGGGCATCAGAGGCACTGAGATGGCAGAGATCGTTGTGGCAGAAGCAACTGGAAAATGTCCTGAGACTGAAATACAGACAGATTAACATCACCCCGGTGGACACTAATGACTTGCACTTTGAAATGCCAGAGGCTCATGCTGCCAGTTAAGACAAGGAAAAAACACATTTCTAGTCTCCAAAGACCTTAGATCTTTCCAAACTCTGCAGGCAAATGCAGCCATCATGAATTTCTGCAGCTGGGCAGCCCCTTCGCGCCGCGAGGGGAATCATTGCCAGAGTTGCTGTGGGCAGTGTAGTCAGCAAAGCTGAATAAAACAATCACTGAAAACCTCCCAGAGGTGAAGTTAGTAATGATTCAATTTATAATTCAATGTATTCAAGCCCACAGCCTTTCCAAATAGAAGCTTATTTTGGCGGCACTAGGTAAACCACTCTTTGCCCTGAACACTCACAAGCTCAACAAATTGGTTCCCAAACAAGTTTTATGATTTACCATCGACAGAAAATTAGAATGTCTTTTCAATCACTGGCATCTGGATAAAGTAATTTTGTCCCAGCATGAGCATTTCTAGGAAGCAAAGAAAAGTCAAAGAGGAAAGAGCTTGCTGGAAGCATGCTCAAAAGCAAAAAAATTTAAGAACTGCTCTCAGCTGCAGGAAAGGAATGTTCCCACACCAATTTGATTAGCAAAAGAAATGTGGGCTTTGAGTGGTATCAACAAAAGGATATCTGATGTGACCAAAGGAAGGGAATATCTGGTTGAACATCTAAAACTACAAAAGGGCAGGAACTGATAAAAAATGTAATGTCAATCTCAAGAGTTCAGTGCCAAATGCATCTAAAATTCACAAGTAAGCAGGTTTCAAAAGTCAGTTTACCACTTCCAAATCTGGTCAGCAAATAATGGTACACCACACAGCAAATAATGGTACCACTTCCAAATCTGGTCAGCAAATAATGGTGCTACATGCAAGGGGAGACAAAACTGGACCTCAGTTCATGGTCAATTCTTTTTTTTTTTTTTTTTAAGTAGGTTCCACGATCAACATGGGTCTTGAACGCATTACCCTGACACCAAGAATGGCATTCTTCATCGACTCAGCTATCCAGGCACCCCACTTAATTTCTGATACAGTTGAAAAGGCAAGACTAACAGCACAAAAGGGATAGAATTCAATACCAAATTGTAGGATGCTGATTTTGAGTGTCAGAAGTTCAGGGGCACATGGTGGCTCAGTCGGTTAAGAGTCTGACTCTTGATTTCGGGTCCGGTCATGATCTCATGGTCATGAGATCAAGCCCTGCATCAGGCTCTATGCTAGGCTTGGATCCTGCTTAAGATTCTCTCTCCCTCTCTCCCTCTCCCCCTGCTCCTCCCCCGGCTTGGAAGAGTTCCCCAAATGAATCCAAACATGTCTCGCCCTGGCCTGCCTACAATTGTCAGTCACCATTACTGCTGTGCCATTATTGCCGCGAAGGCCATTACTTTAAAACAGTACAGGATAGTGGTTAAATAACTGGCTTTGGAATCAACCTGCCTGGGTTTCAAACCTGGCTCAACCATCGACTATCTGTGGGATTTTAGGCAACTTAGCCGTTCTGTGTCTCCATTTCCTCATTTTTATTTTTTTAAATTTATTTTTATTTTGACAGAGTGAGTGAGCGAGAGTGAGCAAGAACAAGGGAGAGAGGCAGAGGGAGGGAGGAAGCGAGGGAGAGCGGGAGGGAGAGAGAGAGAGAGAGAGAGAGAGAGAAAGAGAGAAAGAGAGAATACCAAGCAGGCTCCACACTGTCAGTGTGAAGCCTGATGTGGGGATCCATGTGGGGCTCGATCTCAGGAACCCTGAGATCATGACCTGAGCTGAAAACCAAGAGGTGGATGCTTAAAATCACTGAGCCACACAGGTGCCCCAGTGTGTTAGTTTCAATTAGGAGTATATCTGATTTAAAAGAAAAAATGCAGGGACACCTAGTGGCTCAGTCAGTTAAGTGTCTGACTTTGGCTCAGGTCATGATCTCACAATTCATGGGTTCAAGCCCCATGTAGGGCTCTCTGCTGTCAGCACAGAGCCCACTTCGGATGCTCTGTCTCCCTCCCTCTCTGCCCCTCCCCAGCTCTTTCTCTCTCTCAAAAGTAAATAAACATTTTGAAAAAAATAATAAAAGAAAAGAAAAAATGCAGTCACCCTTGCTCCTTTTGAGACTCTGGAGGATAGCTTGGTTATATTTTACTCTTTTGGCATTTTCAGTGCATTATTTTCTTTTAAAAAAGTGGAATGGGTTACAATCAACAAAATGATAAAAGAAATGATGAGAACACAGAGAATGAATTAAAACATTTAAATAATAGGGGCGCCTGGGTGGCTCAGTTGGTTGGGTGTCCGACTTCGGCTCAGGTCACAATCTCACAGTCTGTGGGTTCAAGCCCTGCATCTGGCTCTGGGCTGATGGCTGAGCCTGGAGCCTGCTTCCGATTCTGTGTCTCCCTCTCTCTCTGCCCCTCCCCCGTTCATGCTCTGTCTCCCTCTGTCTCAAAAATAAATAAATGTTAAAAAAAAATTAAAAAAACAAAAAAACCCCAACACTTATTCATGTTTAAAGGAAGGATACTATTAAAGAGTGAAACCTAAAACTAGGGAGAACAGGGATCCTATCTGAAGTCAATATTAAGTAGGGCCTATTTCTAGCGCAACAGCAAAAACCCCTCAAATTAGCTCAAGTACAAAGGTGATTTGTTGGCTCAAGTAACTGGGAAGTCCAGGGGTAAATTTGTCTTCAAGTACAAGTGGAAGTCAATGAAGTCATCAGGCCTTTCTCCAGTCCTTAGCTCTGCTTCTCCACACGTTCTTATTCTCAACCAAATACAGGTGTCTTCATGGGGCAGGAAGAATGGCCACCAGCAATTGTTGATTCACATTCTCAGGGCCGATGACTCTAGGACAAGACCTCTCACCTACCAGCCACAATTAGTAAAATCCAATGAATTACACGAATTGCCTTAGTTTGGATCCCCAAAATAACCACTCTGGCCAAAATGATGGGATTGTCTCAGAGGGTGGACCTGGGTCATGTGCTGATCCCGGTGACCAGAAGTGGGGGGGAGGGTGGTATCAGAAATCAAAAGTATGGGGGCACCTGGGTGGCTCGGTCAGTTAAGTGTCCAACTTGATCTCAGCTCTGGTCTTGATCTCAGGGTTGTGAGTTCAAGCCCCATGCTGGGCTCTGTGCTGGGCATGAAGCTTTAAAAAAAAAAAAAAAAAGAGGGGCGCCTGGGTGGCTCAGTCGGTTAAGCGGCCGACTTCAGCTCAGGTCATGATCTCGCGGTCCGTGAGTTCGAGCCCCGCGTCAGGCTCTGTGCTGACAGCTCAGAGCCTGGAGCCTGTTTCAGATTCTGTGTCTCCCTCTCTCTGACCCTCCCCCGTTCATGCTCTGTCTCTCTCTGTCTCAAAAATAAATAAACGTTAAAAAAAAAAAAAGAAAGAAAGAAAGAAAGAAATCAAAAGTATGTATGTAGGGGAAACACTGTAGAGTAACTCAGAAGGCTGACTAAAACAAGCCTTCTAACATGCATTATAGACACATATCTTTCTTCCCATAAAGTGTTTCAATCTAACATAATTCAACTGTCCCACACTTGCCTGAAAACACACCACTCACTCTTCAGTGGGAGACAACTCAAAGACACATAACATTTCTATATTCCGTTCTGTGTACCATATTTTCAGGCCATTTGCATTCCTCTAAAACAGGCTTGGAAAGCAAGATAGGCAGCCAGGAACAAGAACTATATTAGTGTCTTTGCAACTTAATGCAATGGAAAATCCAAATACTCTTTTTTTTTTTTTTTTTTGGTCTTTTTATTTTTGAGAGAGAGAGAGCACAAGCAGGAGAGAGGCAGAGAGAGAGAGGGAGACAGAACATCCAAAGGGGGCTCTGCGCTGACAGCCGAGAGCCTGGTGTGGGCTCCCCAGAAAATCCATATACTCTTTACTGAGCCCAAGTAAATGCTATTAATCTCCCTCTCCAAACTGAACTAAACTTATCAGAAAGCAGTTGCATAAAAGTGTCCAACTTTTTAAAAAAGTTTTATTTATTTAAATAACCTGTATATCCAACATGGGACTCAAAGTCATGACCCTGAGATCAAGAGTGGCACACTCTTCTGACTGAGCCAGCCAGGCATCCCCAGAGTGTCCAACTATTAAAAGGTAAATTATTTTTCAACCCTTAGAGAGACACAAACTAAAACAAAAACTCCACATTATCTATTGCTCCAAGAAAATTAAATACATTTTCTAGTTCCCTAAAAACAAAACAATAAACTTCAATTAACCAAGAAATTTAAAAAATCTACGCCGCATTTTAGGAATTAACAATGACTGTTAATTGGGGCACCTGAGTGGCTTAGTCGGTTAAGTGTCTGACTCTTGATTTCAGCTCAGGTCATGACTGCACGGCTGTGAGACTAAGCCCTACACTAGGCTCTGCGATGAGCATGGGGCCTGCTTAAGATTCTCTCTCTCCTTCCTTTTGCCCCTCCCCCACTCATGCTCTTTCTCTCTCTCTCTCAAAGAAAAAAACTTTCTCAAGTTTATGTTCAGCTGTTACAAGGATTATAACGGTCTTCTGTCTGAAGGGTTTATAGTACACTGAAATGGCAATTATGTTTGACTACTTTTCTGTATTGATTTATCTAGACACTATCAGCCCTGTGGGAAATGCTTAAACTTTCAGCCTTCACACATGGTAACACTGGGAAAATATCAGCAACAACCCCTTGTTGCCAGTGCTGGTTACTTTCTTATAGTAAATGACCCTGCACCTGTCTTCCTGGTTTGTGTGTTTATGAATCAATTATTGTTTGACAGAAGTGTTGCTGAAGGGTGTAACAATGACAAATTGGACCTCCACTTATAATGAGAATCTGGGGGCTATGTGCAAATAAAGGTTTGAGCAGAATATTTTTTGAATAATTGAGAATTACACACATGAATAAGTTTGGATATGAAAAATGTAGTCAGATGGAGGAAGCCCTTGATTCATCAGACAAATGCCTTAAGAGAAAATACAATCATAGCTATACATTAAATCTGCTGCTTAAAATATGTTAAGACTTTTAAGCAAAACAGGCTTTTAAACTCAAGGCAATCCCTTGGTCCTTTGCTCACACTATTTTGAATGTATTTGTGTGAAAATTGGAGGAGACTCCAAAAAGGCCAACAAACAGTTGTGAATGATCAGTACTATTTTCTGATTCTTTGTGATCCATCATAAGTTGTTATGAGGGGGAAAAAAAAGTTAATTGACCAAAATAAAATGAGATTAATGTCCACTGCCTTATAAGTTTTCCACTTAGGGTGTTGAGCACCATACTTTCAGCTCAAATTTTGAAGATAAATGTTCTTTTAAACACACACACACACACACACACACACACCCCACTTTGGTCTTAAATGAAAATTTTTGTCGTAGATTGTAATGGCCACAACCTTAGGTATTTCATATTATGTGTAAAAATGATATAGCAACAACGACAAGTTTTTTTTTTTTTTTTCAAATGTTTATTTTTGAGAGAGTGTGGGCAGGGGAGGGACAGAGGATCCAAAGTGGGCTCTGCACTGACAGCAGCAAGTCCGATGTGGGGCTTGAACTCATGAACCGCAAGATCATGACCCAAGCCGAAGTTGGATGCTCAACCAACTGAGCCACCCAGGTGCCCCAACAATAGCAAATTTTGATGTCTGAGCAAACTATTTGCTGGAGAAGTCAATCGCCCCTATGAACAGGTCTCCAGCTCTCACAGGTACATTTGCCTGTCAGGTGCTACTTACTTTGCATTTATATTAACATGATTGAATAAAGTGTCTTTCAAAATTCCAGTCATGCTGTACTAGTGAGTAGTGAAATCAAGATACAACCAGCATTTAAGATTTTTCTTTAGGAACATTTGTAAACATAGAAAAGTAGAGGGAATAAAGTAAAATGAACTCCCATACACCCATCACCCATATACAATGATTATCAAGACATTATCACATATTTTCTTACATAACCACATAGCCCATTGTCACACCTAAAAAGTTAGCAATAATTCCTGGTATTGTGCAATATACCTCAAATGTCTAAATAATGTTTTCTTGAACTGGTTTGTTCAAATTAGATCAATCAGCATTTTTTAAAAAGGCGAAATAGGAGAAAACAGATGAGTGAATATCCAAGGGCATCATATGTAGTAAGGCTCGTTATTGTTTTATGGAATTTCTTTTTGTATGTGTGTATTTATGTCATTTGTAAAACGTATTTCCTTACCACTGGCCCTGGTCACCAGAAGCGTGAAAGCCATTGGTTTAGTGATCCTCTCCTCTGCAGATTTTGGTATCCAAAACACTTTCTGTAGTTTAAGGAAGGATGTATGCACAAGAAGGAGAGCTCTGTATCTTTGCTCCTGCCATTCCCTCTGCCTAGAACTCCCCTCACCACCATGTCTACCATTTCGTATCTTCCCCAGCCTCCAAGGGCAAATGTCATTGCCATCATGGAGCCTTTTTCTGTTCTCCTGCCCAGCTGTCACTTGGCTTGCCTCTTCTTTTTTGTACTCATCACACTGCCTTTGGTAATAATGGTTATCTGGATACAATATATGTTTTATCCTACCATATAAATTAAGCTCATTACGTGTATGATGCAGAATGTCTTTGCCTTGAGATGTTACTTGCTCTGTGCTTTGTTAACACTAAGCACTTAACAACTGAATAAACTGAGTTAGGAGTTTGAGACATGAGCTATATTAGGCAGTGTCAAAAAACCAGACCCCAAGGAGAGACCAGAGAAGAACCCAAACTTATGAGGTTTAGACTAGATCATAAGAAGCAACAACAATGGTAGCTACATCATTCTTCAGAGCTTCCTATATGCCTGCTACTGTAAGAACTTCACTTATTTTATCTAATATTTCCCAAAAATTCTGGAAGGGTATCACCAGCCTTACATATAAGAAACCAAGCAATTGGGGCGACTGGATGGCTCAGTTGGTTAAGCATTGGACTTTGGCTCAGGTCATGATTTCATGGTTTGTGAGTTTGAGCCCCACGTCAGGTGAGCTCAAACCCCGCTTCTGGGGAGTATGAGCCTCCCCCTTTGGGTGAGCCATGCTTCTCTCTTTTTTCCTCTCTCCCCCCCTTCTCTGCCCCTCGTGGGATTCTCTCTCTCTCTCTCTGCCTCCTGCTCACTTGTGCCCTCTCTATCTCTCTCTCTCTCTCAAAATAAACAAAAGAAACCAAGCAGTTAAGAACTTTTGCAAAGTCTAGCACCTAATCTGTCCTTTCTTTTCTTTCTTTCTTTTTTTAAATGCTTATTTATTTTCAAAAGAGAATGAGAGAGAGATAGAAAGCAAGCAGGGAGGGGCACAGAGAGAGTGAGACACATAATCCAAAGCAGGCTCCAGGCTCTGAGCTGTCAGCATAGGGCCTGTTGTGGGGCTTGAACTCACCAACCGTGAGATCATGACCTGAGCCAAAGTCGGACGCTTAACCAACTGAGCCACCCAGGCATCCCCTAAGCTGTCCTTCCTAATAAGATTATGTTCTGAGGCTATTCCATTCACTGGGATACAGACTCTCAATTTTTAACCAACATTTGAATCCATTTCATAGTTCAGGATAAACTAAGGGCAAAACCAAGGATGATCAACCTCGACTTCTCTTCCAATTTGCCAGTTTCTGGAGTCTAAAGAATTTGGAGAAGAATTAGGGAAGTTTGAACTGAAAAACAAGCAAACACCACTCTTTTCCTCTTACACACACATGCATGCGCACACACACACACACAGCCACACACATACGTGTGTGTATGCACCTTGCATGTGTTAGCTATTCATCCTTCAGACCACAATCTAACAATCCTTTTTCTGGTAATCTTTTTGACTCCCAGGTGAGGTATATTCTCTCATGGAAACATGTCTCTTTCCCTCAGAACACCTGTTTCAGTGTGTAACTCATTTAGTGTGATTATTTGATTAGTAACTGCTTTGCCCTTTTGGATACAAGTTCCTACATCATAAGGACAACTACTGTTTTGGCCCATCATATTTTTTCTAGCACTTAACTGCTGCCTGACCGATCTCAGGTGTTCAATAAATAGGGAATATGTTCACGAATGAATAAATGCCTAGGCCAATTTCATCAGTAGTTGCTTCATACTTTAAGAGGAAGCCTGGTACAGCAACAGAAAGAATGTTGGTTCGGAATGAAGGGTTTTGGGGCTAGAAACAATGAGAAGAGAACATCATCCATTCTCGCCACTACCTCTACCAGCCTTGCTGCATCTGTTAACCACATACCTTGTCTTTCCTTCTGTGACAATGGCTGGAACGTCTGGATTCTTATCTAAGTCAACCCCTTCATGGCTCAGGCAGTTGAGTGTCTGACTCTTGATTTTGGCTCAGGTCATGATCTCAGGGTCGTGGGATCAAGCCTCACATCAGGCTCCACAGTGAGCATGGAGCCTACTTGGGATTTTCTCTCTTCCCCACTTGCACATGTGTGCTCTTTCTCACTCTAAAATTAAAAAAAAAAATGTTAAGATTAAAAAAAAATTTAAAGTCAACCCCTTCACTTTGTACTGGATCCTATTCCCTCCTGCCTCCTCAATGTACTCATTCTCTTTTCTCATGCATTATCACATTTTCACTCCCTACTGCAGCCCCATCCAATAGAATTTTCTAAGATGATGGAAATGTTCTCTGTTGTGCTGTGTTGTTCAGTATGGTAGCTACTACCCACTTGAGTACTTGAATAGCTATCGAGTACTTGCAATGTGGTTAATCACTGAGGAACTAAATTTTGAAAAGTTTATTTAATTTACGCTCCTGGGTGTCTCAGCCGGTTTTAATGAAGTTAAAAACTTAAAAAAAAATAAGTTTATTTAATTTAAACAAACTTTAATAGTTACATACAAATGACTTCTGTCAACATCAAACATGTTATTTTTTCCATCTTAAAAAATATAACCTCTCTTGACTCCACACTACTTCTAGATATCCCATTCTCTCTCTGCTCCCTCCTTCACAACATATTCTACAAACTGTTTGTCTATGCTCCCTGTATCCAAGTTCCCTTCCTTTATGTATGTTTTAAAAGTTTATTTATTTGTTTTGACAGAGACAGAGAGAGCACACGTGCAAACAGGGAAGGGGCAGAGAGAGGGGGAGAGAGAGAGAGAATCTCAAGCAGGTTCCACACTGTCAGCACAGAGCCTGACATGGGGCTCAATCCCTCGAACCGTGAGATCATTACCTGAGCCAAAATCAAGAGTTGGACACAACCGACTGAGCCGCCCAGGTGCCCCCTTCCTTCGTGTACTCTTAAACTTACTTCAATCTATCTTTTGACTCAACATGTCACCCAAATGATGCTCTTCTCAGCATCACCAGGGACCTCTGTGTTGCCAAATCCTATGGTCAATGTTGAGTTTTCATTTTACCCGAACAGCAACATTTTACATGGGTGTTAATTCCTTTCTTGAAAGACTTGCCTGTTATTTGGGATTTTACCTCTCTTTCTCTTTCTCTCTTTCTCTCTCTCTCTCTCAGTTTTCCTCCTACCTCTCTGGCTATTCTTCCTGTTTCTTGTGCTGGATTTTCACCTTTGCATCCTCCAAATAATGAAATGTCACAAGCCTCAGTCCTTAAACCTCATTCTCATCTATATTTTCTTTCTAGATGCTTTCATCCACCTCCATGGCTTCAAATATTATAAGCAGTGGATGCCCAAAACATATCTCTAGCTCTGAACTGCTTGCATATCCTATAGCAAACCCCCTACTGAAACCTTACATTTGGATGTCTAACAGGCACCTCAAACTTCATATTCTGTAAGATCATTTTTGATTCAGCTTTTAAATCTGCTCTTCCCTGAGTCTTTCACATTTTAATCAGTGCCATCTCCATCTTTCTAATTGCCAGGCTCCAAATTTTGGAGACATCCTTGACTGATATCCTACAGCCAATCCATCAGTAAATTCTTTGTCCTACTATTTAAATAAAGTAAGAACCTGACCTTTTCCCATTGTCTCACCTGCTACCACCCCCTAGTTCAAGCATACTAGGGCTAGTCTGGATTATTGCAAGAGCCTCCTAACTGGTCTCCCTACTTTTATTTACCTTTACCCCCTTAAAATCACCTCTACAAACAGCAGCCAGAGTGATCCTTTAAAAATGCAAATGTAGGGTCTGTTGGGTGGCTCAGGTCATGATCTCATGGTGAGATTGAGCACCACAACTGGCTGGGTGCAAACAGCACACAGCCTGCTTGGGATTCTCTCTCTCCTTGTCTCTCTGCCCCTCCCCTGCTCTCTCTCTCTCTCTCAAAATAAATAAACATTAAAAAATGTTTTAAATAAATAAATAATGCAAATGAACTCATATCACAGCAAGACACCAAGCTTTCCAATGGTTTTCCATCTTTTTCTGAATAAAAATCAAAGTCCTTACAGCAGCCTATAATATCCTGCATAATCTGGTCCCCAACTACCTCAGATCTCCAGGCTCACCCTCCCTCCCCTCCCTGCCTTTGTCTTTCCTTTAATCCACATGGTCCTCCTTGCTGTTCTTTGAAGGGCCTGAATATGCCACCTTCAATCTCTTTATACTGATTTATTTACTTATTTATTTAAACATCTTATTTTTGAGAGAGAGACCGAGTGTGGGTGGGGAAGGGGCAGAAAGAGAGTGAGACACAGAATCTGAAGCAGGCTCCAAGCTCTGAGCTGTCAGCACCCAGGCGGATGCATGGCTCGAATCCACAAACCACGAGATCATAAACTGAGCCAAGGTCAGATGCTCAACCGACTGAGCCACCCAGGTGCCCCTATGCTGATTTATTTTACATGGCAGTTCTTATCTATCTTTCCAAACTAAACTTTGGAGCCCTTAATCAGAGTTCAGACTTGGACTGTTTTGTTCCCTGCTGGATTCCCATCTCAAAACAGTGCATATCACTGAATAGGTGTTCAATAAATCAGTGTTGAGTGAGTTAATTATACTACTAATGCCTAGTAGTATAACCCAGAGTAAATCATTTAGCCTTTCTTGTACCTCATTTTCATCTCTCAAAAGAGAGATAATCTAGGTAATCTCAAAATGCTCATTTACTCAATAAATATTTAATGCTGTCTACTGTGTGCCTGGCACTGAGTAGGTGCTTCACCTACAAGGAAAGGTCACAGTCCCTGCGGTCAAGGAGCTGGATGTTGAGTGGGATAACCAGCCACACGGGGAATTACCATGGAGGGCTTCCAGCGAAAACTTCTGAGTGTTCACCAGGGAATGGGTAGGATTCAGTTACGTGAAGAGGGAGTGGAAGCCTGTTCCTGGCTTCCCACGTGTGCATGGGGAACCCTTCCAGACTAAACCTTGTAAAGGCTAGGACCTCCAAATCCCCAGATTTGGCTCCAGTCTCTTAATCCTATCGTTACCTTACCTCCGATGCTGGTGCATTTACTGAACGAAGAAGCGGAGTGGGAATTGGGGGTAGAGAATTCAGTTCCAGCTTTAAAACTATCCGACCTTGGTCAGCAACCCCTCTTTCATAAAGCGAGGCACTGCTAATGGACTTAGGCCCGGACATGCGTATCCTTTTACACTGTTCTCAAGCCCCAATAACACAAATCTCATCCTATTAACCTTAGAGGTCCTTAGCACAGCGCAAAGGTCCTCAACGTTTTTTCCGTCTCGCATTTCTCAGAGCTTTCCTAACAACACGTTCCCGTCGGCGCCAAGCCAAGACGGCTGAACGTCTGCGACGACGTCGGCGCACGGCGCACGCCCGCGAATTGTCCCACACTCTGGGACTTTCACGGTCGGCTCTTCTCTAGAGTTCCCGGGTGTCCTTGCTAGTTGGCCCCCCGCAAGCCCCTGCGCTAACCTGGGAGGAGTTGACCTCTTCTGACTCTACCAACTGAAAAGCGCAGGGGTGGACTCACTGAGCATGCTGGGAGGAAGGCTAGAAAACGAAAACAGAACCTCTCTCAAATAATCAGTCAAGTCTCATTATTAATAGCACATCGCATGGGGCTCATTTGTCCTCAGAGAAATAGGTTTGTCCACCTTCCATGCGAAAACAACGCGTGGCTCCCCCTACGTCTGGCGCGCCCAGCCTTTGGTCTCTTCCGCGCCGGGCGACCCCGCGATCACGTGCTCCCCCATTCCCTCTCGCCGAGCGTGCATTCTGCCTTGGGGACGGCCGAGCCATGGCAGCCCTGCTGAGATCCGCCCGCTGGCTCCTCCGTGTCGGGGCGGACCCGCGCCTCCCGCTATCCCTGCGCCTCCTGGCAGGTGGCGCGAGCCGGCTGCACGCCGCCCCTTTTCTGCCCGCGGCCCGCGCCAGGCCGGTCGCCGGGTGAGTGTCCATGCTCTGTCCCCGTCCGCCTGCAGCGCGGGCGTCCCCCGGGATCGTGGCGCTGGTGGGGGCCAGGTCCGCCTGTCCCTCTCCGTCGCTCTAGGGGCCGAGCGTCCTGGGGTCTTAGACCCCCTTCCCCACAGGGGGTTTACTGCTGACAGGGTCGGTCGACTTTGGAAGGTCATGGCCGTGTGCATGGTTTGCTTCCGGCATGGATTCTGCTTTCGCCTAGGACTGGGTCGTCCTGTCCTCCGGCTACCAGCGGCCTATGAAGCTGGGGGCTGAGGGGTGGGCTTTGAACGCGGCTGCTGGGATCGGGTGTTACTCTTCTCCTTGGGATTGACCCGGCTTGTGTGCTGTCCCACGTGGGAACATTATCGGTGATCAGTAATCAGCTAGGACGTGTATTTCGAGAGGTTTATTGTGGGGGGACGGGAGGAATAGGTTGGGAACTTGCGTGAGCTAGGGATCATTTAGAGAGGGACGTTTAATTATTACCAGCTTGGGCTTTTGCATGCATTTTCTGGAGTGGGGTTTTCCCCTAGCTATTTACAAGAGTGTGGTATGAGTTGGGAATTGTCACAGTAGGGCTCTGTAAAAGTGTCAATGGATGAATAAGTGAACACGTGGAAGGGAAGTTAAATTCCCAGTGGGTGTCAGTGTGTGAATGGATGCTCTGATGGATTGAGGTTTATCAGGAGATAGGTCAGACATAGACTTGGAAGTAGGGGGGATTAGGAACTTTGATGGAAAAGTGTTACAAGTAGTATTCTGACCCACCTAAGAAGGGGAGATGGGCACTGAGCTTTTAAAATAAGAGAAAAAATGATTTTGAAAGACTGTTTATAGATAAAAAGTACTTTGGGAGACAACAGGACTAAGTGCTAAGGATTTGCTGTTGGACAAGTTACTCGATATTTCTAGACCTCAGTTTCCTTAGTTAGACGGAGTGGTAATAACATTGGTAGTACTGCGTGAGATTATCTATAAAAAGCACTTAACATAGGACCTGGTACTTAGTGCTTTATTAGTTATTACACTAGTAATAACTATGATTACATGGATCTTTGTGAAGCAGCCTGGAAACTTACTCTCTGCATAAAATTATATGGAGGAAACATTTTATGACTTCTTAAGGAGTCAGTTACAGATCTTTGGAGTGTAGCCTACTTGTAACTTATGGCCTGCGTGGGTTGTTCTCATTAGGCCTGCAACAGCTAACCTTCAGGAGCCATGCCTCTGCTTCCACAGAACTGCATTTCTTTGCTTTCCAAGACTTTCCAAGAAAGTTGTGCCAATTACTCTTAATTTTTTTAATCTTTATTCCTGTGAGGCCAGAGGAGGGTCGATATTATCTTTCATCTTCACTGTTGCATTTGTGGAAAACAATAGAACACAATCTGTAGAAAGAGTATTGGTCTCAATGTTCATCAGACCTGGATTCTATTTACTTGCTACGTAATCTTACCTAACCTCTTTGAGTCTCAATTTCATGATCTGTAAAGTAAAGGTAACAAGGCTTTTCTCCCTTCTTTGCAAAGCTGATTTCTTGTCATTCAGGATTCAACTTAAACACTGTTTCTTCAGAGGCTTACCTCAACATTCACTCTAAAAAACTATCCTATTTTTGTTTTAGGTGGTGTGTCTGACTTGTTTGTTTCCTTAGTAGAGAAAGTGAATTGCATAAGAGCAGGACTTTGTCTTGCTCCCCACTGTGTGCTGAGCTTATAGCAAGCAATAAAGAAGTATTCCCTCTTTCTCTTGCACTCTTAACAATCCTTTTATACAGTCTCATGTAAGCATGCCCACATCTTTCCCGCCTGGAAAACAAAACCTTTCCTAGAACTCTGGACTTAACTGTAGATGCTTACCAGTTTTCCTTCCCTGTTCGTATTCCTGTCTCCTTTATTTCCTCTCTTTGTGTTCACTCTTTCACCCATTGCAGTCACACTACTGGTAAAAGCTATCATTGTCTTATTACTTTTTTCTTGTATATTTTTAAATTATAAAACTCATGTGCCTTGAGGAGCAATTGCAAAATAGAGAGGGAATAGTTATAAATTAAAAGTCACTGTTGGGCGCTTGGCTCAGTCGGTGGAGTGTGCAGCTCTTGATCTCTTGGTGTGAGTTTGAGCTCCACATTGGGTATAGAGATTACTTAAAAATAAGATCTTAAAAAAAAGTTATCCTTAATTCTATCACCCAGAGAGAGCCATTGAGATATATATGTCCTTTGTGTATGGATGTTTGTATGTATGTATGCATACATAATTTATGTATGTGTAGATGAAAGTTTATTTCATTTATTTTTTTCCCCAGGGACTTCTTAATTACCAGACCCACTTTTAAGGCCTTGAGCTCTGGCATATTACCCTGTGTCCCATTTTGCCCTTCATGAGACCCTTTGCTTTGCATGAGTCTTTCATGATTCTCTTCTCTTTAGGATTTTTCTCACCTGCTTTGTTGCTTCCTTTTTCTTCACTTCATCTCTTAAATGCTGATGTGTTGGGTTTATCAGCCCCTACCTACCTATCTGATCATGGTGTTTTTTTCTCTTCCTGGATATAGACACCTCCAGTGGTTAAACTACTTGTGCCTCAAACCCATCAAATCTCAAGTTGGACTCATCTTTCCTCTCAAATCTGTTCCTTGCGTATTCCCTGTTTTAGTGAATGTTGCCATTTCTATCTGCTTCCTAGAGATTTTTCATTCTTATTTCATTGACATCTCCCTTACCCGACTCACCCCCTATGTATTGATTATACAAATGATTAAGTTCCGTTAGATTTTTTCATCTGGAATAAATCTCCTCTTCCTCCAACCCTCACATTATTCCCTAGTCTCCTTGATAACTGTGATCATGTCATTTTCCTACTTAAAATTAGACAATGTGATGGCTTCCATTAGTTCCAGGATAAGGTGCTTCATGATCTGGAGATGCTTCTGAGGCCTCACTTTTTGTGAGTTCCTTTCCATGACATCCTGTAGTCTAGCCATACCATACTAATGAGTCCTCTGCAGCAGGGCTTTTTCACAAGCATAAGAATTCCTTGTGGGAATCTTGCTAAAACGTAGATTCTGATTTTGCAGGTCTAGGCAGGGGCCTGAGACTCTGCATTTCTGACAGGCCCCCAGATTATAAAGGTACTGTTGTCAGTCTATTGACCAGCAAGTCTCTGGAGGGGCCACGTTGCACATCTCTTTGATTTTGAATGTGGTGTTCAGTCTTGGAACGTGTCTCCCCTTCTCTCTACTCAGGTGTTCCATTCCTTTGGTCTGTTAAATCTTGACTGCTTTTCCCATTTGACCACTCTTTTGTGCTTTCTCTCAGATCCTGAATCACTAAGCACCTGTTAGCACGATTGCATGTGTGCCCACCAGCACTCCAGACCTGGCTGTAAGTTCCTTCAAGGCAGGGACTTTGTTTTATTCTTTTTGCCTCCTCTAGTGGCTGACTTCATGGCACATAGTAGTATGGGTGTCAGATATTTGTTGGGTAAATCAGTGAAAATCTTAGACATGGAGGAAGGAATATCATGACATGCAGAGAAGTTTGAGGGGATATGTAATCCATGCATATAGTGTGGCAAACCTCCACACGTTCACCCCAGTCTTGATTTCCTAGAATGTCCTGGGAAGGACAGATGAGTATCATTGAGTAAAATTATTAGAATTTATTAATTTGTTTTCAAAATTCAAGCGCCAAAAAGTATATACTTTTATATTCTTTAGTCTTGCTTTTCATTTCCCATTTCAGCACTTTTTTTTCATTTTTTTAGACAATTGTTTTCTTAAAAACCAGCTCTTAGCTTATCTTTTTGGGGAATTTGAGGGGCAAACACTGTTGCTTTCCCACAGACTCTCTTTTTCTCACACTTCTGGATCAGAAACTGCTTATATTTTCTTGTGAGACTTTTTTAGGCCTCTGTGCTTCAGAGGAAAGATAAGCTTTGAATCAAATCAGTTTGGAAGTGGATCTAGATTGATGATTGGCTTAAAGGTGAAGAGCACATATTGCCCTGTGACAGAATGATGTGACTTCTCAAGTTGGAAGGAAAGAAAACTTTCCCTTGTTTATTTTTTAATAAGACAAGAATCTTAACAAATATTAAGAGTCTGGGTCCTTTTGGCATTATGATTCAACCTCTGTGTATATAAATTTATCCATTACAGAGGGCTACGATAGGCACATGTAAAACTCATATATGCTGTTCATAAAAGAGGAATATAATACTGGGGCATCTGGGTGGCTCAGTCGGTTAAGCATCCAACTCTTGATTTCAGCTCAGGTCACGATCTTATGGTTCATGAGTTTGAGCCCCGTTTGGGGCTATTGCACCAATAGTGCAGAGCCTGCTTGGAATTCTCTCTCTTCCTCTGTCTCTGCTCCTCACCCGCTTGTGTACTCTCAAAAATAAACATTAAAAAATATAATACTGTAGTATTTCAGATACAAGAACAGTCACATTTGTTTATGTTAGGGGCTCATTTGAGTTTAAGAGGACATTTGGTAATGAGCAGCCAAAGCGTTCCAGGGGAAGAGAAGAGGAGGAGACTTGTTCGAGGCCATACTTTTATCCTATGTGGCTATGTGGGGTTGATACTGCGAAGGCTGGTTGATTTATTGTAGCTATTAAGGTTGATTAGAAGTTGGTCATTTGAGGGGTGCCTGGGTGGCTCAATTGGTTAAGCTTCCAACTTCAGCTCAGATCATGATCTCGCACTCCGTGAGTTCAAGCCCCGCGTCGGGGCCTGTGCTGATAGCTCAGAGCCTGGAGCCTGCTTCAGATTCTGTGTCTCCCTCTCTCTCTGCCCCTCCCCCACTCATGCTCTGTCTCTCTCACTCTCAAAAATGAGTAAATGTTAAAAAAAAAAAAAAAGAAGAAGTTGGTCATTTGATGGTTGAAAGCCATTGGAGAACTTTGAGAGGTATAAGTCTTGACAAAGTTAACACAGACTATAGGAGAGATAGAGGCCAGGGATGGATAGACCAGTAGGAACAACATTGATACCACAGATTTGGGCTAATAGGACCTCAGCTAGGTGGTGCAGAACTGCAGACCAAAAAACAAACACTTCCTTTTCTTCTTGAGAGATTGAGAACAGGAAGTTGGTCAGCACTTTGGCGGAATTACGCATAATAGATTTGGAGATGAGGATAAATAGTAGTACCTTCAGATTAGATCTTTACTGTTTTCAAGCTTTGTATGAATACATCACACATGCATTTCATCTCTTGTGGGTTCATATTACAAATTAGGAAAGAAGCTTAGAAGAACAAAGTAATTTATCTGAAATCTCCAGTTGGGATTTACTACAGACACTGTGATGCCCAGTTTTGAAGTGTTTTGAATGTGTTGTGCTTTAGGTGTTTAGGTTACTTATATACGTAAGTAATATGGATTACCTGTGGGTATACCATTTTAAAAAGGTGATATGATACATCATAAATTTAGGAATTAAAGACTATCCTAAGTGAGTAAGCATATGATATGATCTTAGAATGTAAACTCTGCAAGGGATCTTTAGAGTAATCTTGTCCATCCAGATTCTCCCTTCATAGATTCTAGAGAGTATCCTGTTCCATATTACATCATAGGTCCCAACTGGGGTAATTGACTATTCATCCCTTCCTGTCATAGCTGAGACAAAGGAGACGTACCTTTGGACCGGGAGAGCCTAAGGTGGAGAGGACGTCTGGATAGGTAAAAAGGAATTGGTGTTTCCAGCCGGGAGACTTCTTTTTTCTTTTAATATTTATTTATTTTTGAGAGAGAGAGAGAGAGAGAGCAAGCACACAAGTATGCAGGTGAAGGAGAGGCAGAGAGAGGGGGAGACTGAAAATCCGAAGTAGGTTCTGAGCTGTCAGCACAGAGCCCGATGAAGGGCTTGAACCCACAAACCATGAGATCATGACCTGAGCCAAACTCGGACACTTAACCAACTGAGCCACCCAGGTGGCCCAAGCCAGGAGACGTTTAAGTGTAGAAGAGTTCAAGTGGCTTTTTTAGTCTAAAATTTTGTGACTTACCATAAAGCATAGAACTGTGTTTGGGATACAGCTTAACTGGGCAAGACTTTTTGGAGAATTGAGGTTTTGCAAAATAGTTGAGTGAGAAAGTTCATTGAAGTACCTTTACAAAACTTTTTTTTTTTTTTTTTAATGTTTATTTTTGAGAGAGAGTGAGCGAGCAGGGGAGGGGCAGAGAGAGAGGGAGACACAGAATCTGAAGCGGGCTCTAGGCTCTGAGCTGTCAGCACAGAGCCCGATGTGGGGCTCAAACCCACAAACCACAAGATCATGACCTGAGCCGAAGTCGGATGCGTAACCGACTGAGCCACCCAGGCACCTCTGCTAATACATTTTTAAAAGAAGAAAATGCTCTAGGAAATGCGAAGTTAATATTTATTATGCTTACTCTGCCGGGTCTTTTATGTACATTGTCTCAGTGTTGCTCAAGCTTCGGGCATTTGTGTACTGCCTTCAGATTTTTTTGTGAAACCTGAGTGTAACTGCAACCATTAATTATATTTAATATTTTTCTTTACATTGGTTTTAGGTTTAAAGTGATCTTTTTATAACTTAATTTCATCTTAAGCAAAAATGTTAGTAAAATAAAGAGCTTGATGTGGTAGTTATTTTTAAATATTAATTAAAATAGATAAAAGTACTGAAATGGAAATTTTTTGCCTAAATGCTATATCTAAAATCATCCTGCCTAGCAGAAGGGTGATATTTTGGGAAACACTGTATTATCTCCATTAATCTTTTGTGATGTCCTTGTGAGGTAAATACTCCCAGAATTTACAGGCTGAGAGAAAGTTGGAGTAACTTGGCCAAGTCACACATCTTATAAATGGCAGTGCCTGAATTCAGGCTGGACTGTAGGACTCAGACTCATGCTCTTAAGCTCAGAGCTCCTGTGTTTCCACCATGCCGTGGAGCCTTCTGTTTTTGTCTCTAAGATGGTCCTTATCCATTGTTCGTGAAAATGATACGCAATAGGGTAGGATGTATACGGAGGATTAAGGGAGCCTCTCTAAGGCACTTTTACATGAAATTCTCTTGGTTATTTATAAGGAAGTGAGAATTAACAAATTGTATTGGTGAGACTTGTTGCTTGGAATTTGCAGTTAAATCAGCTGGGGGCCGGGATGCCTGGGTGGTTCAGTCTGTTAAGCATCCAACTTCCGCTCAGGTCACGATCTCATGGTTCATGAGTTCAGGCCCCACCCTGGGCTCTGTGCTGACAGCTCAGAGCCTGGAGCCTGCTTCGGATTCTGTGTCTCCCTCTCTCTGTCTCTGCTTCTCCCCCGCTTGTGCTCTCTCTCTCTCTCTCTCAGAAATGAAGAAACATTAAAAAAAAAAAATCAGCTGGGGGCCTTGGTACCAGGTATTTCTTTTCCATCTCCATCACCCACTGTGGTGTAGCTTCCCTTGGCCTTTTACCTCGACTACTGCAGTGGTTTCCTAAATGGTATCTCTGTCTTAATACTTTTTATTTCAAAAAAAAATTTTTAAATGTTATTTTTGGGTGAGAAGGACACAGAGTGTGAGTGGGGGAGAGGCAGAAAGAGAGGGAGACACAATCCAAAGCAGGCTCCAGGCTCTGAGCTGTCAGCACAGAGCCCGACGTGGGGCTCGAACCCACAAACTGAGATCATGACCTGAGCCGAAGTCAGATGCTTAACTGACTGGGCCACTCCGGTGGCCCTCTCTGTCTTAATTCTTGGTGCCCTCTAATTTATTCTTCACCCAGCAGTTAGACTAATCTTTTCAAAACAGAAATAAGCCATAACCCCTGCTTATAAACCTTCAATATGTTTTCTGATACAGTTCTGTACCTGGCATAAAATCTGTACCAAGAATAAAATCCAGACTCTTTATCTTCATAATCCTTCATGATCTAGCACAGTCTCCCTCTCCAACCTCATCCCATCTGTTGCTCACTTGCTTGGCCTGCTGACTGTTCTAGTTTGCTTGGAATACTTATCCCCTCTTGTCTATGGCTGCTTATTTTCATCCTCAGCTAAAAAATTAAAGTTACATTTACCTTGAGCATTTTTTAAAAGATTTTATTTTTTAGTAATCTCTACATCCTGTGTGGGCTCAAACTCATGACCTCGGGATCAAGAGTCACATGCTCTTCCAACTGAGCCAGCCAGGCATCCCCATTTTTCTTGAACATTTTATTCATAATAGAACCCTGCTGTTACTCTTTCATTGAAGTCTCTTATTTCCTTCTAGAGCTTAACAGCAGTTTTTAAATTTTTTTGAAGTTTAATTGATTATCAGATTTACTTACTAGATAAGTAGAAGGGCTGATCCTAGCACGGTGCCTTGGACATAGAAGGTGCTCAGTAAATATTTTTTGAATTAATAAATCAAAGAACTTAGGTTTGTTGTGTAAAAGTAAAGAACAACTAAAGGATATTAAAGAGGGAATGACATGAAGATGGTTTGGGGGATGGTTGATCTGGCAGTTGTATTAATAAAAGCTGAAGCCTAAGAAAGTAAGGAGTTTGTTGCAAAAAACCCATGTATTCTGGGGGCATCTGGGTGCCTCAGTCGGTGGAGCCGACTCTTGATTTCAGCTCCAGTCACGATTCCAGGGTTGTGGAACCCACGTAGTGGTGGTGTAGTCAGTAGCAGTAGAGAAATTTGAAAGGAGTACCAACCACTTTTAAAAGGAGGCATTGTGTATTTTTTTCTTGTGTGGACTACTATAGAAATTATACTCCTTGACCCTCAAAGATAGGGTTTATTGAAGTCACGATACAGCTTATGGTTTGGGGTACCAATCTGAATTGTGAAGTGAACAACTAGTATTTTTAAAAAACATTTCTCTGGGGGGTGCCTGAGTGACTTAGTGGGTTAAGTGACTCTTGATATTGACTCAGGTCATGATATGGTGGCTGTGGCAACCAGCCCCAAGTCAGGCTCCATACTGAGTTCCACACTGAGTGTGGAGCCTGCTTGGGATTCTCTCTTACCCTCTCTCTGCCTCTCCCCGCATGTGTGCTCATTCTCTCTCTTTCTAAATAAATAAATAAATATTTAAAAACTTTCTCTGTTGGGGCGTGTGGTTGGCTCAGTCAGTAGAGCATGTGACTCTTGATCTCAGGGTCATGAGTTCAAGCCACACATGGGGCATGGAGCCTACCAAAAAAAAAGGCATTATCTTTTTGAATTTTTAACATGTTAAAACTTAAGTGGAATCAGTAATATAAGATGTATAAAAAGAATTATAAATGTGTGCGATGGTGGCTCAACATTTGAAAATCAATCCATGTAGTCAACCGTATCAACAGGCTAAAGAAAACTCGAGTGGAATAATTAAAATAGGGGATTGGTAAGAACATGAGATAAGTTTGAGATCCCCACTGCTACCACTTTCCATTGTGAACCCCCTTTGCAGCCGCATTCATTTTCTTGATGCCTTTCTGCCATGTTGAACTCCTTTCAGAAGATGACTACCCAAGTACAAATCCTGGACCTGTTATCCTGTCATTAACTAGCTTTTACTGTGACTCTGGGCAAGTTGCTTCAGTTTTATCTGTAAAATGAGGATTATAGTAATAATTTTTTGTTATTTAGCATGCATCATTAAATGCATAATATACATTAACTACTGGTTATATCTATTCTATTGCATATCTATATCTTTTTTTTAAACTCTAGTAGCTCCAAAGTGCTAGAAGCTGGATTGACTTATAATAGCAAAATGATGACAGTAACAGAGAAGATGATGTTTTGAGAATGTGTGTTTGTTTGGTGTACGTTTGAAGTTTAAAAAGAATGAGTAACACTTCAATAAAAAGTTTATTTGAAAAAATAAACACCAAGACTACCCAAAACATACAAAGATCTCTTAAAACTCAACAATAAGAAAATTAAAAAAGAAAAAGAAAAACGTAATAACCCAATTGGGAATGAACAGAAGATTTGGAAAGTTCACAAAGGAAGACATATAGGAGGCAAGTAAGCATATGAAAAGATGTTCACCATCATATGTCATTAGGGAATTGCAGATTCAAACCACAATTAGATACCATACTTTTTAAGATGACTAAAATCCAAAACATCTTCGGGATCAAATGTTGGTGAGGAGTGGGGCAATAGGGAGCTCTCATATTTATTGCTGGTGGGAATGCAAAGTGGTACAGCCATTTTGGAAGGCAGTTTGTCAGTTTCTTGCAAAGCTGAATAAACATAAGCTTACCCTATAATCCAGCAGTCACACTCCTAGATATTTACCTAAGTGAATCGAAAATTTACATCCACATTAAAGTCTGCACACAAATGTTTATTGATGCTTTATTCATATTTGCCCAGGTTGGAATCAGCCAGTATGTCTGTTCTTCATTAGGTGAACAGATAAACAAATTATGGTAAATTTGTAAAATGGAGTATTATTCAGCACTAAAAAGAAATGTGTTAATCAAGCCACAAAAAGACATGGAAGAACCTTAAATGTATTTTGGTAGGTGAAAGAAGCCAGTCTGAAAAAGGCTCCGTACTGTGTGATTCCAACTGTAAGACATTTTGGAAAAGGCTAAACTATAGAGAAGGACAAAGGTAGTTAACAGTGGTTCAGGAGGAGGGGGGGAAGGGATGAATAGGTGGAGCATAGGGCATTTTCAGGGCAGTGAAACTCTTATGTGTGGTACTGTAGTGCTTATCATAGATTTGTCAGAACCCATAGGTTTTTCACGGAGTGAACCCTATTGTAAACTATAGGCTTTAGTTAATGTATCATGATTGGTTCATCGTTTGTAACACATGTACCACACTAATGCAAGATGTAAATAGGGGAAACTGGGTGAAGGGGAAGAGGATATACAGGAACTCTGTACTCTGCACACTTTTTCTGTAAACCTAAAAATGCCTTGAAAAAGTAAAATATTAGAAAAGAGTAAAGTATTGGAAAAAAGTACAGGCTTAAGAGGGGAATCTCACGGAAGCCTGCTTATAATAATAGGTCCTTGTACCTTTTTGAAATATGGACACTCAACTATAAAGTCATTATTTTTTTGTACTAAAGAGTTGAAATAAAAACCACCACCAGTTAAAAAAAAAATGAGAAAAACAATGCCACATTTTGCCAGAGGAAATGCGTGGGTAATCTGAATGTTAGTGGTGAGTGCCAGAGTCTCTGGAGGGAACCTAAGATGTTTAACTCAAAAATTCAAAAGAGCCATTTATGACTTGTTGATGAGATGATGAAATAATTTTCACTTATGTAGTTACATCAGTTTTGGTCATCAGATTGGAGGCAGTGCGTTCTAGCTTGTGCAAGCTTGATGGGTAGGTGCCTATACTACATAGACTCTCCTTCACCCCGGACTTGTTCTTTTCTTTACTTTCTGTCACAACATACCTGTTGTTCCAGGCATGAAATTCTTGTTACTGAGGAATTTAGAAATGAATTTTGGGCCAAATAATAAATGTAGGGGCGCCTGGGTGGCTCAGTGGGTTGAGGGTCCGACTTCGGCTCAGGTCATGATCTCGCGGTCTGTGAGTTTGAGCCCCGCATCAGGCTCTGTGCTGACAGCTTGGAGCCTGGAGTCTGCTTCGGACTCTGCGTCTCCCTCTCTCTCTGCCCCTCCCCCACTCATGCTCTGTCTCTCTCTGTCTCAGAAATAAACAAACATTAAAAAAAAAAATAAATATGGGGCGCCTGGGTGGCTCAGTCACTAAGCGTCCAACTTCGGCTCAGGTCATGATCTCACAGTCCATGAGTTCGAGCCCCGCATCGGGCTCTGTGCTAACAGCTCAGAGCCTGGAGACTGCTTCCGATTTTGTGTCTCCCTCTCTCTCTGCCCCTCCCCTGTTCATGCTCTGTCTCTCTCTGTCTCAAAAATAAATAAAAACATTAAAAAAATTTTTTTTTAGATGTAGAAAGCACTACCATGTAGGGAAGCACTGGAGACTTCCTTTTGAAGAGTGAAGAATCTTTTGGTTAAATGTGTAACCCTTCCCTCACCCCAGTTCATTCTATGGTGGGTCCATAGTTCAGCTTATCTAACGAAAGTTGAGTGAATATACTGGGGCACCCGGGTGGTGCAGTTAAGCGTCCAATTCTTGATCTCAGCTCAGGTCATGATCTCAGGGTTCATGAGTTCAAGTCCCACGTCAGGCTCTGCACTGATGGTGCGGGGCCTGCTTGGAATTCCGTTTTTTCTCTCTGTTCCTTCCCTGCTTGTACGTGTGTGCGCACGCTCTCTCTCTCTCTCTCTCAAAATAAACTTAAAAAAATAAAATAAAATGAAATTGAGTATACTTGTGTGAAGGAGAGTTGGCTGCATTAAAGATTTATTTGTGGAAAAATTAGCTTTAAAATGTTCAGAATAGTGTACTTTATCTTCTCTCTGAATTTTGTGTTTGTTTGATCTTACGTCTTAAACTGCATTTTAGCAAAGGTTTATTTTTGTGCTTTTTCACAGTTTATAAGATTTGGGTTGTATAAGAAAATCTTGGCAAATGTACTTCACTACAATTTTGAAATTCTCGTATTAATTAGCTTTGGTTGTTTTGAACAGTATTATTTATTGCATATTCACCTGAACTTGACATGTTCTGGGTGATTTAAAATAATGCTGTTTTGTGTTTGCCTAACAAGGGCATAGTTTAGTAACAACTGATCCAGTAGATAGGCAAATGGCCAGAGAAAACCTTTGAAAATAATGAATAAATAAGTAGGAGCATATCTTCTATGGTTCATAGGTAATTAGCATTTAATTAATTCAGCTCATTTAACAAATGAGCCATTTACAAATTAATCAATTAGCCATCTACAGTGTGCTGATCATTAGGTTTGTAAAGGTAAGAAAACATTGTCTTATTTAATTAGTATCCTGATTTTTTCCACTGTTTTCCAATTTGTTTACATAGGTAGAATCATTGATGGCCAGAGTGCTTGTGATTTGTCCCAGATCACAGTAATAGAATTTCTAGTCTAGTATCTGTTACTGCCTCTGTATTTTACATAACCTTGTGGTGAAACTTTTGGCGTAGATTTCTTTAATGTAGTATCATATACTTAATCATTCAATTTGTGACTGGTTTTCCAGGTAGAGAACATAGGGTAGGAAACTAACAGCTTTATTTTTACACTTACTACTATGTAAATGTTTATTGGTAATTGGGGTAAAAATGTACACATGCAAGAAAAATGGGATTATCATGAAGGTGTCCCTGGATTAATAAGTATTTTTTTATATCACACTCTGTTAATATGTACTTTGTAGGGGCGCCTGGGTGGCGCAGTCGGTTAAGCGTCCGACTTCAGCCAGGTCACGATCTCGTGGTCCGGTCCGTGAGTTCGAGCCCCGCGTCAGGCTCTGGGCTGATGGCTCGGAGCCTGGAGCCTGTTTCCGATTCTGTGTCTCCCTCTCTCTCTGCCCCTCCCCCGTTCATGCTCTGTCTCTCTCTGTCCCAAAAATAAATAAAAAACGTTGAAAAAAAAATTAAAAAAAAAAATATCCTAATTTGATTCCAATTTGTACTTCAATCAAAAAAAAAATATGTACTTTGTATACATTATTTAGTTATACTTAACTAGCTGCTATTGGAAACTCTAAGATATTTTGGAATAAATGTAAATCTTTGTGCATTAGAAATTTTGTGTTAAAAAGTGGTGTTTGAATGCAGAGAAAGTTTAAATTCAATTCAAAGTTTCATGATAGGGTATTTCTCACACATAAGGATTATTTTTAAGTCTGTTATTTGTAAATTAGGTATAGCCTATATTTCTGCAGTATGGAATACCTCTGATTTCATGTTTTAGAGCATTTGGCTTATGTGTTAGTTCTCCTATTATTAAAATATTGAATGCTTTAAAGGTTTTTTGTTGGGGCACCTGGGTGGCTCAGTCGGTTGAGTGGCCGACTTCGGCTCGGGTCATGATCTCACGGTCCGTGAGTTCGAGCCCCGCGTCGGGCTCTGTGCTGACAGCTCAGAGCCTGGAGCCTGTTTCAAATTCTGTGTCTCCCTCTCTCTGACCCTCCCCCCATTCATGCTCTGTCTCTCTCTGTCTCAAAAATAAATAAACGTTAAAAAAAAATTAAAAAAAAAAAGGTTTTTTGTTCTTTATAAACCTACATGTATTAATCTGACCTTATCTAATTTATAAACTTTTTTTTAATTTTTGAAAATTAATGATGTTTATTTATTTTTTGAGAGACAGAGCACAAGCGGGGGAGGGGCAGAGAGGCTCTGAGCTGTCAGCACAGAGCCAAAGGCAGGGCTCGAACCCACAAACCGTGAGATCATGACCTGAGCCGCAGTCGGACACTTAACCGACTGAGTCACCCAGGAGCCCCTGAAAATTAATGATGTTTAATACCAGAAATCTAGTTTTATTTTCAATGATTGAAGTTGTTAAAATAACTAGAAAGGTACTATATAATTAGTATTTTGACAGATGGAAAGCAGCTATGAATTGAGAGCCGAAACAGTCACTATAAAATGTTTCAAATTTATTTAGAGAGATTGAAAATTCTTTGGTCCTGAATGATTCTTTAAAAAATTGCATAATTTAAACTTGGTTATTGGTCTTCTTTTAAATTTAAATTCATAATGAGATTACACCTAGAAAGCAGTTATCAGAATTTTAAGTACATTTTAGATCTCTGTAAAGGTGAGAAGAACTTTGTAGCATAAACTGCTTCATTTTCCTTCATTAAGCTGTTTTTACTTAAGGAAAATAAAACACACACACACACACACACACACACACACACGCTTAAACCACATCATATTATTGTCTTACTTTGAAATGATTCCATGTGGAAAGTTATCAAGACACAGTTATTCAGGAGATTTACTTTGCATACAATTTGTGTGTGCTTGTGACTTTATTTAGAGTAAAAGGCAGAACTTTTCTTTCCTACCATCTTACACTTCTCTGAGCATTTCTGGTTTTGTACCAGAATTTAGGTATTTGGTAACCAATAAACTTTGTATAAATTTTGCTCAATAAAAGAATTTATATGGATAATAAGTGAGTTTAGTTAGTTACCAATTGTGTTTCATTTTATAGAGGGCTGCTGAGCCAAGCCAGGCTATATGCCATTGCTGTTGAGAAAAAGAATTATCTTCAAGAGGAGCCCTCCTCTCATAGAAAGAACGCCAGTCAATTTGACTGGGCTCTAATGAGACTGGATAATTCTGTCCGAAGAACTGGCCGCATCCCAAAGACTCTTCTACAAAAAGTCTTTGATAACACCTGTCACTCAGGTATTTCAAATTTTTTATATATTTTCTTGTTTCAGGGCAAGATCACTGCAAAACATGTTATTTGATACTTTTAATTTTGTTTGTTATTTCTATTGATCATGATTTTATGTTATGATTGTGATCTTTTGATCTTTCCAACTCATCAGGGCAAAGTTTTGCATGAAACATTTTTGTATTAGATATTTTTTCCAAAATCAGCAAATAAAAATTGTCTTCTTGCTTTCCACTTTTTTATAAAAAAAAGTCACTCAGTGGTAAATCGTTTGGAAGCTGTTTCTTATCTTGCCTTGTATGGTGTCAACTGTCCCTAAGATGCTTACATATGATAGATTCCCAGAAGGACCAATAATCATTATTTCCCTTTCATTTTCACTTAGCTATTATAATCCATTTGAATCACTTACTTTGATAATCTGGTGGAAGGTTGTAGGCCCTTTTACCACCTCCCACCCCCCACAAGCCGAGCATGCAAACATGCACATAATTTTGCATGTAGTTACAGAATATTCACCAGCTTCCTAAAGCCCATCTGTGGATTTCATTCACATTAAGAAGCTATGGAATCTAATGATGATGGATATCAAAGAAGTGTCAGTTATAATTGTGTGTATTTAAAAGCTATTGTATCATTTTCTCTTTTTGATTTACTCAGAGTTGAACGACTATTACCATAGTTAATTTTAGAATATTTTTATCACCTCAAAAAGAAATCTCCAAACCCGTAGCCATTGTCCCCCAACCCCTCATCCATTCCAGCCTTAGACGACTGCTAGTGTACTTTTTGGCCTTGCAGATTTCTTATTTTGGATATTTTATTTAAGTGGAATCATACAGTGAGTGGTTTGTTTTTTGTTTTTGTTTGGTTTTAAAGTCATCTTTCAGAGACATGTAGATAAAGGCCATGGATAAAGGGAGAAGGAAGTTTATATTATTTTGTAATTGATTGTAAACTTGGTATTCATGGGTTTTAATTGTACTGCTCTGTACTATTTTCATAAGATACTGAGCTTAGCCTTTGAATTATAGTAAGTAGTGCTTATAAATTAAGTTCTGTGTATTTTTATATGGTATAGAGCCTTGCAGATTACATGGATTCATAACCTTAGCTTTTTAAAAGCAGACTAATTTTAAAAACATAATTTTTAGTAACATTGTAAATGTTACTTGTGGATTTGAGTAGGGTTTTTCTAGTTTGTGGGTACTCTTAACATCTCAGTGAGGCAGGAGAGTTTTGACTATTTATGGATTTCAGTTTAAGTTTTGATATTTACCTGTATGATATTGCTGTTGTGTTAAATGATATCCATTACCTTTTTTCACAGGGAGCCCAGGTGGTAATCAAGCCTTGCTTCTCCTGCGCAGCTGTGGTTCTCTCTTGCCTGAACTACAGTTATCAGAGAGAACCGAATTTGCTCATAGGATATGGGACAAACTTCAGAAATTGGGTATGATTGTTTAAAAATATGTGTATATGTAAAACGTGTAGATATTTTTTCTTTTGGTAAATAAGAATTTATTTACATAAATGCTATAATTCAGTTTTATGGAAGAGCTACTTGGTAATATTTATCTGGTGAGTTATAGCGACATCTAGAGGCATTGAGAATAAAATAATTGTCAACTATACTCAAATGAAAAAATAAAGTAATTTTCATAACAATTATTACTTTTATGGTAAGTTAAAAACAAAAAGGACAGGATAAAAAGGCAGTTGTATTGTCAAAGTTGGGAACGCACATACCATTTGACCAAGCAGTTCCATTTGTTAGAATTTAGATAACAGGGGCACCTGGGTGGCTCAGCAGGTTAAGCATCTGACTTCAGCTCAAATCATGATCTTGTGGTTCATGAGTTCGAGCCCCGCATCAGACTCTGTGCTGACAGCTCAGAGTTTGGAGTCTGCTTCGAATTCTGTGTACCCCTCTCTCTGACCCTCCCCTCCCTCTCCTCCATTCTCCAAAATAAATAAACATTAAAAAATTAAAAAAAAAAATTTAGATCACAGATATATTCAAATGTGCAAAGGGATATCCTTTATTGTGGCTTGTTTGTAATAGTTAGGAATTGGAACCAACTCTAATGTCTCTCACTGGGGATCAGATAAATTATGGGGTGTCCATGAAATGGAATACTGTGCAACTGTTAAAAAAGGAGGAGTTCTTCTATACTAACGTGGGGTGTTCTCCAAAATAGAAGGAAAAATTAAGGTGCAGAATGGTGTATATAGTATACTACTATTTTGAAGAAAAATATTTATATCTGTATATGCATATAACATTAAAATAATTCTTGAAGGATAATAAATACCAGATACAATTTTACTCTGTACCTTTTTATGCTTTGAAAATTTTGAACCGTGAACATAGTATCTATTCAGAAAATAACATAGTTTAAAAGACCATTAGATAAAATCCAATGTTCATTCTTGATTTTTAAAAACCTTAACAAAGAATAGAAGGATACTTCTTTAACATGTTAAATTTAAAGCCAACAACTAATATCATGCAGTGAAATAAGTTGTGAAACAATATGAGAAATTACGGTTCTTTAGATGATATACTTGTTTACCTGTAAAATCCCAGAAAATCAACTTACAGTAAAGTAGTAGGAAATATTAAATGTTCATGAATCTATAACTTTTCCTAGTTAGAAAATAAAATGGGTAGAAGGTTTTAAGTTTAGTCACAAATATATAAAATATCTATGAATATCCTTCAAGAAACATGTAGTATCTATATGGAAAAAAACTATACAATAAACACAGAGCTTCACCTCAGTTGTGAATTCATCTAGAACTAATTTTGATGACAAGTTCGTTTGTTTAAAGTTTTGAGAATAGATGAATAATGGATTTCAGAATGGAAAATAGTCTTCTAGGTATAAAAGCAGCAGGAAAGTGAAAATAAAGAATTGACTTCAAAAAAACTAGAAATTTCTGTATGTCAGTAAGTCATGTGATTTAAAAATACATGTTGAACTGGGAGAAATTTTTGTGAAAAAGGATATACGTTCGTTCTTTCAGTCTTAGAGCCGCTTTTTAGCCAACCATTATTAGAGTTCAACTTGATGATTTTTTAGAAGTTTTCAGGCACCGTATGGTAACCTTGATGCACAATCACATTGCAGATGTTGAATTGTACATGGTTCCCCTTAAGGCCTTATATAAAGTGTTACAACGGTTAACAGATTGGGCACTCAGGGCAGACCACCTGCATTCAAATCTGTGGTCACTTACTAGCCATGTGGCCTTGGACAAGTGGAAGAGTCAGTTTTCCTCATGCATAAGATGGGGATAAGAGTACGTCCCAAAGCTGTTGTGAAGACTAACAGAGCCTCTAGATGCAGAGCACTTAGCACAGTTTCTGAAACATAGCACAGTATGTACAAGTTTAGTAAGATAAAAGCAAATATTAATAGAGTAAGTCCTGTGTGGTCTAGAATCTCAAAGTGACTGACCAGAGGCCTGTGTTGCTACAGGCAGTTTAGAAATAAAATTTAATTCATGCAAATTTAGTAAAAAAATAGCATTAGATTGATACGATGACCAAGATGTCATCAGTGGGTTGAGGAAGGCTGAGTGGCTACCTTGATTGATGTGGCCTTAGGCAAGATAGGGCCTGGAAGAAAACAAAGAGCTTTGGAATAGGGGTAATTAACAATAGCAGACTAGAAACTGTAACTGGAAATGGAGCCTTCGAACAAACACTGAGTAGCCTGGTGAGTAAATAACCAGGTCTGCTAGTACAGTCCTCCCTGTATAGAACAACTGCAGTCACAGTCCGTCTTGGTGTGTCTGTTCTGTGGCAAGGACTACTTTCTATCAAAAATGTTTGTCACTTTAAATACAGAGGTATTGTCAGCATTTTCTAACAGGAAGGGATATTATGCTTCATAAGTAAGGAAATCTTTGTCACTTTACATCTTAACATCTGAATAAGCAGTTACTTGTGATTGTATAGTAATTCAGTTAATTACTGTCTTAAATGCATAACTTGCTCTGTTCTGACAAGATTTCTGTATAGTTGGGCCTAAGTATGGGGTGAAATGCTGAAGTGACCATTTTACCCCTTTTGTTTGTTAAATTTAAGTATGCATATTTTAGTTGTGATAGAGAATATGATTTTAGGTCCTTTTCTAAAAATTTGATTTAAATTTTATTTGTAGGTACTGTGTATGATGTAAGTCATTATAATGCTTTACTTAAAGTCTATCTTCAAAATGAATATAAATTTTCACCAACTGACTTCTTGGCAAAAATGGAGGAAGCAAACATTCAACCAAATCGAGTAGGTAGCTGCTATTGTAAATGTTTATTGGTTATATCACTTTTTTTTTCAACCCCAGGAAAAAGATAGTATTTAAAAAATATTAACTAGCCCATTTCATTGACAGGTGACATACCAGAGGTTGATCGCAGCTTATTGTAATGTAGGAGATATTGAAGGTGCCAGGTATGGAGCTCTATAAATGTATGTTTAAGGAAACAAATTTGTTAAGTCCTGTAAACCTAGGATACGTTTATTTGTCTTTTTTTTTTCTTTTAAGCTTATTCTTAGGGAAATTATTTCAGAAGGATTTTAATCTAGCAAATTTGGTAATATGACTTAGATAAAATATAAAATTGTGTAAGAGGAGAAAGATAAATGAGTATTGCTTTTTTTTTTTTTTTTTGAGTATTGCTATTTTAATTAAAATTTGGATTTACTGGAACAGAGGCTTAAAATTGCTGAGGTGTATAAAGTTGCCTTTAGTCCTTTTAAATTGATTATTTCCTAAAGGAAATGTTCTTAGCCATGTAAACTATTCATTTATAAAACTTGCAATATTCTATCTTGCTGATTCATATAAAATCAGTTGTGACGTTTATTTCTCTGTAAAATTTAGTACTGCTTTTGGATGGCAGCTTTAGGAAATAAGGAATAAATTGAAATGTATAATTCATTTTTAATTGAATGGATTTTTATTAAGCTTTATAGGCTTTTTAAAGGTTAATTAGTATAGAAGAAACAATCACATTTTAAAAACTTACCTGCTATTTTTACCAAGGGTAGTTCAAGATCTATAATTTGATATAATTGATATAATTTCAGGGAGTTAGATTTTGTGTTTGTATGTTGTAAAAAGTGGTTCTGATGTATATTTCCAAAAAGTATTTTCATTTCTCTTTTATTGCAGCAAGATTCTTGGATTTATGAAAACTAAGGACCTGCCAATCACGGAGGCAGTTTTCAGTGCTCTTGTTACAGGGCATGCAAGAGCCGGGTAATGTTCAACTTAAGGTTTTGTTCTCGAGCGAGGTTTAAATTATAGGAAATTATTGTAGAAAATTCTTAAACCATGTTTATCTAACCCCTCAAAAATTTTGAGCGTGTGAAGTAGAACATGCAATTTTTTAATAACTTATTCTTAAATTTATCTGTTTCATAAAACTTTTATTTGAAAATAATTCAATTTTAAAAATTGGGCCTGATCCAAACTAGTTGACTTTTTGTTTGTTTGTTTGTTTTTAAATTTTTATTTATTTTTGACAGAGAGAGAGAGAGACAGAGCATGCGTGGGGGAGGGGCAGAGAGAGAGGGAGACACAGAATCCGAAGCAGGCTCTAGGCTCCGAGCTGTCAGCACAGGCCCCAACGCGGGGCTCGAACTCACGAACTGTGAGATCATGACCTGAGCTGAAGTCGGATGCTCAACCGACTGAGCCACCCAGGCACCCCTTGACTTTGTATTTTAACTGCTCTCTTGATGCTCTTGGAAAACAGTTTTATTTTTGAAGAATAATTTACTAAATGTTGTTCTTCCCTAAAAAGGTAAATTTGAGTCATAGCACACTTGATGAAAGAGGGCACATTAATTTAAGGTCTAGGTGATTATTATGCAGTTTGGTTTCTCTTTAATTTGGAACATTTATTATTTTTGTTGTTTCAGAAACCTACAGCTGGTTTCATGTGTATTTGCTCTTTTCTGATGTCCTTTGCTAAATGGTTTATAAGAGTTGTTAATTTTAATAAGTACAGGCTAATATATTTTAGAATGATAGTATTACATTTGCCAGTATTATAATAATCTGTTCTGTTTTCTTTGAATAACTTCCAGAGATATAGAGAATGCAGAAAATATTCTCACAGTGATGAGAGAGGCTGGAATTGAGCCTGGTCCAGACACATACTTAGCATTATTGAATGCATATGCTGAAAAGGGTGACATTGATCATGTTAAGCAGGTATGTCTTATGTCATGTAAATAATACTTTAAAACTATTGCATAAAAAAAATCATTTGTGTGAGCTTGTGTTATGTTTTGCATGAAGCAGAAAAGTGTAGCTTATATCTGTTTTTAAAGGTATTTCTTGTAGACATTAGTATTGATGGAGAATTTTTAAAGTTTGGTACCTTGGTGTTGGTCTTACAGTTATTGCTGAAATGTAATGTTTTCTGTTTTATAATATAATCCCTAAACCTTTAGATGGTGTATGTTCCTAATTTTTTAAATTTTGGTATTTTAATTTATTTGGCTATAATTTAAAAATACTGGTTTCTAACTCGTTCTTCTAATTTCTGAAACTGTCTACAGACTCTGGAGAAGGTGAAGAAGTCTGATCTTTACCTTATGGACCGTGATTTATTGCAAATTATTTTTAGTTTCAGTAAAGCTGGGTATTCTCAATATGTCCCAGAAATTTTGGAAAAAATTACATATGAAAGAAGATATATTCCAGGTAGTTTTTAAAAATTTATTTTTATGATTTTTCTAAAAATCTGAATTACTATTTTTACATGATGGAAAGGGCATTCTCTAACGATAGGGGATTGTAGTGCATGAACACAGGACTCTTAGAAGTCAGATTAATGAACTAAACAACTTGAGTTAATGAGCAGATGGGAATGTTTTGATTTGGAAGTGTTTCACTGTTATCTGGGAGATATATCCTTTTGGCCTTTGTAGTTCATAAGTTTGTCTTTCAGAGTGGCTGCAGTGTAAAAATATTATTCAATTCAGTAACAGAATATGTCTTTCTTTTCTTTTCTTCCCAGATGCAATGAACCTCATTCTGCTTTTAGTCACTGAAAAATTGGAAGATACAGCATTCCAAATTTTATTAGCATGTCCTGTATCAAGGGAAGACAATCTGAATGACTTTGGCAGTTTCTTTTTACGACACTGTGTGACTATGAATACGGTATCCTGTCTGTTTTTACTTTATTGACAGTGTAATAGGCAGTGAAATAAGAGTCTATAAAGTAGAAGAACATACTATGAGATGAGACCAGTTACAAACATTATGAAAACTTTGTTTCTGTGTTATAAGTTTATCAGTTAGAAAGAGGACGAGAGGTTGAAATTTTTCATTCCAGGAGTGGTAGCATATCTGCAGAAGGTCAAATGGTAGGATATTTGCAGACCCAGCTGATGTGTGGTACCTTTCCCCCTAGCCTGCAGAGAAGCTGAAAGATTACTGCAAGCAGTTAAAGGAATCCCAGATGCATACATCTCCTTTGCAGTTCACACTCCACTGCGCATTACAAGCCAATAAAACTGGTATGATATTCTCATCATTAAAACTGACATAAATAAGTTTTGCTGAAGTAGCTTTGTAATATTTTATGATATCTCTTTCAGATTTGGCAAAAGCTCTAATGAAGGCTCTGAAGGAAGAAGGTTTTCCTGTCAGAACTCATTATTTCTGGCCATTGCTAGCTGGACATCAGAAGGAGAAAAATGTTCAAGGTTAGGTTTTGCCTTTTACAGATTCATAATGGTCCAGAGATCCAGTGTAAGTTTCTACACACATCTAGTTGGATTCTTTGGGAAGGCAAACTTCTCTCTGAGTAGTAGACCTTCTGAGAAAATAGAATTGATTGAAGTCAGAGTCAAGAATTGGGCAAGCATTTTTAAAAACATAGTGGATTTCTTTCGTCTTAATTTCATTCTGACTTCGTCTCTGATCTTGATACTCAGACTTGTGAGTGTAGTTTTAAACAGTTTTTTATTTTTAAGTTTTTCGAAAAGCTCCTTAGTTTTTGATTTTACATATACCGTTCAAAATTAATTTGTCTAGCCTTATTCAAGATAAAGTTATACATAATCAAGCCATTTTCTTTGTGGACCAGTCTCCTTAACTGAGCTGAGTTACAATAATAGGAAAGGCAGGAAAACTTTTATTGCAAAATGAGTGCTCATGACCTGACAGCCTGCTGATTGAAGGACAGAAATGTTCAATCTCTCAGGTTCTTAAGTACGCTTATGCATTTAGCATACTTTTTCCTTGTACACATGGGATACCTATAGGATATGAATAAGAATTGAACAAATATTAAATTTTAGAGTACAGTATCTAATTCTTTGGTTTGCATTATTGGTAATTCAGAAAGAGTAGTCTCATAAAAAGATGCTTTTAACAGAAGTACTTCCCCCTTGGGGAAACAAAAAATGGTCTTTTTCATTTTATCTCGCAGTATAATGTGCTTTAGAATGAGATGCAGAGTTGTTAGTATGACACTGGGTGACAAACAAAATGCACAAACAACAAAAAAAGTGCTTTTAGCAGACTTTCATATTGCAATTTTATTTTAAATATATAGTCGTCTTCTGGTCTAAAGGAAATAGTGAAACAAGTATTCCCTAATTGTTTCTGGCTATAAAAGTCTCAAAATCCTTTTTAGAAAAATCTTCATGAAAACAGTATGCTAGTTGATTAACTCTTTGCACATCCTCCAGTTCTGAAAGCTCCCAAGAAGTAACCTTTAACACAGTATTTTTGAACCAGAGAAAATTTACATCATTCCATGAAAATCTTCGGGCATATTCATATTGTCCACCTCTACACAGATAAGAAAATACCCCTGTTGAAATGTTTGTTTGTTCATCAGGAAAATTTGCTTTCTTCAACCGTATCAGTGTGTCTAGACTTGAATTGGTTACCACACTTTAACAACTTAGTAAGCATAGAAGAATTCAGGTGATTTCTTTTGATAGTTGTAGCTCAGACTAGTAGAAAAATGGGCTTTATCTTGAATCCATCCTCTCTTAGAAGCTTATAATTTAGATCACAAAGGTGCCTTGTTGAAAGACTGCTTTATATTAATGAAGTAACTGAGAGCAGCAGAGAGATTCCATGACTGACCTTGGATTCCACACCTAGCTGTCAGTGCTGCTGGGCTTAGAACTGAGGATTTCTGTTCTATTTTAAACACTCTTTTTGGGGCACCTGGGTGGCTCAGTCGGTTGAGCGTCCAACTTCAGCTCAGGTCACGATCTCGCGGTCCGTGAGTTCGAGCCCCGCGTCGGGCTCTGGGCTGATGGCTCGGAGCCTGGAGCCTGCTTCCGATTCTGTGTCTCCCTCTCTCTCTGCCCCTCCCCCGTTCATGCTCTGTCTCTCTCTGTCTCAAAAATAAATAAACGTAAAAAAAAAAAAAAATTTAAACACTCTTTTTAAATATCAAAATACCTCTGTGTTAGACATTTGTAAGTGTTATGTTGTGTTTATTTTATAAAAATTCTTAGCTATTAACTAAAAGTTAGGTGCCAGTTTTTACATTAGGACATTTAAAAAAGTGGTATAAGTTTTTTAATCAGTGATGGTTTTATCTGGAAAAACATAAAAGTTGAGAAAGGTAACTTGAAGTACAAGATACTGTCAGTTGTGTTACAGTTTTTAAAAACTAGTTTCTCCCTTTGTGGGAGCTCCAGAAATATAGTAAAGTATGTGTTCTCCAGTTGTCCTTCATGTGACAACAAAATGGCTATATATACTTTGTATGGTTTCTTCAGGGTCAGGTAAGAAGGTCACATTTTTATCAGTGCAATGAACTTGTTCTTGTCCAGGAAAATGTCCTATATAAACTGGTAGAAAGAACAGAAGAAAATAACAGCTGTAGTGTTGGAAGATGTAGAGGAGCGTTTCATAAGGAATAGATAAAACCCTTCATGAAATCAAAGAAAGGTATTTAGAGATCAGATCAAACTGAAGCAAGAGTTTTCAACGATACTACGATCATTCATACTATTATTGAATTCTAGAATATTTCTGGCTGCCAGTTCAGCCATCACCAACCCCTAAGGAAGATTCTCACAGTGATTTCCTTACAGCTCATTTTACTAGTATTTTTCTCTGTGGCACAAATGGAAAAGTCACCACTTCGAATTTTAGCAAGTTGGCCTGGATGAGAGGGAATAACCCAAAATGATTGAGGATTTATATCTCTGAGTATATTTAGAAAACCGAAAAGTTAAGAGTATAGAAGGGATAAGATCTATAAGGAAGGGGCCATACAGAAGCTTGAATGCCAATTGAGTAAAGTTGGTTGAATAGAGAATACTTTTCAAGAAATAAGATATTGCCTCTGGTAGAGGGAGTGCCCTACATAAGACTCAAAAATCATGTGGAGTAAGTGGTCATAGTTTGTGAAAGTTGTTCAGATCAACCATTTATCTTTCCCAGAAGTATAAACTATTTTAATTCTACAAAGCTTTTTGAATGGAGGCTTTCCTCTGGATTCATAAACTTTGTCGTGACTATCTTTGAAAATTTTTTTTTTTTTTTTTGAGAGAGAGAGAGCACGTGCACAAGTTGGGGAGGGACAGAGGGAAAGGGAGAGAGAATCTTAAGCAGGCTCCATGCCCAGCACGGAGCCCTGCTGAGGGCTCAGATCTCATAACTGTGAGATTGTGACCTGAGCCGAAATCAAGAGTTGGTGGCTCAACCAACTGAGCCATCAGGTGCTCCTTAAATATTTGTATTCGATTGCTTAGTCTTAGTTTGATTTTCTAAGTTCACAGAGGTTTGGAATCTATGTTTCTCTAGGTTAATATATGATTATTTTAATCTTTTTATTTAAAAGAAAAATACAAGGGGCACCTAGGTGGCTCAGTTGGTTAAGCATCTGACTTCGGCTCAGGTCATGATCTCATGGTTCGGTTCGTGGGTTCAAGCCCTGTGTTGGGCTCTGTGCTGGCAGCATGGAGACTGTTTGGGATTCTCACTCTCACCTCTCTCTCTGCCCCTCCCCAACTCGTGCTTTCTCTCTCTCTCTCAAAATAAATGAATAAACGTAGAAAAACATTTTTAAAAAAAGATAAAAGTAAAAATAAGTAAAAGAGAAATATGAAGGCACCTGCTTGGGATTCTCTCTTTCCTCCTCCCCCCCTGCTGTCCCCTCTCTCTCAAAATACATAAGTAAATATTTAAAAAATTAAAAAAATATATGAATTGTATTTTTTAGGAGGAGGTAAGTGGGTATGTGAGATCAATCATGTTTTTTTCTCCTTATTGATAAGTTTTTCTATCCTCCCATCGGACTGTAGTTATTGAAGTGAATATCTTTGTATCCTCCCTCAGAATGCCTAAGGGAGTGACTGAACTTAACTGATCAGACAGGTGTGGACCTGGGTTTTCTTTTAAAAAAAAAATTTTTTTTTAATGTTTATTTATTTTTGAGACAGAGCATGAACGGGGGAGGGTCAGAGAGAGAGGGAGACACAGAATCTGAAACAGGCTCCAGGCTCTGAGCTGTCAGTACAGAGCCCGACGCGGGGCTCGAACTCATGGACCGCGAGATCATGACCTGAGCCAAAGTCGGACGCTTAACCGACTGAGCCACCCAGGTGCCCCTGGACCTGGGTTTTCTTAAACCAACTTTAATTTCAGTTAGAAAAATACATGTTAAAAAATGCTGGCATCACACATCCTCTAAATGAGCAGAATACACTCCTCCCCCTAATGTACCTTTTGGAAGAACAATGAGTTAAGAGAGTAAAATGTCTTTGGATCCTAGATATCAGAGTGAAGTGTTTTGTACAGAAATAAAAATCTTCTGTTTACATTCAATTTGTTGGTCTATTTTCAGACATCAGAAAATCAAATACATAGTTACATTATTCTGCATTTACTCTGTGTATCACTAAGAAAATTTAAAAAATTACTAGGGTATTTTAAGACAGCTAAAAAAATGAAATCATTATTGTTACTAGTAACATTTATTTAGTATTTTTAGGGTTTCACACATTTTTTCCTTTAATTTAAATGACCACCTTGAGAGCTAAGTGGAAAATTTTATTATCATCATTCTTATAGACGAAGAACTGCTAAAAATCAGTTTTTGGTGACAGCAAGGACTTGATCCCACGTTCTTCTGATTCCAGGATAAAGTGTAGGTTTTTGCAGTTTTGTGGTGTTACGAGCACCTGCCAGCAATTAGGAAACTTTTTTTTTTTTTTTTAAATGTTTATTTATTTATTTTGAGAGAGAGAGGGCATGCGACCTGGAGAGGGACAGAGAGAGAGGGAGAGAGAGAATCCCAAACAGGTTCTATACTGTCAGCGCAGAGCCTGACATGGGGCTCAAACCCATGAACTGTGAGGTCATGACCTGAGCCAAAATTAAGAGTTGGATGCTCAACTGCCTGAGCTACCCACCTGCCCTAGGAGACTTGGTTTCTTATTCAAGATATGTCTTTGATCTTAGAGAAATCATTCAGTTTAACACTTTGGTTAAAATAAAGATTGACTTCTGAAGACATTTCCAGCTTTATTTACATAGAGAAGTACATCCCCCTGCCCCCAGTAGACAGAGTCGAAAGCCTTGTTAATACAGTTGACCCCTGAAAATACAGGTAACAGGTTTGAACTGCATAGGTTCCCATAAACATGGATTTTTTATTTTATTTATTTATTTATTTATTTATTAAAAAAATTTTTTTCTTAAATGTTTATTCAGTTTTGAGAGACAGCAAGCAGGGGTGAGGCAGAGAGAGAGAGAGAGGGAGACACAGAATCCAGAGCAGGTTCCAAGCTCCGAGTTGTCAGCACAGAGCCTGACACAGGGCTCGAACTCACGAACTGTGAGATCATGACCTGAGCCGAAGTCAGATACCCAACTGACTGAGCCACCCAGGCGCCCCCGGATTTTTTAAATAAATACAGTATTGAAAATGTATTTTCCCTTCCTTAATGATTTTTTTTTCTTTTTTTGAGTTTATTTTTTAGTATTTTGAGAGAGAATGTGCATGTGAGCGGGGGAGGGGCAGAGAGAGAGAGGGAGAGCAGGAATCCCAAGGAGGCTCTGCATTGTCTGGACGCGGGGCTTGATCTAATGAACCGTGAGAGAACCGTGAGAACATGTCCTGAGCCAAAATCAAGAGTTGGATGCTTAACTGACTGAGCCCCTTCCTTCCTTTCTTTCTTTCTTTACTTTGAGAGAGGGAGAGAGAGAACTTACACTTTCTGTATAACATTTTTTTTCTCTAGGTTACTTTCTTGTAAGAATACAGTAATACATAGCACATACAAAATAATGTACTAATTGATTGTTTTTGATAAGGCTTCTGGTCAACATTAGGCTGTTAGTAGTTAAGTTTTTAGAGAGTCAGAAGTTATGTGCGGATTTTCAATTGTACTGGAGCCAGCGCCCCTAACCCATGTTGTTCAGGAGTCAGCTGTTGATAGATTGATCAAAACTAAGTACTAGGATTCTTTCTGTTCAGTGTGTTCTCTTTTTCCTGTTCTCAGTCTTCCTCTAGGCCTAGACCACAAGAATTTCTTCCATGCCTGTGGGTAGTACTTACAGTTCTTGATACCGTTTCTATTTATTCACTAGGCCTAGACTCTATAAGTCAGAAAAATTTTCCATTCATTGAGTGCCTTGACACATATCAATTTGCTGAATCTAACAAGGATGGTAGTTAGGAAGGATTAAGCCAAGTGTTTTTTGATGAAGTGTCTAAAAGGCATGGTTCCTGGCATATTGTTATTTCTAATGTGTAAGCTAAGAAATTATGGCTCAGAGGGGCTCCTGGGTGGCTCAGTTGGTTAACCATCCGACTTTGGCTCAGGTCATGATCTTGCGGTCCATGAGTTTGAGCCCCACATTGGGCTCTGTGCGGACAGCTCAGAGCCTGGAGCCTGCTACAGATTCTGTGTCTCCCTCTCTCTGCCCCACCCCCACTCATGCTCTGTCTCTCTGTCAAAAATAAATAAACATAGGGGCGCCTGGGTGGCTCAGTCGGTTAAGCGGCCGACTTTGGCTCAGGTCATGATCTCACGGTCCATGAGTTCGAGCCCCGCGTTGGGCTCTGTGCTGACAGCTCGGAGGCTGGAGCCTGTTTCAGATTCTGTGTCTCCCTCTCTCTGACCCTCCCCCGTTCATGCTCTGTCTCTCTCTGTCTCAAAAATAAATAAACGTTAAAAAATAAATAAATAAATAAACATTAAAAAAAAAAGGAAATTATGGCTCAGAGAGGGGAAGTTATTTGCTCAGATTTACACTAGAATTAAGTGCAAGAACAGGGTAGAAAGCTCTTTAAACTTAAAGGTCTCTTTAAACTTTGAACTTGTTTTTGTTTTGTCATTTCACTGGAGAGTCTCATTAGAAACTTAGTTATTTACTTTAAACCATGGTCATGAAAGCAATCCCTATTGGTGAGAAAAGACATTGAGGACATTAGATTAGCACAAGTCTGTTACTAGTAATTGATAGGCAACTAGCTATGCCCTCCTCTCAAGTGCTTAGTAATCTTTGCATATAAAGAAGAGCATAGTGTGATTTGCCATTTTTTATGATAGTTATCAATGTTATTAGTAGTAATTCCTAGTGAATTGTTAGAGGAATACTTCTCCTAAATTTTGCTTACAAATATTATTATGCCTGTTGTGTGCTCTATGGACCAACATGCATGTTCTCCTAAACTTAGAACTAAGCACATGCTTTACCTTGAGGGTTTTTTAAGTATTGTATTTGTATCTTAAAAAATATGTTTAAATATTTAAGGTTTTGAAGATCATTAGGTGATTTTAAGTATAATAAACTGTTTAATCTGAATAATAATCTGAATTTTATCTAAAAGAATTGTGCAGGGTGCCTGGGTGGTTTAGTCGCTTAAGTGTCCAACTTTGGCTCAGGTCATGACCTCACAGTTGGTGAGTTCAAGCCCTACATCAGGCTCTGTGCTAACAGCTCAGAGCCTGGAGCCTGCTTCAGATTCTGTGTCTCCCTGTCTCTCTGACCCTCCCCCACTCATACTCTGTCTCTGTCTGTCTCTCAAGAATAAATAAACATTAAAACAAATAAATGTGCAGATATTCATAATGTTGTCACACTTGCCTATATATTTCTGTACTCGGTGGGAATTTACAATCAAGTATTGCGCTAGAGCACATTATATAACAAATTTGTAGAAATGTAATTAAAAAAATTTTTTTTAATGTTTATTTATTTTTGACAGAGAGAGAGCATGAGTGGGGAGGGGCAAAGAGAGAGGGAGACACAGAATCTGAAGCAGGCTCCAGGCTCTGAGCTGTCAGCACAGAGCCTGACATGGGGTGTGAACTGACGGACTGTGAGATCATGACCTGAGCTGAAATTGGACGCTCAACCGACTGAGCCACCCAGGCGCCCCTGTAGAAATGTAATTTTTCTGTAGATGATGTGATAGGGCAAACACAGGGATCTTTAGGGGAAGTTTTAATGTGAAAGTACTGAAACTAAAGAAAATAAGTTTTAAAGAGTCCTTTCTTTTATTAAACTGTGTGTCAAGTTAGGTGACACCTGAGTAGTTTGGTAATTTTCCAGATTAATTGGTCTTGTATAGAGAAATCAGTTTGGGGGCGTCTGAGTGGCTCAGTTGGTTAAGTGTCTGACTTCCGCTCAGGTCATTATCTCACGGTTTATGAGTTTAAGCCCGCATTGGGCTCTGGGCTGACAGCTCAGAGCCTGGGGCCTGCTTCAGATTCTGTGTCTCCCTCTGTCTGCCCCTCTGCTGCTTACACTCTGTCTCTCGCATTATCTGAAAAATAAATAAACATTAAAATATAAATTTTAAAAAAGGAATCTGTTCGCACTATTTGAACCTAACTATAGCTTTGGAAAACATGCAGTGACTTTTAAGACGTTAATAAAAGATTTTTTTGTAAGTGGGAGAAGGGAGAAACAATCTTGTAGATTTTTATTTTTAACTATATCGAGATAATAATTTCTTAGAATCTGTTGTTCCTTATTCCTTTTTACTCCTATAAAATAGGAAATCGGAAGTTAAGGGGTGCCTGGGTGGTTCAATTGGTTGAGTGTCTGACTCTTGATCTCAGCTCAGGTCATGATCTCCTGTTTCGTGAGTTCAAGCCCCACATTGGGTTCTGAGCTGACAGCTTGGACCCTGCTTAGAATTCTCTCTCTGCCCCTACCCCACTCGTGCTCGCTTGCTCACTCGCTCTCTCTCTCTCAAGAATAATAAAAACTTAAAAAAATTTTTTTAAAGTTAACAGTTAGGGAATTTTTAATATAATGGCTTGAGAGAACGCTTTTGTCCTTGACAGATCCCCTCGCCCTGTGCCCCGCTCATCCCTTCCCTCTGCAGTGTTTATTCTGGTCAAGTTTTATTGTGTTGATCCATCACTGCTGTGTAATAGCAATGCTATTTTATGATCTGTGTTTATTTGTATAATACCAGAAGTATTAGGCTTATTTTTCAATTGTTTTAAATTTTCTTACAGTTATAATTTGTGGGATATTCCCTTAGTACTTGCCACTGGATTAATAGATTTGTCATAGTATTTCCCAGTTCTTTTGCTTTTCTGCTTTCTCTTTTTAGACAAAATGAGTATTCTTTCATACATTATGATTCAGAAAGTAAATAAACTGAACTTTCTGATCTTTTGTTAATTTGTTACAAGTATTTCATTTCTGTGCTTCTAAATTTTATCCTATAGGTATAATTGAAGTTCTCAAAGCAATGAATGAAGTGGGAGTAAATCCTGATCAGGAGACCTATATAAATTACGTGTTTCCATCCTTTGATAGCGTGAGGTCAGTTCGTGGGGTTTTGCAGGTGAGTACAAGTAAGTGTGGTTTTAATTTCATAATTGAAGAGATTTCTTTCCTCCCTAATTGTTTAGTAGTAACCCCCAAAAAAGAAAAGTCATTAAGCTTAGTACTAAAAATGGTCATTGTCTGTATACAATTTTCTAAAAGCTTTGTAAAAACACCAGTTAGTATAACATCTATAGTGGTTAAACTTAAAAAACTTGAAAAGGTAAAACACCAATTTTCTTGTGTGTTAAAAGGCAATATGTCAATATCAAGAAAAATGTAAATAAAACATTTAGACGCTCCTTAATCCTGCTTTACAGTGTAACTACAAGTTTTCAGTTTTTGACCATTACTTTTCACTTGTATATGAATTTTCATAATACAGTCTTAGTATACTTAACATACATAGTACACTTATTCTTTTTTTAAAATAATCTTTTGTTTGACTGCAAAGCATTATTTTCCTACCCAGTAATTCCTGTTTCTATCAGAAGAGGCAAGGCATTTATGAAGGGGCAAATGAAGTAATTGACTTGGATAGTGCATTGGATCAGCAAGGGCTGTACTTTGTGTTTTCAGAACAAAGTGGTCTGCAGTTAGGAACATTATGGCAGAGCACCAGCCACCTTAATAAGAAATATTTTGGGGGCACCTGGGTGGCTCAGTCGGTTGAGTGTCCGACTTCGGCTCGGGTCACGATCTCGCGGTCTGTGAGTTCGAGCCCCGCGTCGGGCTCTGGGCTGACAGCTCAGAGCCTGGAGCCTGCTTCCGATTCTGTGTCTCCCTCTCTCTCTGACCCTCCCCCGTTCATGCTCTGTCTCTCTCTGTCTCAAAAATAAATAAACTTAAAAATAAATAAATAAATAAATATTTTGTTTAGAAGGTCTGTTTCCTAGGTGGTTATTCCCATAATGCCTAGATTTTTCTAATAATTTTAGTGTTCTTTTCTTTCTTTGAAATAATTACATAACTACAGTCCTTTTAAAGGCAGAGTTTATATCTTAAGTGTCTTTACCTCTCTTCCCTGAGTATTTAGCAGAGTATTTTGAGCCTGTGGTATACATATTTTACTGCTAAAAAATTTATATTTAAAAATTCATTTCCCCACAGGGTCTTACTTCCCCAACCTACTTTTTTCACTTGGCACTTTCTATTCCAGTGTGTAATTCCAACAGTTATTTTTTTATGCTTGAGTGCTGTTTTATTGTATGGATATACCTTAATTTATTTCTAGTTATTGCTTATTATTGATTAGGTTGTTTTCAATATTGTGCTAGTATACAGTGAGTCAGTAAATGTATTGGAGTTGAATTTTGGCTCAGATATTAAATTATTAAACAAATGATGGCATTGGGCCACATGATTAACCATTTGGTGTTAAATTGGTTTAACACCATTTGGTGTTAAATTGTTTAACACCATTTGGTGTTAAATTGTTTAACACCAAATGGTGTTAAATTGTTTAACACCATTTGGTGTTAAATCCAAGTGCATTGAATTTTTATTTTGTTATGAATGAGAGAATTGGTCTCATGCCTTCAATAATAAATTCTTTCTAGAAGGAAGGCATCCTAAGGGTAACACATATTTGAATTTGAAGATTAGGTATTTAATTTGGAATGTTGAAACTCTATCTCATAGTTTTTGTTAAAGTTCATTTATTCAGTTTATGTATTCTAGAAAATGATTGTTTTGGATGAAGGATTATCAAAGAATGTGTTGGTATAAAGAAATGGGAAAACAGGAAATTTGAATGGCATATCAACATATTTATAGCTGAGGCATGTTATCATTGAAATATGCTTTATCCCTAGGAAAATGGATGTCTACCTGAAAATAATGTATTTTCACAAGCTGAATTCAGAAGTGAAGCAGTTACTGGGAATTTACCCTATGTTTTATCATTTTGTAAGTATGCAACATTAGCTGTAAACTTGACAGGTATTGATTTCAGTTACTATTGAGGGCATGCAGGGTAGTTCATGCCCTTGATACGTACCTCAGGGAAGGTCAAGGTAACTTTCTGTGTTTTTTTTTTATATGTTTTGCTTAAGCGAGATTGATAAGACAGTTTATGAGTTTAACTTATGGACAATTTGGAAGTAATTTTAAAGTTAAAAGAACCTTGGAGATTATTTGGTAGTAGGTTAGGACCCAGAAGACTTGGTTCTATTTATAATTAACCCACTGATTATGGGACCTGGAACAGTCCTTTTGCTTCAATTTCTTGAAATGGAGATAGTGTTACTTCTCTGCCTTGTGCAAGTCAGTGTGAAAATCATAGGAGATATTGTTTCTGAAAGTGTTTTCTAAACTGATGCATATTATAGCCACTGTTCCATGAAGCTCATCTCCTAGTCCTCATTAACCAAAATACAGCAGATGTTTACTAAACACTTAACAAATGCTATGATGCTTTACAGTGTTCATCACATGTTAATAAAATTACCTGCATTGATGGATGAAGAAAGGCAGAGATGTTAAATGATTTGGTCAAAGTTAGTGATTGAGCCGGAACCAAGATTGTCTCATTTGACCTGATTCTTTCACCCTACCCACACTTTGATGAATAAGACATTTCTTAAAGTTTTCATCTTTGAACTTATCTATGACATTACTTGACCATTTTTCTAATCCTTTGAAAAAGATGCTGTTTAAAAAGAAAACACACAAACATCAGTTTCTACACCCCTAAAATGTTAGAAGTCCATCTTGGATTAATGTGTACCTAGACTGCATAGGTGGAAACATTGTAAAAACCATATTACTGGTATTGAAAATAGTTCATCTTAATATCATAAGGGAAAGGCAAGGTGTTCAGTATGAAGAATGGTGACTCCTGGAGGTGTAGTTATTTGAGTTTAAGGTTGGGTGTTAATGCTAGCTGCTATCTGAGGGTATTGATTTTGCCTTCTACTCAGTATAATATAAAAATTTGCCTTCCTCACAGGTCAAAAACAGAAGCGTTAGCAGAGGAATCTGGGTGCATGAGGTGTATACACGAGAGCTGCCTTTTTCCCTGTAGCATCCATTCCGCTTTGTTGTCAGCCACCTGATTTTAAGACTTATTTGTTGCCAAGGAAACTAGATGCTTTTTGTCGGCAGCTTTCATCTTGCTAAGATGTTTCTGGTCACTTTTTAATGAATAAAAACTTGACAATATTCTGTAAAATACTAGTGTGAATAGTATAAAAATAATGTTTCAAGAGGCTATTAAATTTAGAAAAGAAAAATTCTAGGAACTTAAGAAGTACTTCAGGCCACTCCTGTCAGTGCCCTCCCCTCCCTGCTTTGACTTACAGGTCTTTGAAAAGCAGTTAGTTCTATAATTGCTGGTATTCCCTGTAGGCAGCTCTGAGGTATGCACTTTTGGTTACTACATCAAAAGGCATAGCAAGTAGTAGAGAAGAATAAGTGGCTTGTCTTGATCCACTTTGTGTAGTAGTAGGAAACATTTCCCCACTTGTGTTTGTAGGCGTGGAAAATTAATTTCATCAAGCAGTTTTATTAAAGGTTGCTGAAAAGCATGTAGTTATGTCCACTTTAAAACTTCCTTGAGTGACTAAATGCTGGTCATTTAAAAAATGATTTTCAGATTTTTTTAGTGCTGTGTAAAACCATTGAGAAACTTATATTCCCTGTTGAAGGATATAACAGTTGATCTAAAATAATTTTGTTATGTGTGTGAGTTAAATTTTAATTCATGTTTAGGAGAGATGGGCAAATACTCTTAAAATCTTATGTGACTTTCCCATGAGTTGTGTTTTTGTTTTTAAGTTAACCAGGTATCTTAATCTTCACTAAACTGTATTTATTAATTCTGTTTTCAGAATTTGCCTCAACTATGAGCTCCTCTCTAATTCTGTCCATCTTGGATCATTCAGTAGTCACATTATGTATGAAAAGATTAAATCAGTTACTTGCAACATGGCACCATTTTAATAACAGTGGCAGGGAAAAATAAATTCAGGAGTTACCTACTTTGATTTCCTCCCTTGCTAGTAAGGGTTATGTGAAGTATCAGGCCTTATGTGGTAAGGCAATCAGGCTTACAATGTCATCATTGAAACATACAAAGTTGTAAATTGTTAAATGATAAAATGAATAATAGAACAAACAAATACTTAGAAAAGTGGAAGGTGAGAATATAAATCAGTTATCTAACAGAGGTGAAGACTTATTATGACTTTAGGCTGTCACTCTTACGTGTGTGAGGTTATTGATCATAGTGGAAAATGGAATGACAAAGTGTAAGTGGTTCTACAGAACCCAGTGCTACTCTGAGAAAAGAACTTTTCTCCTTAAATTTTTTTTTTTAATGTTTATTTTTGAGAGCAAGCGTGTGCGAGAGGGACAGAGTCAGAATTTGAGCAGGGAATGGGCAGAGAGAGAGAGAGAGGGAGAGAGAGGGAGGGAGACACAGAATCTGAAGCAGGCTCCAGGCTCTGAGCTGTTAGCACAGAGCCTGACACGGGGCTCAAACCCACAAACCGTGAGATCATGACCTGAACCGAAGTCAGACGCTTAACCAACCGAGCCACCCAGGTGCCCCAGAACTTTTCTCCTTTAAAGGACAGAAGTCCTATGGGTAGTTACAGTTTCTCCCTTTGTAGGGCCACATTGTCTACTAATGTACAGTTTTGGCATGCGTACCAGACTGACTGTCAGTGTGCCGGTAGATTACTTATTACCATTTAGACCAAAAAAGCACAAATTCATTTGTTGTATATATTCATGAACATGGAATAAAAATGTTTTTAAAGGATGGCTTATGTTGTAGGTATATATTACTGCATTATCTAATTAATTTTGTATCAGAACATTTCCGTTTTAAAAACAATTTCCAAAATGAAAATGAAAAAGTATTGCTATAAATGTGTTTCCAAATAAGGTGATAATTTTTAAGTTTTTTGGGTTTGGTCTGGGATTTAATGATGATCACTTTCTCTTGCAGTGGAATCAAATACATTGCCTTTCTCATTTGCTTCTTTGAGAGGCAGCCTAATTCTAGGCTTTAGGAGGTAAGATGATTGCCTTACATAATGTTCTATGCCTGATTGCTCCTGTTTTTTTGACTTGCTGTGTAAGGAAACATACAGATATTCTTGTCTTCCAAATCTTTCCATTTGCTAGTTACCTGAAATAACCTTACCTGTTTTCTTCTTCCTGTTAAGTAGTTGACTTGAGTGCAGGCAGTCTTTTATATCATCGTTTCCAAGAAATACACACAGATTTGGTAAAGGTCTTGTATCAGAGAAGAAAGCACTGTTTGAAAATGGCAGGTTGGAGTTCCAAAGTTGTATGTATGTTTGAATGGTACTTTGAATATTTAATTACAAGGTGACTTTAGTGAGGATAATACTACTGTCTTCCTCTGTGTGCTCAGGGGATGTTAATGACCCTTTTTCCTTCTTAGTGTTGTTATTTTCAAAATAATTCAAACATAATGAGTTGAAAGAATAGTAGAGGAAACATCCACATACCCTTTATGTAGAGTCACCATTTTTGATATTTTGCTATATTTGCTTTCTCAAACATATATGTACACACAAGCACATATGTATATGTGCTTTTTCCATTTTTGCTGAACCACTTGAAGTTGTAGACATCGTGATTCTGGATCCTTCAACTTTTTTCTCTTTAAGAACAAGGTCATCATCGTGGGGCACCTGGGTGGCTCAGTCAGTTAAGTGTCTGACTTCGGCTCCGGTCATGATCTTGCGGTCTGTGGGTTCGAACCCCATGTCGGGCTCTGTGCTGACAGCTCAGAGCCTGGACCCTGCTCTGGATTGTATGTCTCCCTCTCTCTCTGTCCCTCTGCTGCTCACACTCTGTCTTTCTCTCAAAAATAAATAAATGTTGAAAAAAATAAAAAAAATAAGGTCATCGTCTATATAATCACAATACCGATATCACTCCTAAAATTTAATAATATTATAATACCATCTAGTATACATAGTTCATGTTTAGATTGTCCCTGGTTCTAAAAATTTCTTTTATAGCTATTTTACTTTTTGATTGAGGATTCAGTAAGTGCATGCATTGCATTGGTTGCTGCCTCTTTATATTCTCTTAGTCCAGAACAATTCCCCTACCTTCTTTTTGTCTTTATGACATTAACTTTTTTGAAGGGTCCCAGGCTACTTGATCTGTAGAATGTCCCTCCCACATTTTGTATTCATCCAGTTTCTTTCTCATAATCAGACTCAGGTTGAATATTTTTAGCAAGAATACTTGATAGGTGATGGCATTTCTTATTGCAGCAAGAGATACAATGTTGGTGCCATCAACTGAGTTTGATCACTTGGTTATGGTGGTAGCCGCCATGTCTCTCTTGCAAAGGAACCTCACTCCCTTTGTGATTAGTGAGAAGTCTGTGGGATGATACTTTGAGACAGTGGGTCTATCCTCTTTCACAGAACCTTACATTCAGTGTTTTTTAGCAGTCATTGGTAATCCTTGTTGAATCAGTTGTTCACAGTGGTAATTACAAAAGGACAGGTTTCTAATTTTGTTTTCTAATTTCTAATTTCTGATACTAATCTCAGTAATTTTTAGCCTGTTTCATCGGTGGGAACACTAGGGTTTTCTGTAGACCTCTCCAGCACCTCCCTTGCAGGCCAGGAGAGGTAGAACAGGTCGGGGGGATTCTGTGTTGCTACCGTTTCTAGTGTGGTTCCACTCTTTTCAGTCATAGTTTTGAATTAGGTTGAAACACAAACCAAGGGCTGTGCCTTTAAAGTTTAAAAATGCAAAATACATAATTAAGTGGATCAAAATGCTAGTAGAGCCAGATTTTTAAAAAACCCATAAAACTAAGTAAGAACCAGGGTACATGAGTGACTCAGTTGGTTAAGTATCTGACTCCTGATATCGGCTCAGGTCACTATCTTACAGTTTCGTGAGTTTGAGCCCCATATCTTGGGATTCTCCCTCTCTCTCTTCCCCCTCCTCTGCGCTCTGTCTCTCTCAAAATAAATAAGTAAACTTAAAATAAAAACCCATAATATATTATGAAGTGAAATAGTAACATTGTCATTTGTTTGTCCTTGAAAGTTTGTTGTATAAACTTCCAGGCCTGTGTATTTCCTTCTTTAACTTGACTGATTTTATGTTTTTGTAGTCCACTTGAATGGCAGTTGTTACATTTCACATGTCCTAGTCTTCTTAAACAAGGTATTTGGACTGTAAAGTTGGTCCAGTGTGACGGAGAAAAACCACGCTGTACGTTCTGGTATATACCTAGGTCGGTCATTGAGCTGGGAGTGCCTCAGTGATTGAAGTATGCAGAGTTGCTTGCCTCTACACTAAATTTGTTGTGTTTTCTGTTTCTGCTTTTTAAAAAATGTTTGTTTATTTTGGGGGGATGCAGAGAGAGAGGGAGAGAGAATCCTAAGCAGGCTCCACACTGACAGTGCAGCTGAATCTCACAAACCGTGAGATCATGATCTGAGCCATTATCAAAAGTTGGATGCTTAACCGACTGAGCCACCCAGGCACCTCTCTGTTTCCGCTTTTTAATTTTGTGTCATCATCTTTGCTGTAAGAGCTTTTGCTTTGCTCTTGACATCTTTCAGTGTATTTAAGTAACCTATGCATCCTTCAGTAATTTGCTATTTTTGATTTATTGTGGAGATTGGAGGTGCTGGTTGGGATCAGACTGAAATGTGGTAAATAACATATGGGAACTTGTCCTTATCTTGAAGAAAGTAGACTTAATTGGTGCAGTGCGGAGGCTTGGCTGAGGCAGAGATACATTTAGAATATATTTTAATCTCGGATATATTTCTAATTTCTAGAAATCCAATTTGGATTTTTTAAACATATCTTCCATATCTCCTTGACATGCTTATGCTTTTTTTTTTTCTTCTTTCATAACTAAATGGAATATTGTCGATAGGTGTTTTGATGTGTCTGTTAATTCTATCGTTTGTATCATTTCTGGTCTGTTTCTATTGGTTAAATTTTTTCTCAGTATACATCATTTCTGTTTCTTTGTGATTTCTGATTGGAGGCCAGTTGTAGATTTTATTCTGTTAAATGTGGATTTTTTTTTTATTCCTTTAAATATTTTTGAGCTTTTGTTCTGATGTTTTAAGTTATTGGAACAGTTTTCTTAGTGCTTGTTGCTTTTATGCTTTATTATGCAGGACTAGATCAGCCTTCAGTCTAGGATTATTCCCAGTAAATTAATCCAGCTCCATTATTGAGGCAGTATTCTTGTGAGTATTTTGCCTGCTAGCCCATGTTTTTGTTGTTGTTGTTGTTGTTGTTTTTTGTTAGTATTTTTAAATAATTTCTACACACAGCATAGGGTTGAACCCACAACCCCGAGATCAAGAGTCACATGCTCCACCAACTCCGCCAGCCAGGCACCCCTAGACCATGTATTTTTGAGATCATTGGGAATGTGAGCTATTACAACCCCTGTGTGGGTTTTGGGAATTGTCTTTTTCAGTCTCTCAAAAGGTCTTGGATAGTTCCCTAGGCTGCAGATTGTTGCCTCACTCAGATGTGATTGTAAGTACTCCGCTAAAGACTGAGGCCAGCTCTGCAGATCTCCAGAGCTCTCGGCCAGGGTCTCTTCTCTCTGGTAGTCTACACTGCAACAAGTTGTAACTAGTCCCTTCCAGGAAAGTATTTTTAAGTCTTCAGGTTCAAAACTGTTACATTGGTGAGTTTGTCTTATTGTAGATACAGAAAAGTTTCAGCCTATGGTAATTTGGCATTATTCATAGCATATTTTTAAGCATTTGTAACTAGGTGATTTCTTTCGCTCTCTCCCACCACAAAAACTATTAAAAATTCGGAATGTAATCAATGTTGTTACAGTCCAGTATCTTAGGATTAATGTAGCTTTCTGTTCTTTTATTTGATGCTGAATCAAATAGTATGTATATTTTAAAATCGCTTTGCAGGACATTTAATACAACTATTAAAACAGTCACCTATTCCATGCTTCTCTAGGGTCTTGTACTCTAGTTTAGAATTGGCTGAATGAGAAGACAACTGGGTACTCATCTGCATTCCCAATAGAGTCCAGATTAACCCTCAGCAACTGCCGGGAGGATGAACACAGAAGAGATTCACTTAGTTACTCCTTACCAAAAGTAAGGACTATGAAGGATTATTCATAGTCATTCGAAATGTAAGAAGTTCTAGAGCATTAAATGAGATACCGTAGTCACTTTGACTAATCATAAGGGAAACTTGAATATGCATTTCAATACTGGAATGCAATTTTGGGATAGTTCTCTACCCTTGATATAAACTGCCTTTTAAAAAAAAGTAAAATAAAAAAACTAAATAAACTGCCTTCTAGTAGTATGTCCAGGGTCTGTGAAGAAATAGTTCCTAGCATGTGTTCTGTAACCTGTTGGCCCAGATTAATTTTTTATGCTATCCCACAATAGTTTTGAAATACCAATACTGTTTTCTCCATGTCTTCTGAGAGTAGTGTTTGGTGAGCTAGTATTTCTGTAAATTGATCATCTCAAGACCTGGTCATTGGTTACCAATCAAGTATATGCCTTTCTGGGGTGCCTGGGTGGCTCATTTGGTTAAGCATCTGACTCTTGATTTTGGCTCGGGTCATGATACCAGGGTCATGGGGTTGAGCCCCGTATCGGGCTCTGTGCTGAGCATGGAGCCCACTTGAGATTCTCTCTCTCTCTCCCCCTCTCACATTCTCTCTTTAAAAGAAAAAGAAGTATATGCCTTCCTAAAATTTTCCAGTTTATAAATTGTCTGTTAACATTTGTAGGCAAAGTCACCTGTAGAAAACTATTTAAATTCAGTACTGCTTAGTGAAGATGAGATTATTTAAGATTATTAGGGAATTCTTAACTCTAAACTTTTTTTAAAAAATAAGGCTGTTTTTAAGTCTATTTTAAAGGGCATTTTAGATCTGACTGATAAAGTTAGTAAATTCCTATGTCAGATTCAAGGTAGACTGACATTAAGTATGAGTAAGACTTTTCTTTCCTCCTAATAATAGTGCTAGCTGAACAAAGTTCAAATAAGAAAGAGGGCAGTATACATATTATATATTACTGAAAACTACCACCAGAAATATTGAGTCACTTCTAAGACACAAAATGTCGCTGAAGCTAGTTCACAACTTGGCTGGGAATATACCATATCAAAAATATACCATGTCAAAAAGATAAATGTTTCCAAATTGGCATGCTAGTTTTTAAGTCTTTTTTTTTTGCCACAGAAACAGAGTTCTGTGATAGAAGGAGGGATTTCCTGACCCAATGGCAATAGTCTAAACTTGGCAAGTAGGAGTTTGTTTATTCCATTGAAGTGGTGCTCCTTTCCATGTGTTGGGAAAAAGAAATGAAGTTTCTGGCATTACCCTATTGAATTCACCAAGTTAAATGCCGGATTGTAAGGCCCTCTTTTCAGTCAGAAAAGATGCTCCCATTCATGACATCTTTATAGGAGCAGAGGAAGTATTTCATGAACTATGGTTTAAGTGCTCAGAAATTTTAACTTATTTGTGTGTGCCAAATGCTGGGACCACAAGATAATAGGTTCATCCTTGAAACCAAGGATGAACAGGAAATTTACCATCACCAAGTTGTTCATAGTTGGGAGACCAGAAAGTAAGAAAGCACCTGCAAACTGGTCTTGATCATTACCAACGTGTAGAGGAGAAGGTGCTATGTCTTCTACCAAGGTCAAGGGAGGGATGAGTCCGGGCTAAGATGTGCAGAAAAGGTGCTGAGCTGAGTATTAAAGGATGAGTAAGAATTTAAGGCAAAGGAAGTACATTCCAATGATCTCTTCTAAGTTGTGAGGTTTGGACTTTGAGTCATGGCTTTGAGCCATTGAAAGATTTATGTAATGAAGGTAAGGCTGACAGTGGATATTCAAAGAGGAGAGAAATGGGTGCAGGTAAGGGAAGGTGATCCACAGTTTGTGGGGTCCTTTGAGTTGCCTTTTGAGGGACCTGTGAAACTTTACTTAGCTGTTTAAAAAAATTTTTTTTTTAGAGATGGAGAGCACAGAGAGGGGCAGAGAGAAAGGGAGGGAGAGAATCTCAAGTAGGCTCTGCGTTTAGTGTGAAGCCCGATGCAAGACTCCATCTCACAACCCTGAGATCATGACTTGAGCCAAAATCAAGAGTCAGATGCTTAACAGACTGAGCCACCTAGGCGCCCCAGATGGATTTGTTTTGTTTTGTTTTGTTTTGTTTTGTTTTAAATAATCTGTGTGCCCAATATGGGGCTTGAACTCATGACCCTGAGATCAAGAGTCACATGTTGTACCAGCTGAGCCAGGCTTTCTCAGTCTTTCTCTTTCTACTGTACCTAGCCTTTCTAAGTCTGTTTCATCTTCTGTGAAACAAGGAATTTTAAAACCTACATGCAGGATTGTCTTAAAAATAAGTAAAAAAATATGAGGTACCTGGAACTCAGTACAGAGGATTGCTTAAGGAGCAGATAGGAAGGAAAATTTTGAAAGGAGTCCTTTGAAAGGAGAAGCATCAGTAGGAGACTGGTGGAGAATGATCAACAACACAAATCTCAAAATTTAGTCAAGGGAGATTAAAAAGCATTAGTTGAAATTTGAATTGAGATTAGTGGTTATTTTAGCAAGAGTACTTTCAGTGGAGGTTTGAGGCCAGAGACCAGATAGCAGTGAACATTCAGTGAAGAAGTGTTGCCTTTTCTTGACAAAAACTTAGTTTTAAAAGATTCTGTACTTTTTCTTTGAACCTGTGCCATCCATCATGAAGGTTCACATTCAAGGTAATGCTTTTAGTCATTGTCAGTTGTTTTAGATAAATGTACAGTTTTGAAAGTTTATTTCTATGCCTTTCCTAGGTACTTATTGCCAGGTTGGAGGGCAGTTTAGTATCTTAATATTTTTTATTTTATGTACGTTGATGTTTGGTGAGAGATACGATTAAGTAGCTTTTCTTAAAAAAGGAAGCCCAGCTTATTAATGTTGAGCATTGGAATAGAGATGCAGCATTTAGACCAGAGATAGTGTTTGTCTTTTTTTTTTTTTATTATTTATTTATTTATTTATTTATTTATAAGAATTTTTTATTTTTTATTTATTTTATTTTTTATTTTTTTAAATTTACACCCAAATTATTTAATGTTTGTCTTCTACTATGGAGTTTTCAAACATTCACAAAAGTAGACTCCCAAGTACCCATTAGCAAACAGTTAAGATCTAGACCATCTTGTTTCATTTGTCTCCTCCCCTGCCCCCACCCCCTGCCCAACTTGGACTGTTTAAATTACAGACCTTTTGTCATTCTACCTATAAATACTTCAGTATACACCTCAGAACTTACTTTAAATACAACAACATGACCACTATAATATCACACCTGACAAAATTAGCAGTACCTGAGAAGAGGGATTCATCAGCTTCCCAAAAAGGGGTCCAAGATACCAAAAAGGTGACAAACCACTCTAAGTCTTGCCACTTACTGTTGTGTGCTTTGGGGCATTGGCTTCTAACTTGCCTGCAAACTTCCCTGCTTCTCACTCCCCCACCAACCTGCACCCCTACCAATTCCTTAGATGTGGTAGGTACCCATAGGTTAAGATTCCTTGGAATTAAATCAAAGCTGTTTCTGGCCTGGTCAGAAAAGATGCCTTATTTTTATCAATATGGACTTTACTGTATCTTACATTCACTGTGCGGCATTATATTCTCATATCTTGAGTTCTCACCCTTCTTTCAGTTAACTATTTGGCAAAATAAAAGTCTTTTTTTTTTTTTCTTTTCTTTTTGCATATGGAAACGTCAAGCAGTCCAAGGAGGCTGCACTGTAGTCAGTGGATGAGCGAGATGAAAACTCTCATTAATAGTTGAGACATTGTTTTCTGCTACAGCCCTAAGCTATGATTTTTAGGTCAGTTTATCATTTCTTCTGTTAACTGATTTCTCAAATAATTTTTCCCAAATGAAAATAAACACTATACTAAACACAGGGCTTCATACACATTTTTTTCTACACCTATAGCGAAGAGTCCATCTTCTTTTTCCAAAATTCCTTAATGTGCATCAGTGAGAGGGATGATTTCATCATGCATGGACATGTTTGTAGTTTTTATTTTGAAATAATTATGGAATCATAGGAAGTTGCAAAGATAGGACACAGAAGGCCTATGTGCTCTCTACCCATTTCCCCCCACTGGTTATATCTTACATAATTATAGTATATTATCAAAACACATTGGTATAATGTGTGTGTATAGTTCTGACATTTTACATTGTGTGTGTAGCTTTGCGTAACCATCACTGCAGTGATGATAAAAAACTACTCCATCACCACAGTTATCCCGCATACCCCCCCCCCCAGGACTCCCCCTGTAGTCCTACCCCTGCCCCCACCCCATCCCTAACCTGTGGCAACCACTAATTTGTTTTCAATTTATATAATTTTGTTATTTTGCAAAGATAATATGAATAGACACGTTTTGAGACAGGCCTGTTTTTACTCAGCATAATGCCCCTGAAATTCATCTAAGTTTTTGGTGTGTGTTGATAGTGCAGTCTGAAAAAAATAATTTTTTTAAGATTTTATTTTATTTTTATATTTTAAATGTTTATTTATTTATTTTGAGAGAGAGAGAGCGCATGCACGCGCATGAGATGGGGGAGGGACAGAGAGAGAGGGGGACAGAGAATCCCAAGCAGCCTCTGCACTGTCAGCCAGAGCTTGATGGGGGACTTGAACTCACAAACTGAGACATCACAACCTGAGCTGAAATCAAGAGTTGGATATTTAACCAACTGAACCACCCAGGCACCCCTTAAGATTTTATTTTCTTTTGTTTTGTTTTGTTTTGTTTTATTTTACTTTATTTTATTTATTTTTTTTAATTTTATTTTTTTTAATTTACATCCAAATTAGTTAGCATATAGTGCAACAATGATTTCAGGAGTAGATTCCTTAATGCCCTTACCCATTTAGCCCATCACTCTTCCCACAATCCCTCCAGTAACCCTCTGTTTGTTCTCCATATTTAAGAGTCTCTTCTGTTTTGTCCCCCTCCCTGTTTTTATATTATTTTTGCTTCCCTCATGTTCATCTGTTTTGTCTCTTAAAGTCCTCATATGAGTGAAGTCATATGATATTTGTCTTTCTCTGACTAATTTCACTTAGCATAATACCCTCCAGTTCCATCCACGTAGTTGCAAATGGTGAGATTTCATTCTTTTTGATTGTTGAGTAATACTCCATTGTATATATATACCACATCTTCTTTATCCATTCATCCATCGATGGACATTTGGGCTCTTTCTGTACTTTGGCTATTGTTGATAGTGCTGCTATAAACATGGGGGTGCATGTATCCCTTGGAAACAGCACACCTGTATCCCTTGGATAAATGCCTAGTAGTGCAATTGCTTGGTCGTAGGGTAGTTCTATTTTTAACTTTTTGAGGAACCTCCACACTGTTTTCCAGAGTGGCTGCACCAGCTTGCATTCCCACCAACAGTGCAAAAGAGATCCTCTTTCTCTGCATCCTCGCCAACATCTGTTGTTGCCTGAGTTGTTAATGTTAGCCATTCTGACAGGTGTAAGGTGGTATCTCATTGTGGTTTTGATTTGTAATTCCCTGATAATGAGTGATGTTGAGCATGTTTACATGTGTCGGTTGGCCATCTGGATGTCTTCTTTGGAGAAGTGTCTATTCATGTCTTTTGGCCATTTCTTCACTGGATTATTTGTTTTCTGGGTGTAGAGTTTGAGGAGTTCTTTATAGATTTTGGATACTAATCCTTTATGTGATATGTCGTTTGCAAATATCTTCTCCCATTCTGTCAGTTGCCTTTTAGTTTTGCTGATTGTTTCCTTTACTGTGCAGAAGCTTTTTATTTTGATGAGGTCCCAGTAGTTCATTTTTGCTTTTGTTTCCCTTGCCTGTAGAGACCTGTTGAATAAGAAGTGTCTGTGGCCAAGATCGAAAAGGTTTTTGCCTGCTTTCTCCTTGAGGATTTTGTGGCTTCCTGTCTTATATTTAGGTCTTTCATCCATTTTGAGTGTATTTTTGTGTATGGTGTAAGAAAGTGGTCCAGGTTCATTCTTCTGCATGTTGCTGTCCAGTTCTCCCAGCACCATTTGCTGAAGAGACTGTCTTTATTCCATTGGATATTCTTTCCTGCTTTGTCAAAGATTAGTTGGCCATACGTTGGTGGGTCCATTTCTGGGTTCTCTTTTCTGTTCCATTGACCTGAGTGTCTGTTCTTGTGCCAGTACCATACTATCTTGATGATTACAGCTTTGTAGTATAGCTTGAAGTCCAGGATTGTGATGCCTTCCTGCTTTGGTTTTCTTTTTCAAGATTGCTTTGGCTATCAGGGTCTCTTCTGGTTCCATACAAATTTTAGGATTATTTGTTTTAGTTCTGTGAAGAATCCTGGTGTTATTTTGAGAGGGATTAAGATTTTATTTTTAAATAATATCTATCTGCATCCAGCATGAGGCTCAGACTTACAACCCTGAGATCAAGAGTGGCATGCTCTACCGACTGAGCCACCCTGGCGCCCCCATTCTGAATATGTTTTTAGAATAAAAAATAAGTGCCTTGTTAGCTCCATATACCAAAATTCAGTCCACTCACAGCTGCCCAACATCAAGTTTAAAAAGGTATAGATTTAAAAAGGCTTGTAGATTTTGTGGGTATTTTACCATGTAAATATATGTAGTAAATATAGTCTGTAAGTTTTAGTAAATTATGTTTGCATTATAAAATTACCATTAAGGGGTGCCTTGGTGGCTTGGGCGGTTGAGTGTCCCGATTCCTGAGTTTGGCTTGGGTCATGATCTCACGGTTAGTGGGTTTGCGCCCCGTGTCAGTCTCTGTGCTGACAGTGTGGAGCCTGGGTTTCTGCTGCTATCCCACTCATGCTTTCTCTTCCCAAAATAAACAAACGTTAAAAAAATAAAATTACCATTAAAACACATAGTCTTTTTAAAGTAGATGATATATTTAAATTAAATGTACAGAACTTGTAGACATTAAATTTATGAAGCTTAAAAATAGTGTAAGACTGGTTACACTGGTTCACTGGTTATCCTGTTTCATAAATGGCTTTTCATTTAAATAGGAGAAATTTGGGTGAGACATTCTTTTTGCTTTCTTTGGAGTAATTTCAGATGTATAGAAAATTGGAAGGATGGTACAAAGAACTCTTATATGCCCCGTTTACTAACTTTTAGCATTTTTCGACATTATTTTTCTACATTATTATTATTCATTCACTCTATCAATCAATATACACCCATGCTTATTGTGTGTATGCATGTGTACATGTATCAATCAATGTACACACATATACATAATAAAATTTATGATTTCGGGGGGGTTATTCTACAGAATAAGGATATTCTTTTTTTTTTTTTTTTTTTTTTTTAAGGTTTTATTTTTAAGTAATCTGTATACCCTACAAGGAGCTTGAACTTAGAAGGGTTACATGCTCTACTGACTGAACCAACCAGGGGCCCCGCTACACAACAAGGATATTGTTACACAACCACAGCACAGTTTACAAATTCAGAAAATTTAACATTGATGGAATACTTTTATCTAATATGGCTCTTTTTATTCTAGATAGATAGATAGATTTATGTATGTATGTATGTATGTATTTCCCCCCCTCTCTTCCAGAAGCTCCTTCATGGATGGATGTTGTCCTTTTTCTTTAATTTTCTCTAATCCAGAATGTTTCTTCAGCTTTTGTCTTTTACGACATTAACATTTTGGGGGAATACAAGCCAGTTATTTTATAGAATATTCCTTACTATGGTTCCCCATGATTAACTTTAGGTTTTACATTCCTGCCTGGAGGAATACCACTGGAGTGATATTCTGCCCTCAGGGAGTTAAATCTAAAAATCACACATTGTCCATCAGCAATGTCCATTAGTCTAATTTTGATCACCTAGTGAAGATGTTGTTCAATTTCTCCATTATATGGTTTCTATCTTTACTAAGACAAGTAATAAACAGTCTGAGGGCAGATGCTTCGAGAGTATGCATATATATCCTGCTCTTTCAAACTTGGACACAAAGATTTAGGGATGATTCTTAATGAATCTTGTTTAAATTAATCATTATTTTGATTGAGTTCAAAGAGTCAGCCTTTCCAGATTATCCCAAAAATTCAACTTAACTTTGGAAAAATTTATTTACTTATTTTTTTTATGGCTTTTATCTGCATTGCATATAATAGTTGCCAGTGTGTTGTGACTTACAATGTTTTTTAAGCCTCTGGATTTATTTTTAATCCTTTGCTGCCCTCTGCAGGTCTATGGATATAAATCTTTGGAGCAAGGTAAGTACTCCTAATAATGCAATTCATAAGGTGATTTCTAAAATGCTTTTAAGAGCAAAAGTTATAGTAGCTTCATACATTTATGATATATTATTATAAATTAATGAATTTTAGAGTCTTGAAATCGGTAGTTTTCAAACTGTCTTCCTAGAGCCTGAAATTGATGATTGCAGTGATCCTTGACTTCGTCCTAAATTCTTCATAAGGTTTTCATCTTTTCCAAAGGACAGCTGTTAACATTATTGCAGTGACATTTGGCATAAAATTTAATAATTAGTTTTTAAATTATATATACATATGGACATTTGTGTGTCTCTGTATATGAATGATGTATAGATCAATTTTAAATTGCTAGTTTTTTAAAAAGTTAATTGCTTTTATGCAAGAAGTACCGTTACCCTTATGCTGAATTGCAGGAAACATTTGTAGCTAAATAAAATCAGAACATACATCATTAACAGGAATTTCCAATTTGTATATTTTTTAAAATCTAAATTTCCATAGGGATGCCTGGGTGGCTCAGTTGCTAGAGCGTCTGACTTCGGCTCAGGTTATGATCTCACAATTTGTGAGTTCGAGCCCCGCATTGGTCTCTGTGCTGACAGCTCAGAGCCTAGAGCCTGCCTCGGATTCTGTGTCTCCCTCTCTCTCTGCTCCTCCCCCACTCACGCTCTGTCTCTCTCTCTCTCTCTCTCTCTCTCCCTCAAAAATAAATAAACATTAAAAAAAATTTTTTTTTAATCTAAATTTCCTTTAATTCTGTTTTAAGTATTACTTATACTGCCAAACTATACAGTCAGTTATAACTTATGCTTGGGATATCTGTATTTAGAAATGATTTTTTGACTAGAAAGATTTTTTTATTGGTTTATTCATGAAATGTGTTTTTGTTCAAAATTTAGTATTAAATGTGGCTATCTTATATCTATTGGATGGCTATAAATTACAACTTCTAGTAGGATTATATTGTCTATCTTCTGTACATGTCTGTGTTAGTGAAAAATAGTTTGTAGGTAAGAACTGTTTCATTTTACTTTGTTTTTAAGTACTGTCTACCTTAAGTAGAGGTCTACCTATCCTTTGAATTGCCATTAACTGCAGCATGATTTACATGGTGGAATAAAGTGGGATGTGGCCAATTTTGCCTAATTTTCTATATTAGCAAATAAATAGTAGTAGAAGTAACTGCATTTTGAGTTGTCAACACTTGTAATATGTGCCAGGCAGTATTTTAAGAGCAAATAAATTCAGTCGTAGAATACCCATAAAGTAGTTTAGAATTCTTAACTCCCTTCTTACTATCTTCAGCCCAAGGATACATAGTCAAACACTGTGTCCAAAAGTCACAAGTCAGTACTATAGGTTTTGTAATCATTTTCATGATGAAATACATATTTGGATTTCTTTTGTTAAAATTGGCTTGCAGAATTAATGTCGAAGAATTAGTGGTGTGTATGTCTTTGAGTATTTGTGCATTCCTCTGCTAAGAATCCTTGAGAACAAGCACATTAGAGCTCTTGACCCCTTTGGTTTTAATGCCATTGAAATGACTGGGAAAATGTCGTTGGAAAAAAAAAACAAAACTAAAAAAAATTAAGCTATTTACGAGTCCAGGATATTGTTACTTTATTACTTCTGTAATACTTCATTTAAAGGTGGAAACTGGCCCAGTGTCAACAAGACCAAAACAACATGATGAGAAATAATATTGGTTGGTAATTCCTATAAGCTCTGTCCTGTTTCTAACAATTTATTTAAAACAATATATAAACAAATCGGTTTAGTGACATTTCATGAAACACTGTAGTTTTTCTTCGACATGGATTTGTTTTGTTTTTGTTTTTAAAGACCTATTATTTAAAAACGAAACAATCTCCTTGGCAGGTGGGGTAGTGTTGAATAACTGTGATATAGAATAATACCTTACTGGGGAGAGGTTTTATTATTTCAAGAATTCAATTTCAGATTGTATTTGTTCTTGTTTGCTTCTCTTGCTGCAATGCACGCATTTTCTGTCTTACCAGATAACAGAACTGTTGTACAAGGATGGACGTTATTGCCAGGAGCCTCCAGGACCAACGGGTAGCGTTTCAATTTCGATGATTGTAACTTATCCACAAATCCATTCTTCTGTGTAATGATGGGCTAGAAGGATTACAGCAGTAAACATTTTCTTTTTGAAAGTGAAATTTGAAAACATTTGGTTATAAATCTTTATATTGATAACTACAACATTTTGAGATCTATGAGGTGTTTGGTTTTATCATTATAATTTTTTTAAAGACAGGGTTGGAGGCTTTTTCCTTCTTAGATACTGAAGAAATGCCTCTTATAGCACCTACCAAAATAGGCTTACAAACCAGTATTCTTAGTGTTTGTTATTTTAATGTTTTGGAGGTATAGTTAATTTTAAATTTGTAAGATAGTAAAAGAGATCTTTAGATTTATTCCTACGTAAATACAATTTATTATCCAAAATGCCTTATTTTGACATTTAATGGTTTTTGTTTTCCACCTAATGAAGCCTAGAATATATGGTTTTCTTTAAGAAGGTACCCTTCTTGAAAGTTCAGATTTTCTATTCTAGGTATTAACATATGGCCCTCTACATTTTATGCTTGAACGCATAGGAAAATTACTGTTGTTACAAAACATCTTTGTTAATCTTGGTTTTTCATTGGCTAATAGGCAGCTCTCCACAGGATTACTGTATCTGCTTATTAAAATTGTTTAACTTTCTGTACTCAACATTTAGCAGCCATTTCTAATTTTACGTGTTCCCCAAATATTGTCCACAAAAAAAAAATTAGTACCGAAATGTGTACAAGGCATTTATTTATTCTTCCTACTCGTGGTTTGGACAGGAAAGGGGTAAGGCCTTGGGCAGGACCACTTCTGTCACAGAGTGGTGGAAAAAAATAGATTGAAGTAAGATTCAGTACTGAAAAGCTGTCACTCGGTCTGAAAATAATTAATATTCCTTTCACTCACCAGTTAGATATGTGCTCCCAAACCACATAATCTCTATGCCTCAGTGATCATTGTTGCCATTTCAGAGCCTCTCATCAGGGTGACATCTCACACCAAAATGATTTCTTATAAATTAATCTTGATAACATGACAGTCTCAGTAATTTTAGTGGAATGCTTTCTCTTGTTTTTTTCCACAGAAGCTGTTGGCTATTTTCTTTATAACTTGATTGACAGCATGAGTGACTCAGAGGTACAGGCCAAGGAGGAGCGTTTGAGACAATACTTCCATCAGCTGAAGGAGATGGTACCATTTCATTTTTTGCTATATAATGCCTGTCCTGTCTGACATGTATCTATTAGATTTGAAATTGCTGCTTTTAAGTACAACCAGACCACTTCTCAATGACATACACGAGTTGGAGACTTAAATTATGTCTGAGATAATTTCTGTTAGACAAATTTCAGTTTGGTTGTCTAAAACTCAGGATGTTTTTTTTTTTTTTTTCTTCCTCCTTTCCCTTTGCACAGAATGTAAAAATTCCTGAAAATATCTACAGAGGCATTCGTAATCTACTGGATAGCTACCACGTTCCTGAATTGATTAAGGTGTGTGAAATAGTAAACTTTTTCAAAATGCTTGATTTATATATAAAAGCATGTTAAAATTTGACTTAAGTGTGATGCTTTTGGACAAAAAAAGTTTACGTGGCAACCATGGAAATAAGGTTTTTTTCATTGATGGTTGGTAAATATTGCTTATATATCTCAAAGAATGTGTTTAAAAGATTAATTACAATGGTTAATGAAGTATGAATAGAATTTCTGGAAGATTGAAAATATGAAAAAATAGTAAAATGAGCTGAAACTCCTAAAATCTGCTTTTGACATTTGCTGATATACTTTTCCATATGTTTTTTAATTCTAATTTTAATCTCAATTTTAGGACGTTAATATGTTGGTTGACAGAGAGAAGATAGACTCTCGAAAAGTAAGTAGGTTTTTTGAGTAGATTCTAGATGCTATATAACCACCACATTTAATGAGAATTCTAGATTGTGTCCTTATAAAACCAGTGATTCCTAACATTTTTGTCATCAGTACATATCTAAGAAGTTAGTAACAGCTATTCCCTATCTTAGAAAAATCAGCATATCTAAGAAATTCGCATATGTATCTCAGGAACTTCAAAAACCCTTGGAGTCCATCCACATCCGGCTCCCCAGATTAATATCCTTGATAGCACTTTTGACATCTAGGAAAGGTCAGTTTAAAGGGAAGAATGACAAGGGGTACATTTTCTTTTTGTAGTAAATTTTTCTTTTTCCCTTCCTGCAGACTACGCAGCTTACATCATCTGTTTTGGAGTCTACACTTGAAAAACTAAAAGCTGAAAATCAACCTATAGGAGATGTCCTAAAACAACTCATACTAGTACTTTGTTCAGAAGAGGTAATATTTGTTTAAGTATTTCAAATATGCTATTAAGGTAAAAAAAAAAAAATTCTTACAGATAAAAGTAAGAAAGCCAAATATAATATTTATGATTTTCACAATTGATTATTATACATCATGTGTGAAGAGTGCAATTAAATGAAAGGTTAACTAATTTCAGCTACACCTTGAATGGCATGTTTTCGGGTTGCTGTAGTTTGTTTACGATAATCTGCAAAGTGAATGATAGTAACAGCTGTGATAGGTTTATCATACATGCCAAATGTCCTTTCAAGCCATGGCTCCGGTCTCTTATATCTAGATTGTCAAGCAACTGATACATGCAGTAGTCATTTGCAAGTCAAATATTACTAGGTTGTTAATGCAGGGATTGAAATTCCATTTTCCTGCTGGAAAAAAGCTCTTTCTGAGATAAAGGGTCTCTTGCATTTTTTCAGCAGGCGTCCAGCTGTACTTTGTGTTCGTTTTAGTGTGTGTCTGCAATTTGTGGTATATCACTAGACTTTTTCAGTTTCTAGTTCAATATGATTTGGTTGTATGCCTGTGTTTTTAGGGGAAAAAAGCATAACTGAGTTTAAGATTATAACATGGTACTGTTGAATTGTAAAATATTGCTTCACTTGGATATTAAAGTAGACTGTGAGGAGCTTTGCGATGATACATATTTCTCTGTGTGGACATTGGACTGTGAGTAGGAGCTGACTTGGTACACATTTAATTTGGACATCTTTTTTACAATACAGTACCTACAAAGCTAAAACATCAGATTTGGCGTAGCAGCTCATGTTGCGTTACATGTAACAAATCTTTTAAACCCTACATATGTATCTTGGCTGCTTTTGAAAGGTGAATAAAAACACCCCAAGGAGAAAGGTGAAATTATTAACACCGGATCCATTTGTTTTTAAAGTGCTATTAACTTTTTCTACACTCCGAGTGTTAAGCTTAGAGATTTTACATTTTTACTTTTATATCATTTTATACCATCTTCCTTCTTTCTTTTTTACTTCTGTCCTTTATTTTAGAACATGCAAAAAGCTCTTGAATTGAAAGCAAAATATGAATCGGACATGGTTGTTGGTGGCTATGCAGCTTTAATAAATTTGTGCTGTCGACATGATAATGCAGAAGATGCATTGAACCTGAAACAAGAATTGTGAGTACCCTGGCACTGGAACAAATCATCAGCATTTATGCGGATAGTCAGTCCTTCATGGATCATGTAAATTGAATATTCCTCTTATAGAATGTAATTTTTAAAAAATCTTTTTTGTCAGTGTTTTTTGAAATTTCATAAAATGACTCCCTTTGATTAATTGCAGCTTGTTTTCAGCAAAGAGTCTTTGTTTAAGTATGATAAGACATCCTGTGCCTGAAAGCCAAGGATTTTTCCCAATTGATTATTTTACAACTGCATATCACAACAGGGGTGATTATAAGGCTTAACATTCCCCTTTCTGTTCTGTAGTGTGAACAACATTCTGTCCATTTCTCAGGTATCTTTGGTTTCCCATCCTGATAGATTTTTTAATTAAAAATAATGTCTTTGAGTATTTCAATGTTTATCACAAAGTTAGAATCACGTAAAGTGCCACGAAGCAAAGAGTTCCTTCGTTTGTAACATTTGCAGATGGTGTGATGCAATAAACATGTAGTGTTAGGTTTTTACCCTTTTGTCACTTTGAGTATAATTACATGTGAATTTGAATATGGCTTCAAAAATAAACCTTCACAGAAATGTAGAGGCCTACGCTAATAACAGTTCAGAACAACTGATGAGTTTTTGAAAAGTGATAACATGGATATTGCAGTTCTTTTCACAATCAACTTTTAACATAACATAAATGTGCCTTTAATTTTTAGTGACCGTTTAAATCCATCTGCTGTCCTTGACACCAGCAAGTATGTAGGCCTTGTAAAAGTATTGGGAAAACATGGCAAGCTCCAAGGTAAGCCTCGGCACATAAAGGAAATAGGTGATGCAAGTATCTTGCCACTGGAATAACATGTGAATTGATATTAATGGTATATCATGTCCTGCAAAGTGCTTGAACACTTTGCATACAGATTTGCATGTGAATCCATCCAGAGCTGCGTGGACAGTGTAGGCCATTAGTTTTAATGGATTGGCAAGCTTGTCATTTACATTTGCACAGCTCAGTGCTTTTTGCATTTCTACAGCTAGTTTTTATTAGCATTGCTGTTTGGATTGAGTTTGAAGATCATGACTTATGGCACAATTTGCTTATATGCCTGCACTAATGGCTTTGTTTTTGCTTAAGAACATCTGAAGGCTGAACGTAAAACCTATAAACATACCCTTTATTTAAGAATATGATTTCTGTTGTAGTCTTTGTCTTAACTTTTAATAACATTAACAAAAAATGTATATACCTTAATAAGTTTTCATTTAGAAGTTTGCAGGGAAAACCTTGCTGATTTTACAACTGAGATGCATGCTGTAATTTTCTCACTGTTGAGATAATACTAAGCCTAATTACTTACACTTGATCATATATTCTTACTGTTTGCTTGTTTCTTAAATTTCTCATTGAGCTTGATTTTGAAACTTCCTTTTTAGCCTTCCTCTCCTTTTTATTTCTAGAGAAGATATTTAAAGAAAATTTTTACAGTGAAAAATGTAAGGAGGAAATACTTGATCTGAACGTTGAATTTTTTCTTGGGACGTCCTTCTAATACAGAAAACTCTTTATAAGCATTAGCCTGCTTTTTAAAAATCACTTTTTGTAAAACGGTCAAAACATTTTGTCTGGGCAATAATTAAGAACAACATTATAAAAACGCACTTATTCCATATCCTAAAATGTTTGTTTCTGCCTTCCTAATGAAGCTTAATGAATCTAATGTATTAACATGCAGTCTTTTGGAAAGCTTTCATTGGCTCTGCTTGGCTAATTAGTATCGACATAGCAAACAGGCCCTATCGGTATCAGACCATTAGTCTGGCTGTATATACAGTGTAAACACATCTTTATTATCTGGCCTCCTGACAAGCCATCTGCTGAAGAAACAATGATGTGATTTAGCAGATGTTAGCTTTGAACGATAAAAGCCTCCATTTAGGAGGATCTTACAGCTATAGGGCAGACCGTACAGGGTTATGTGGTGCAGAGTGGGCACACAGTCCCTATCTATAATTTGTAGTCAAAGTTGCAGGGAAATGATAAAACCATGCTATTGTGGATTTATAATTGTAGTCTCGTTTAGAAATGCAAGTAGTAATTAACTTGAAATCGGCATTATACACTAGAATTTACATTCCTGCTGGGCTTGAAATGCTGTTTTAATAGCAGTTTGTTTTCCCTACATGAAATTACCTAAGGGTCTTTTGTGTTACTTCATTGTAGATGCTATTAACATTCTAAAGGAGATGAAAGAGAAGGATGTTCTTATCAAAGATGCAACAGTCTTGTCCTTTTTCCACATCTTGAATGGCGCAGCTTTAAGAGGTGAAACTGAAACAGTACAACAGTTGCACAAAGCCATCATGACTCTGGGGTTAGCGAAACCATCCACTGCCTTAAGTTCCCCACTGGTCACTCTGTATCTGGAAAAGTAAGTTAAGTGAATTATGAATTTTAAATCTTGGTATTCAAATAATGAGGCTAATCATTTGGGAATTACACTTTGTAAATACTCTGTGGTGCTATGGAAGCCTTGGAGGTTATTTACCACAAATAAGAGGACTTTTATGGGCTAGATGACGTTTAAAATGACCAGCAGCTCTGTGGCCCTATGGCTTACTTCTCAATGGATTGGTCTGCGCTGATTTTTTTTGTGGGGCATGTGATGATATCACATGAAATTGAATCTAATTTTTCCCAGTTATGAGCCTTAGAGGTGTTAATTATTAATATAAGAAGGAAGGATTCTCTGGGGCTTTTGATTCTGCATCCTGATTGTTATTCGAGTAGTAATGTAGCAGCATCTCTTTGGTGCTCCTTTTCTCCATGTTGTAATTGATTTTAATAGTATGTGCCATTACAGGTTTTCTAGCTTTGATAAATGCTGTAGAGGATGTCTCTGTGCGTTGGAGGAGGAAGATGAATTTTGTTGATAGGGTGAGGTTTACTTAGTTTGAAAATTTTTACATTTGATAGCAACTGATATGCTTTAATATGCCCAATTTAAGGTATTATTTGCAATACAAATCATAAAAATCAACCCTGCTCTCTTGCAGTGAGTAAAACATTTTAGTAAGACCACTATGCACCCTTTATTATATCTTCTTTTCCTTTTGCATTTGTTTTCCCTTTTTTTGCCTTTTTAAAAAAAATTTCTTACATCTTTCCTCTTTATCATCTTTTTCATGGTTTAATGCAGTTTTTAATTTGCCTGTTTTGTGATTGGGATTTTCTGATTTTCTGATTTTATTTTAATTCCACTGTAGTTAACATAGAGTTATATTAGTTTCAGGTGTACAATACAGTGATTCAGCAGTTCCTTATGTTAGTCAGTGCTCATCAAGATAAGTGTAGGGATTTTTCTGATTTTAGTATAGATACTGCCCTATCAATGCCAGGAAAAATAAAAGATACATCTTAATCGTTCTCATATTCTTCCCAAATTTCTGGTAGTTTTCCTTTATGAATTAGAGGGTATAATTAATTGAATATAATGAATGGTTTATTATTGAATTTTTTTTTTAAGTTTTATTTAATCTCTACACTCAGCGTGGGGCTCGAACTCATGACCCCAAGATCAGGAAGCACATGCTTTCCCACTGAAGCCAGCCAGGTGCCCCTAGTATTGAATTCAAAATGGGGAATAAAAATCATCTTGGCTCCATGTTAGGAAATGTAGAGATATATATATATATTTATACACACACAGATACATACATACATATATATGTTTGATGAAACAATTTGTCATCCAATCAAAAAAAAGCTTATCAAGTTAGATGATTGGCCACATCTTAACCTCTACAATCTCAGCATTACATCCTTTTAAAGAAATAGCGATTCAAACAATTACTGTGTTACTGAGTTCTCATGTTCACAGCCAACTTTATATCGAAATCCTATAATTAATATGCTTCCTACTAGAATTTTTTTTGATTGTTTGAGAGACCCATCTCTGCAAATTGCATGTGAAGCTCTGCTTAGGGATTTGAAAGAAATGGGCCCAGTGCCCAGAAGAATTAGGCCCTCCTCCACTACTGGGCAAAAATAAAATAATTAACAATGAAAACGAGGCCATGGTAGAATAGTATCTTACAAATAGAAATACTTTGAATACAGAGAAGACATGAAAGTTTTCTGAAAGAGGTCTGCAGATGGGGCTCATGAACCAAGGAGAGCTTATCCACAGGAAAATGAAATAACATGGAATCTACATGTTAACCTAGAGCATGCTCTGTGCTTCTGATTATAGAGGACAGTCAGAGATTTGTAGATCTCAGGAAAATTGGGCTGTCTCTCTTAATTGGGCTAGAGAAATCTAAATTAGTATCTTTGCTTTTTGATTTCTTACTACTTTCAGATACATAGAGAAATTATTACCCACTATTTTGATTTGCCTAGTCTTTTTTTTTTTTTTTTTTGGTATCTCTGCAGAGGCAGTCTCCATGACAGAATCTTTCAGTTTATCTTAATAAAAAGGTTTTGTTGACTGTTTTAGATAAGTCATGAGAGTAATAAAGAGAAGACAAAGGAAATTTCCTTTTTATAGAATTGCAGAAAACAGTAGTTGCACTTCTACTCTGGGATAAGTTGGAGGAAAAAATTGTCTTTGAAACTTTTTTTCTGTTGTGTTTTCCATAACTGGTGGAACATAACTAATTAATTCAGAATCATGACGAGAGCAGTACAGGGATTAACTACACTAGCCTGCTAAAAAGTCCACATGTATTTGATTTGATTAAATATGTTTAATCTTCAATAATATCATGTAATTGACCTCAGCAGGTGTGAGCTCATCTAGAGAATGAGCCTTATTTATTCAGACTTGAGATAAAATTATGAAACACGTTTCAGAACATCATATAGACTCTTCATCTTTTCATTCAAAGACAAGCATCATTTTGGAATGCCACTGCAAAGACTCTAAAGAGACTATCACTTAGATACTGTAATTCTGGAACAAATCTGTGAGATTGGGTTTTTTAGAAAGATGATGTTTCGGATTCCGTAATATCTTAATTTTGAAAGATAATGCTGACTTTTCCAGCATTAGATAAAACACAGGAGAAAGTAATCCTGTGTCAGTTTGTTACTTGGAAAGTGTATAAAAAGTTTATGGGTGTGGAAAACAATACACTTTGTTTTCATTTATTTGCAAAGAGAAATACAAAGTAATAATAACACTTTTGGAAAATTGTAAAGAAGTTGGTTAACTAATCTGTTTTTGTATTATCAAAATTATAATACTTGTATTGAATGGAAAAATAAGCCGAGTTGAACAAAACTTTCAGGTGTTTCATTTACATTAGGATTATTTTATAAGCCACGTGTCTACCTGTAGGCCAAATGAATGCTACTTTATTTTAGGTAACTACTTAAAATTTTTTTTCTTTTCATTGAAATCATGCCTGATTCTGGAAGATGATCTGGGCCCTCCATATTAAGGAAGAAAGAAATGCTTTAAAATAGGTTAAAAGAGCTTTTGATTTGTCTTTATGCCATGGTAAAGGAAATGAAATTAATAAAATCTGGGCCATTAGGTTTAAAAGCATAAAAATTTGTATGATGTAGTTTCAGATTCACGTGTCTTACAGCTTATCCATTTTGGTTTCATCGCATGTGGAAAAACTATCTGAAGCTGTTTAACTGGATTATTTAGTGCAAATGATCAAAGAAGCTTTAATTTCTGCTTTCCATTAAGGACTTTTCTGTGCTGATTTGTGCTATAATCTGTATATGTCCACATGCATTTCATTTAAGTGAATCATGGACTTTGTATATTTAATCATCCCAGAACTCTTGCTAAGTTAATCTTGAGTTCTTCATAAAGGTCACAATTTCTGTAAGATGAACCTATAATAATAAAAGTTTTAAAACTCATTGTAGCACTTTAGAATGTTATGTAAATGGGAAATATATTTTTTAAAATGCTGGTTATTCTGTCATATTTGCTCCCCTTCAATTTTAGCATCTTCATTTGTACTAGATACTTTTATTATTTATGGGAATGCTTGCCTTCTAGAGTAAAACTCTTTATGTGCTGAAAGGAAATTAAGGAGGTTTGGCTCTTTTACTCCATTATTGCAATTAAGAATTTAGCATCATCAGTGCCAAAGGACAAAAGTGGTTCATTTGCCCTAGGGGGACAGGACAGTGATAAGATGATTTTTCGTCAAGGATCATTGGGTCGTAATTAAGTTACATTCATGGCTATTGCTTTTTGAAGGATGATTGGTAAATGACAGGCTTCATGTGCTTAGTACGGACAGTGTTCAGTAGGGTTTTTTCTCCCTCTGTCAGAAAATCCTGTTGAGCCTGATAATGTAAATGTGGCATTTTATTCTGAACAAAAGAGCAGGGAAATGAGCTATCTTGTCTAATCATTCAGTTGTTTAACACCGACTTCCAGTTTAGACTCAATTGGCTGGAAAGCTCTTGACATGTGAAGTTAGTGCTGTTCCGAACGCATGTTTGAGTAAATTTTAAAGTAAGTGACAGCTAAATTGTACCTAGGGAAATTACAAAGCCTTCAACACAGTTAATTTTTTGGGGAGGATTAGTTGTAATTGCAACACCAGTCTACTTGAAGATTCCTCATTTATAGATGATGAACAGAAAAAAAACATTTAGCTCTTTCAAAGGCTGGTTCTCCTTACAGAATAATTTTTATGAGGACGATGGTTTCTCTTGAATTGATTTCTTTCCACACTGAACAACTGCTTAAGATTTATAGAATAGTTTGTTCTTAGAGTGAATTGGTTTTTTTTTTCTTGTTTTAAACTTTTTTCTCCCCCAGACTCCCCTTTTCTCTAGTGATTTCCAATTTTGAGAGCTTTTCAGGCAGTATGCCCTTTAGGTAAATTACCACCTCACGAACACCTTATGCATAATGTCGAAGCACCTTATTCCAATTAAAAATCAATATTTGTCCCTTTTTCGTTGTTTAAATCAAGTATACTCTCTGGATTGGAAAGTTATTTACGATAAGTAAGGAGATTAAGTTTGAGGCTACTGATAGGTGAATAGATCGTTGTCACTAGTTCTAACAACATGAGATTCTGTGAGATGCATTTGTGGTTTTTACAGTTATGTAGAGCGAGGAATTTGACTTAAGAGTGCTTTGTTTCCTAGTATCTTTGAGAAGGTATTTTTGTGTTCAGTGGATGCCTCATATGGATGTATGTCCAGTGTTTGTTTTTCCATCAGTGACATTATAACATACTTTAATTTCATAATAATGACCGAAACAAAAGGTGGCAACAGATTTGCTATCTGAGCTTCAAGCTTGCCATTTTGGATATTCCTCCAAGTAATAATGGAAAATTACAGTTTGTAGTAGTTTTATGTTCAGTCATGTTCCCTTAAAAAGTGAATTAGAGATTCTAGAGTGAATTTTAATATGGGCCGAGTCCATTCACGTTGATAAATAAAACTCTCTTTTATTTTTTCTTTAATTTTTTTTAATGTTGATTTTTGAGAGAGGGACAGCGCGTGAGCAGGGGAGGGGCGGAGAGAGAGAGGGAGACACACAATCCGAAATAGGCTCCAGGCTCTGCGCTGTCAGGGCAGAGCCTGACACGGTGCTCAAACTCCCGAACCGTGAGATCATGACCTGAGCCAAAGTCGGAGGCTTAACCAACTGAAGCCTCAGAACTCTCTTTTAAATGTTCAAATTACTTACTGGACTCAACCTATCTTAGATACTTGTTCTTAAAATTGAGAATTTAGAATATTCCTTTCCTCTCTTCTGCCTCATTTCGTAGACTCACAGAATTTGATAAACCTTATGTTTGCATCAATGAAAAAAAGTTTTTAAATGATTGCTTATTGTCATATAGTTTCATTCATGAAAATTGTTTTATGTACTTCATTGAAATATTTGGGGGGGAGGGTCTAGTCATTGAAAAAAAGTCTTAGTTACGGGTTTTTTTTTCTTTTTTCTGTTTTTTTTTTCAAGTTTATTTAATTTGAGGGAGAAAGCCTCAGTGGGAGAGGGACAGGGAGAGACAGAGACAGTCCCAAGCAGGCTTAATGCTCGCAGCATGTAAGCTGATGTGGGGCTTGAAGCCATGAACTGTGAGATCATGACCTGAGCCACAGACGGAACCTTAACAGACTGAGCCACCTAGGGGCCACCCCCCCCTATTTTTAGAGATACCAATATGTTATAGAGTTGGTTTTCTTTTAGCATGATTTGAGGTTTGTGACAGCGGTGGCTAAATTTTTATCAGGAATGGGCTTTTAAAAATTTGTGATTCAATTGTACATAAAACTTTCAGAGTTATGAATATATGCTGAAGTAAGCATAGAATCAAAAGCTTTGGATCCAGAATTAGTGTTATCAACAAGATTTCTTCAAAGCATTATTGTTATTTTAGAGTAGGGTTTTAAATCCATTCTAGGGTTTAAAGTGTGCAAAGGAGATCATGGAATCATTTGAGGTCACGGAACCTCGAAGCACACTGATAAAGTGCTGTCCCACATCTTGGGTATAAAGCAGTTGCACTTTTTCCTTTTTATGTTTTGCTGTTCTTACTGATTTCATCTTGTCTAATAAAAGTCGTACTTTCATGTGATGATTTTCTCTGGTGGTGTGAAACATTTGAGTTGATGAATCTAATAAGCTCAAATTCACAGAACCTCACATTAGAGAATTAGAACTGGGAGGGAACCCATAGATCCTTGAGTTCAGCCATTGTGATAATCTGCCTTTCATCACCACTTCTGGAAATTTATCACATGGCTACAGCCAAAGCTGCATGTAGTACTTACCAACCAAGTGGGATTGAAATTCAAAAGTCCTGTGAGTATACAACTATTTGTGTTGATTTTAGATACTTTTTCATATTTTTAATTTTTATCACCCAAGTTTTTAAGCTTTAATAGGAAAGATTAATGATGACATCATATCATATGAAACATGGATATTTTTATCTCTTTTTAAAATGACATAATCAGCCACAAGTCAGAATGTAGATGATAGGGATTGAAAAGAGCCGGCTAATTATTAGTTCATTTCTCCCTCCCCCCACCCCCCCACCCCAGGTCATTACATTAGTTCATTTCTGTCATGAGTACACTTTGTATGAAATGTTTCATTATAGATTTCTAACTCATGTTGTTGGCAACCTGAGAACAGTAACAGTGGTACTTAAAATTACTAACAAATATATGAATTATTTCCAGTTTGCTATTCTTGTCTTTTCTGTTGTTGTTCTGAGTATGTATAATCTTCAGAAGCATGTATTTGGAGACCAAAGACTGTTAACATGTCTCTTTGATTGACAGAACAATTATTCATTCATTTATTGATAGCTTTGACCTAATGTAGAGGAAATACAATTGAGACATACTATTCTAGTTTGGGAGTTGATCTGAAAAAGTAGATCGTACTGCTTTAGAAAAATCAGTATGTGTTAGTTATTCTCTTGAAAATATTTTAGTGGTTTTCCGTTAAGTGGAATTGTAGAAAGCTAGTAACTGAACTTGTGTCTGAAGCAAGGGGAAATACTGATTATATAAAGGTTTATAGCGTATGTGGTAGCTACTGTAGCATTTCTCTTGTATGACAGTAATCTAGCCTGCAACATCTACTTGCAGTTTTGAAATTAACCTGTAATTTAGTCTTCACCCCAAATGACAAAAATTCAAATGACTCTGTGGGGTGCCAGAAGATGCACTGTAAACAGGGCTTAGGAAGGGGAGAAGGTAGAGCTCCCTCAGGATCGGCTCGTTTTCACTGTGTCAGTATTATTGCAGTAAAATTAACACTTCTTCGTGGTATTTTCCTTTCAGTAGAGCTTAAAATCTTAATCTAGATAAAATAGTAATTCAGTCTCGGGCAACAGAACATTTGTATAATGGACCAAAATGTTAGGGCTTCAACAGAAAATTTAAAAATGCTTTCTTCCTTTTGAAAACTGTTGCATGTGTGAGAGAAAGGTGTTTTCTCCACAGAGCTTGTTATGAACTGTCACTAACCATGCCTATCTGTCTATATTTCATACATTCTCTTCAAAACTCCTTAATTTCCTCTTCCAAATTGCACCACCTTATTATAAGGTTAAACAAACAGCAGTACTGTAAATAGAGCATAATGTATAAGTAGAGGTAGTTAGCCGAAAGTGAGAAGTCTAGGGACCCGAAGGCAGTGCCTTCCTCTGTTTACCTAGTAGCCTTAGGCTAATCATTCAGTCTGTACATGCCTTCATTTCCTCATCTATTTTAAAATAAAGGAGGATGGGATGTAGAATTGGATCACACAATTTCTACAGTTTTTCTAAGGTCTTACACATTTCTCACACTGTCATTTTCCTTTTAAAGGAAAAAGTGGTTTTTGAGGACTCATAACGATGTTTTTTCACCCTCTTTTTTAAGAAACTCTGGCTTGGGGCACCTGGGTGGCTCAGTCGGTTGAGCGGCCGACTTTGGCTCAGGTCATGATCTTGCAGCCTATGGGTTCGAGCCCTGTGTTGGGCTCTGTGCCAACAGCTCAGAGCCTGGAGCCTGCTTCGGATTCTGTCTCTGTCTCTCTCTCTCTCTCTCTCTCTCTCTCTCTGCCTCCTCTGCTTGCCCTCTGTCTCTCTTTCTCTCAAAAATAAACATTAAAAAAAAACCTGAAGAAACTCTGACTTAGAAAATATCTTTTTATTGTAATTTATTACCACAGAAAAGAAGCCCTAACTTTACAATTAGAAATAATGTTTTTTTAAGGTCTTATTTTTAAGTAATCTCTATGCCCACTGTGGGTCTCAAAGTCACAACTCTTTTTGATCAAGAGTTGCATGCTCCACTGATTGAGCCAGTCAGGTACTCCTGGAAATAATTTTGAAAACCTCACCCTCTAATGAGAAATTTCTTCAGGGTTCTCCTGGAATTCACTGATCTTAAGAATATCCTAGTTTTTATCCACAGTAAGGTTTCTGTATTATGAATCCTGAAGTTATTTTCTCCTTGTCTGGAGAGGTGTCAGTATGAAAACTAGGATGATAAAGTTGAAAGTACTCAAGGGGCACCTGACTGGCTCAGTCGGAGGAGTGTGCAACTCTTGGTCTTGGGGTCGTGAGTTTGAGCCCCATACGGGGTGTAGAAATTACTTAAAAAAAGAAAAAAGTACTCAAAAATTCCTTGGTAGTTATTGCTGGGCATTTCATAAAGTTTCCCGAATCTAGAATTATTAAGGGCCATGAACATACATAAGTATTTGGAAAAAATATTTGATAGTAGTCCTTATTTTTAGAAATAATGTGTTCTTATAGCATCTTAATATGTGAAATCAGGTTTTATTTGTAATAATCTCAGAGAATGCCTTCATTTATTTGGACTTTTTGGGTTTTTTGAGAGACAGGGAGTACGCGTGCATGTGTGATAGAAAAACAGAGAGAATCTAAACAGGCTCCACACCCAGCACAGAGCCAAATGTGGGGCTTGGTCTCACAACCCTGGGATCATAACCTGAACCTAAATTAAGAGTCAGATGCTTAACCGACTGAGCCACCCAGGCTCCCCCATTTGGATTTTTTTTTTTTAATGTTTGCTTATTTTTGAGGGAGAGGGCAAGTGGGGGAAGGGCAGAGAAAGTGGGACAGAGGATCTGAAGCTGGCTCTGTGCTGAGAGCTGTGAGCCCAACGTGGGGCTCGAGCTCATGAACCGCGAGACCATGACCTAAGCTAAATTGAGACAGTCAACCGACTGAGCCACCCAGGTGCACCTGGACTTATTTTTAAGAGTGCTGTTTAACAAACAAAATAATAAAAGATAAAGGAGGGACAATAGGGAACTGCTTATGATGTCTGTACTCTGAACATTTATTTATACTATATAAGGATTATTTTCTCTCCCTCCCCCCTCCCCATTTTGGCTTTATTGAGTAAAGCTCATCTTGTACATTTTGACTGGTCATTGTGTATTCATTGTTAATATTTTGATGTTTCCAAGGGATGACTTAAGTGCCGCTCTTGAAGTCACCATTGACTGCTATGAAAAGTATAAAGTATTACCAAGGATTCATGATGTCTTATGTAAACTAATAGAGAAAGGCGAGACTGATCTAATTCAGAAAGGTTGGTCACCTCCAGTATCTTGGTGTATTCTTTTCCCCCTCTTGCTTGCTTAATCTTAATGCATTGCTGTGAAGAGAAAATTTAACAGGAAGGGAAGCACATCCAGAGAAACTTTGTTGTGCTTCTAAATTAAATTCTGAATTAAAAAGGTAGATTTTCAATGCTATAAATGTCCTTGATTGTAACAACTGTTCATTTTGCAAACTTGCCCCTCTATTATTTTTTGCTCTGCTTCTTGGTAATCTGCCTTTAGGAGGAGTTTTTCCCCCTCACCCTCACCAGTCCTCCGTGAAGCTAATCTTAGGTCCTCACTGGCATAAATGTATACCCTTAGATAAGGAATGTGACAGAAAATAGGTTGATACAGCATCAGTCTTTAAGTCATTCTAAGTATTTGTTTTAAAGTTTTCTTGTATTTGTCCAGAACTTCAAGTGTTTTAGTATTTTTTCCTCTGCTTTGTTTTTTTCTTTCCTCTCTAGCAATGAACTTTGTGAGCCAAGAACAAGGTGAAATGACAATGCTGTATGATCTCTTTTTCGCCTTCCTACAAACAGGAAATTACAAAGAGGCCAAGAAGATCATTGAGGTACGATTTTTTAGCTACAGTATTCTAATTGGACAGCTATTTAGACTCTTAATTGGAATATGTTTAAGAATTTTAACCTTTAATTACAGTTGTTCTGATTCATGTTAATATAATTCAATCCCAGTAATGGGGGCTGGGGGGTACTCGGCCAGCTTCTTTATTGTATGTAATTACAGTTCAGAAAAGGCAGCCTGGTTGTATATTGAATTTGTTTCCTCACTTTGTTAAATTCACTGTTATGTATCAAAATGATATTTGCATATTAAATCTTGGATTGTGGAACAATTAAATTAAACTGGCATTCCTGGGTGTAAAGTTGCTAATCCTCTTTGCCAAGGAACTCTTTGTTCTTAAAAGCAGTGGAATTTAATTTGCTGCAGACCATGCTCAGATTTATTTGTAATGCTTGTCTACAAGTTAATCAGCCAAACAAGTGCTGTCTGCAACTGTTTGGCATTTAATTTAAAATTTCTTCTTCTTCTTCTCCTTTTTTTTTTTTTTTTTTAAACTATGTAAGCAGCTTATGGGAAATGGTAGGTGACAAACCTGGCCTACTTAGGATTAGTGTATTTTATCTAGGCTTGATTGAAATTTTGCTTACTGAAATTGATAAGTCAAAGGGCAACTCTATAAAGTCTGTCCAAATTATGATTAATTTCACTATTAAACAATTCTGTTTCCTCTACATAAAACATTCCACAGAGGATAGACCCATTACCTTAAGAAAAAATACTTAATGTGAAATAAATACAATAGACTTGTAAATATATCCTTAATCATGTTTCTGTCAGATCATACTTTGCCATTATTCTGTGTCTTTTTCCAAAACTTCCCAAAGGTGATGTGTGGCTTCCTTGTTTGTATATTGATGACTGCTTATCATGAAATTGAAAATGTAGTTATATAACCCAGAAAATCTTTAGTTTCTCTTGATGTTTTTCGCAGAAAAATATGCAAAGGGAAGACTGTGATACTGATTCAGAATGTTCCTCCCTGTCTGTCTGTCTGTCTGTCTTACAACTCAATCTGTCCTCCTGTCAGAGGGAAGTGGGATGTGCTGTCTTGGACAGGTGCTTCTGTAGCTCAAGTAGTCCATTTGAATTTTCTAGAAAATAGTATAAATTCTTTCATTGAAAGTGCACAGTGTATCTGAAAATGCAGGAAGCTCTTAAGATTCACCTCTTCAGAAGTCTTTTGAGTTCTTCTGCTCTGTATGCATGGTATCAGTATTAGGGCACTGATCAGAGGAGAAATGAAGCTCAGGTATTCAGATAATAGTGGCGAGTGGCTCTACAGTAGGAAATCATGCGTGTCTCTTTATGGAATAAGCAACACGTTATAGGAAGAGCCAAAGGCATAAGAGTGAGTTTGCCTTTTGCCATCTACTTGCTAGTGTGGTAATGGACAGTTTACTAAACCTTTTTAAGCTTCCTCATCTATAAAAGGTAATATAGTATCTTTCTTTAAGATTCAATCACATAATGTATGTAAAGCAGCTTGCATGTTTCCTGGATTATGGTAGTAATCAATAATATTAATTCTCTTTGCCCCTCAAAAGTAGGGATTGTGTTATCTTCTTTACCCTGCGCAATTCACGATATGATGCTCAGTAGAAAGGTACATGTTGTCACATGAATAGGCAAGAGAAAACTGCCTCTTAATTACTTTAAAGCTTTGCCAAATGCCACATCATTGAGCATAATCATTTAGGGATGGCTGTCTACTGATGACAGAATTTTCATAGTGGATGTGTACAAAATTGCTTAAAGGATAAAGAATGGCTTTGTGGAACCCCTGCCGTGTTGTAGGGTAGGACAGCAGGTGTGTAATACATGAGAATAGACTGAAGCACATTTTTAGTTTCTTTTTTTGATGGTTAGTTGGAATTGAATTAAAGTGGGAACTTACTTATTTTTTTCACTATTAAAATTCAATACCCAGGGGCACCTGGGTGGCTGAGTTAAGTGCCTGACTCTTGATTTCGGCTCAGGTCATGATTTCATGGTTGGTGAGATTGAGCCCCGCGTCTGGTTCCATGCTGAGAGTAGGGAGCCTGCTTAGGATTCTCTCTCTCTCTCTCTCTCTCTCTCTCTCTCTCTCTTTTTCTCACACCCCCCCCCCCCCCCCCAAAAAAAAAAAAAAAAAAATTCAAGACCTGGAATTCTCTCTCATAGTTTTCTAAGAATTGTTGAAATATAAAAAATAATAAAAATTAATCAACTATATCAGTGTATGAAAGAATATTGTAAACAGTGAGCAACATTCTTTATCATTTCCAAAAATGCCAATAGTGTCTTATCAGTGGGTAGATGTGCTGGGGTTGAGTTTTCAAAGCAGAATGTACGGTGAAGCTTCTTTGTATTTCATGGACTGTGAGAGATCAGATAAACCAGTTATGAAAATGTTCACATTAAATGAAGAAAGAAGAGACAGGATTCAGTGTGTATTACAGTATTCAGTGTAACAGCAACTTGTGTTGTTTTTTAAATGAGCCCATGTACATATATCATATAGAATACCTTTTAACATAGCCTTTATATTTTATTTCTACACATGGATTATTGCAGGAGATTGGATTTATAGCTATTTTACTTTATACTTTTCTGTATATTCTGAGTTTTCTATAATGAGCATACATATTCTTAATACTCGGAGAAAGTATTCTCTTCCAAATGAAAGTAAGAGAGAAAAGGAAATCAGACTAAGAACTAATGTGAAGCTCTTTGAATGTGAGATTAACGCGTGAGGATAATTACTATATGAGACTGAGAAATGTTAACTGCTACAAGAAAAGTATGAATCGTTCTGAAAGTTCAAGGGTGGAACTTATTCCCAGTGAAGGAAATTAGGCAAGACTTTCTGGAGAAAATAGAGTATGAGGTGGGGGTTGATGAATATAGTAGTACTTTAACATTTGAGAGTCTGATGGGGTCTGGGAAGGTTACTACAGGTATTAGAGGTAGAGCAAAGAAGTAGAAAGGGAAATCTCTAAATAGTTCTTTTTCCCCAGCTTTATTGCGATAACTGACATATAACAGTGTGTCAGTTTAAGTGTATATTATGTTGATTTGATTACTTGTATTTTTTAAGTTTATTTATTTATTTTGAGAGAGAAAGTGGGGCAGAGAGAGAGAGGAGAGGGAGAGAGGGAATCTCAAGCAGGCTCTCCATTGTCAGTGCAGAGTCCGATGAAGGGCTCGAACTCACGAACCATGAGATCATGACCTGAGCTGAAACCGAGAGTCAGACACTTAACCAACTGAGCCACCCAGGCGCCTCTGATTGCTTATGTTTTACAAAATGATTACCTCAGTAATGTTAGTTAGCACCTCTGTCACCTCACATAATTACATTTCTTTTTTATGGTGAGAACATTTACGATTTACTCTCAGCAGCTTTCAAATATTATACTATCACTGTGTTGTACATTAGGTCCCCAGAACCTGTTCATCTTCTAGAGGAAGTTTGTACCCTTTGACCAACGTCTCCTCATTTTCTCTGAGCCCCTGACAACCACTGTTCTAGGAGTTTGAGATTATACTGTATTTGTCTTTTCTCTGCCTGACTTCACTTAGCATAATGCCCTCCAGGTCAATCCTGTTTGACCAATTTCCCCTCCCTCCCTTCTTCCTTTCTTCCCTCTTTCCCTCCCTGTCTCTTTCTTCCCTCTCTCCCTTTCTTCTTTATATCATTAACAAATAATTACTGATGACATCTTGCAATCTAATCCTAGAGAAAGACCTTAAAAAAATGAGTCTATATAATGTAGTAATTGCCATAAAAAGGGTCTGTTCCAGACTCAGTCTTTCTGGGAAAGTGATGTTTGGGATGAGAACTAAAGGATGGATTGGGAGCCAGCCACGTAGAGTGGCGGCAAAAACATTTCATGTAAAGGGAACTCCCCGTGCAAAGGCTCTGAGGTAGGAAAGTGCTTCTGTCTTGTTCTGTCTCTCAGGACTCTATCAGATAACACTCAAAGAGTGGTACATTATCAAACACTTTTTTTAAATATAAAGTTTATTTGTTTATTTTGAGAGAGAGAAAGAGAGCACAGCAGGTGAGGGGCAGAGAGAAAGAGTGACAGAATCTCAAGCAGGCTCTGAGCCATCAGCTCAGAGCTTGATGTGGGGCCTGAACTCATGAACTGTGAGATCATGACCTGAACTGAGGTCAAGAGTCAGACGCTTAACCGACAGAGCCACCCAGGTGCCTTTTTTTTTCCCCCCTTAAATAAGGTTTATTTATTTATTTTGAGAGAGAGCACAAGCAGGTGAGGGGCAGCATTATCAAACACTTAATAAATGTTAGTTTTATTCCCTTCCTTCTGCGTGACCTTCCCTGTGTTGAAGTCAGACCTTTTGTCTCTCTCCTGCAGTCTCATCCTATGCAGGCTAACTATCCCTAGTTCCTCTCAGTGTTCTTCTGGCACATTCTGGAATGAAATTGGGAATGTTCACAAATTATTTTTACAAACTTATTTAATAATATCAGGTAAATATTTTGTGAACTGTATTCTGTGTTGTACCAGTTATGTTGATCAATCTGACGTTTGTTTTTTCCCCTGTGAATAGACTCAAACAAAATTTACTACACATGTTACTGTTTAAAATATTTCAAGTCCGAAGACACACTATTAATCTCACTACTCGTCTAGTCATCCCTGTGGTTTTTCTGTACTTTATTCAGTGCCTGTTTCTTTTATATATAATTGAAATAAATCGTACCATAGCTTTACCCTACATCACTGCTTCTGCATTTCCCTCCATGTAATTAAGAACTCTTCTAAGCATTATTTTTAATGACCTTATCATTCCATTGTATAAGTGAAGCTAAAGTTTATTTGCCCATTTTTCTTTTGAGAAAAATGTTTACTATTACAAAGAAATCATAACTCACATCTTAAGCTATAGATACAGGTATATTTGGTTTTCAGATTATTTACATAGGACCATTTCTTAGAAGTAGGTGAAATGTTATTACCATTAAGGCCCCTGATACACAGAGACAGAAACTTTGTTATGTCTTTATTTTATTTATTTTAAAAAAATTTTTTTAATGTTTGTTTATTTTTGAGAGAGAGAGAGAGAGAGACAGAGTGTGAGCTGGGGAGGGGCAGAGAGAGAGGGAGACACAGAATCCAAAACAGGCTCCAGGCTCTGAGCTGTCAGCACAGAACCTGGCCCGATGCAGGGCTCGAACCCACAGACCGTGAGATCGTGACCTGAGCCGAAGTCAGCTGCTTAACTGACTGAGCCACCTGGGTGCCCCGGTTCTGTCTTTGTAGATGATACCTCTTTTATGATTATCTTAGCAGAGATTTGGTCTAAAGTACCTCTTGGTACTTTAGAGGTACCTCCCAAGTTCTAGTCCCATAGCTAGAAATTATCATAAACTAAAATGGTTTTACTTTTTTAAATCTGGGTAATGCTGCCCTCGTAGAATGAATTTGGAAGCTTTCTTTTCTGTTTTTTTTTTGAATTTGAGAAGAATAGGTATTTACTCTTCTTCCGATGTTTGGTAGAATTTACCTGTGAAGCTATCTGGTCCTGGGACTTATTTGTTTACTGAATCGATTTCATTGCTAGGAATTGATCTGTTCAAATATTCTATTTCTTCCTGATTTGGTTTTGGAAGGTTGTATGTTTCCAGAAATTTATCCATTTTTTCTTGGTTCTCCAATTTGTTGGCATATAGTGTAATGGTATTTTCTCATTTAAGAAAGGACTTTATTATGGGGGCACCTGGGTGGCTTAGTTGGTTAAGCATCTGACTCCTAGTGGCAGCTCAGGTCATGATCTCACGGTTTGTGAATTTGAGCCCCACATCAGGCTCTACACTGATAGTGCAGCGCCTGCTTGGGGTTCTCTCACAAAACAACTCTGAGAAGTAATTAGGGCAAAGAAACTAGTTCGGAGTGTCCATGTGGAGCTGGTTTAGTTAGTAGTAGGCATGGAATTTGAAATTGGGTCCTGATTTCATATTTTCTCTTGGTTCTTTTACACCAATTCCTATCTCTGTGATCTCTCTCTCTTTTTAAAATTGAGATAAGATACAGCATTGCATAAGTTTAAGGCATGCAGCATGTTGATTTGATGCATTTATATATTGCAGTATGACCTCCATGATCTCTTGACCCCTTAGTAATCTAAGCCATCAAAAGAACTTATCCTTTCTCCAGATTATTCTCTTGATTTTTCTCCCTCTTCTTATCTGCTGTTACCCTTCCATCACATTGTAGCCAGAATAAGTTTGCTATCTTCTCAGGGGGCAAAACCTTTCTTCTTTTTATGGTTTTGTGTTTAGAACCAAAAGGTTAGGGGCGCCTGGGTGGCACAGTTGCTTAAGCGTCTGACTCTTGATTTTGGCCCAGGTCATGATCTCACAGTTTGTGACTTCGAGCCCCCTGCATTGGGCTCTGCACCAAATCTTAAAAAAGATTTTATTTTTAAGAAATCTCTGCACCCCATGTGGGACTCAGACTCACAACCTGGAGATCAGGAGTTGCACGCTCTTCCCACTGAGCCAGCTAGACGCCCCTCAGAAGGATTTTTAGAGCTAGTTTTTTCCCCTGTGATCTCCCACATTTCAAGAGATGGATGTCAGTTCTCATACCAGTTCATACCCCCTCTCTTTAGTATCTCCTGTAATGCCTGGTTAAATGGGTCGTGTTTACTTTACCATAGTTAGTCTGCTAGTTTGACTTGCTCAGCCATATTTTCCTTACTACTCTAGACATGGTCTTTATGTCAATCTCTGAAGATTTTAGAGAAAAGGACAAATATTGGAAGATTTAGTAAGTTCCATGATACCCTTTTCCTCCTTTGCTATTCTAGCTATGGACATAAATAGTTGGGTTTTTGTTGTTTTCGTGTGTCCGGTCCATCTCATGCACTTGGTTTTCCTCCCATGCTGCCTAGAGGGTGTGGGGCTAGGGTAGTTGTTTGTTTTCTGTTTCATGTTTCTAGCACTAATGGCAGGAAAAATCAAAACAGGTAAAAACTTCTATTTGAGTCAAATTTAAGATAGTTTTCCTTGAGATCGATTTGAAGTAGAAGAATCTTCATCTCTTTCTGCTTTAAAGACAATAATTACTTGATAGGTATTTTTACTAGTATGTATAGAAGCCTATTACAATAACAGGAAATTTATATTAGAGTAATGTAATGAAATTAAATGAAAATTATTTTTTCTTTTGGATTACTATTATTCTTATACAAGTGAACTTACTACTAAATTGGAACATCACAAAGAATGTTTTGAAGCCCAGTAACCCAGGGGGAAACAAACATGCCAGGTTTTTTATTACAGTAATTACTTTATCCTCACTGTCCATTAATTAGATTGTCGCAAAACGAGAAAAAAAAACTAGGTAAGTTCATTGTTTTAATTAAGTGTTAACCGATTTTTTTGATAAGTTATATTTAACATCCCAATTAGAATTCTGTTCTCCATATTTTTGTTACATTTTCTATTTTTGCTTTCAACTTGTAGTGTTTAAAATTCAATAAGATGTTAAGAGATAAGCCAGAAATGTAGACTATTACAGCAGCCTAGGAGATTTAGTTAATCTGACCTAGATGTTCTTTTGATGATTGAGATTTATAATGTGAAAACAGTTCTCAATTTCAAAATGAAACATAGGAATATCTGCTGTATAAGCTGTCCTGCCAGTGACAGGCAGATTAATCAGCCACAAAAAGGAAGAGTTTACCATAGAAGTTGTGCTCTTTAGATTGTTGGCATTTGGATCAGCGTTAACGTTGAAAGTTATAAGTGAATGAATGTAGTAGTCCTGGCATTTTGCCTTCTTCTAATGAAGACTGTCCAGAATTTTTGCAAGGGCTTTTTGGATACGTTAGATTTCATTTGGTTTCATTTTCAGTGTAATTCATGTGAAACAAAACAGGTAATTAGATGAGAAAACCCTTGAGTAGAAATTGTGTGCAAATGTAAATATTAATGATATTTGAGAATATATTTAAACAAGTAATTTATTCAGCATTTCGTTCTTGTATCCCCAAGTGTGCATACTTGCACAGTTAGAATGAGAACACTTACACAGCTTCTGCTGTACCAGCTTTTCTGTCATTCTGCCAAAACTCTGAGGTGTTAGTGTCTGCTTCGTTCCTTAATTTAACATTGTACAATATTATTTTCAGAGGTAAAAAATAATGAAGACTTATAAATAAGAGATCAGATTGGAGGGGTACCTGGTTTAGTCAACAAAGCGGAGTGGAGGAAGCAGTAAAGGTACCTCCTCTAGACTGGAGCAGCCAGGGCTAATGAGTGTGTAGTTTTCTTATCATAATGCTGTGATTGAAATGTAGTATTTAATGGTGAAACCCTCTTACAGATGATGAAAATACTATAGTTAGAGTGACAAATCCTTGGAATTATGTGTGAATTGGTTTTCCTTTTATTCCAGTATGAGAATTGTAAAATAATTGTTTTACAGCCACAGTTATTGACTCAACCTTAGTAATTTCTGATTGAGGATATAACCTATGTCTCAGTAATTAAAGTAAACTAAGACTGTGAGCTAGTTTAAAGTACTAAGTTTGTTTTAAGTACCTAGCTCTTTAAACATTTAGTTTTAGATACTAGGCAGACATTTGTGGTAGTCAGTACTTTTTGATCACTAAACTTCACAAAGCATGTTAAAGGAAAAAGTAAAAGCCATTGGTTTATGGTTGTGATAATGGTTAATAAGTTTTTGTAACAATAGTTTTTGCTTCTTGAGTCCATTGGGATCTCTGAGAAAGAGAGAGAAACAGTGTGTGTGTGTATTTGATTTGACATCTTTTGGAGTTTAGTTCGAGTCAAGGTTTCTTTTTGAACTAAAGAAAGCTTAACCATTTTAATATTTAAAAAATGATTTATTGAATGAGAATTGACCTACAAAGCAACATTTTGATGTAAATCAAATCTTCTAGATACTGGTTAAATATCGGTTACCATTTATGCTGTTTTAATCCTAAAAGTCTTTGATAACTATGGTATTAAGTTACAGGTTTCTTTTATTATATATATTTGGGAAGGAAGTGGCAAATTCAGTAGAAGGAAAACTTTGAAGGAAAATTAACATTTAACTAAGTTTTACCTCACGTGCTATATAATTATTTTATTTTATAGACTCCAGGCATTAGAGCTCGATCTTCAAGACTTCAGTGGTTTTGTGATAGATGCATTTCAAGTAATCAGGTTTGTGTTTAATTTCTGGTCTCAAGCACCTAAAACTGTGAGTAGAAAGCAAGTGTCCTCCATGTCATATGAGCATTTGGGGACATACAGCATTATTAATGGAAGCAGCGTTATCTTCGTTGTTTTCCAGGTAAGCGGTAGCTTAATCCTTGTTTCTGAGGTGCCGTAGAATCCCAAAAAACTTTAATTGGGGCCCTGAAGATTTTCACTTGCTTTATCCTAGTTGTTGGCTTGAGCAGGCTAACCTTGTTTCCTTGGCAGTTTAAATCTGCTTCAGTTCTTAGTGACCAGAGGAGTCGCTTGATGGGAGCCCAAGTCGAATTTCTACTTTCTGTCTCCTCCAGTGCAGATATTTGTTCATATCCTGCAAAGTAAAAGCCACAGGGGAAGAGGAGTATATTGGGTGGAGGGATATTCTTATTAATAAATAGAGGATGTGCTAATTCTACCCTCTACCCCAAGTATCTTTGAATTCTTCAAAATGCATGTTCATGGAGATTCCCTCAGTTAGGTGATTGTTCATGTTTTGTTCTTGACTGCAGAGTCCTTCAGCTTTTCAACCTAAAACATTTTTTTTAATGGTGGTAAAATACATCTAATAAAATTTATCATTTTAGCCATTTTTAAGCATTAATTACATTCACATTGTTCTGTTTGGCTCTTTAAATTTTTAAATGAAGTTAATCTGCCCTTTGGGTAAAGCTTATTTGAAGGATTATTCAACTGACATTTGTGAATTATAAAATATATCCTTTACACAGTCTAGATCCATCTGTTACTCTTATTTTTAAGGTTGAGACTCTAGAAAAATTAGTGGAGCTAACGCAGAAGCTATTTGAATGTGATAGAGACCAGCTGTACTACAGTCTGCTAAAACTATATAGTAAGTAATCTGACCATTCCTCATGTTTTCATCTTGTGACATTTATTCTGTTGAAGACAGGTGCTAGAAAGGAGTATAAGGAAGGTCCAGGGATTGTTAGATGTGTAGCCTTTAACCGAGGCTTAAGTAGAGGCCAGATTGAGTTTTATCACAGAATGTTACATTGTATCACTAGATACCATACAAGTTTCATAATTTCTGACAATCTTACTGCAGTAATCAGAAGATGAGAAAAATCTTCATCAGGGCCACAGAATTTAATGGGACTTTTTGAGGAGAGACTAATGTTTTCTTTTTATTTAAGTGCTCTAGTAGACTTATCAATCAGTCACTTCTATAAATAGCATAATCATTGACCTGTTCATGTCTACAAGATCCTTTTCCAGAAGAACGCATATTGATATACAAACTCATTGCTAGTTTTTCAAATGTGATTATGTTATAATACGGTTTTGACTGCTTCTATATTATAGACATTTTCTTATATTTTATTACCTACAAATAACTTCATTGAATGGATATACTAGATTTACCCAGCCAATCTCCTAATGCTAGACGTTGGAATAGAATTCAGTTTCCCATGTTATAAAATAGCGCTGCATTAACCATCTGTGTGCCGTAATCTTTGCGCATACTCTTAGTTGTTTCCTTGTACTGCATTTATATTTGTGTCCTGAAACTTTTTTTTTTAATGTTTATTTATTTTTGAGAGAGAGAGACAGAGTGCAAGTGGGGGACGTGCAGAGAGAGAGGGAGACACAGAACTCGAAGCAGACTCCAGGCTCCGAGCTGTGAGCACAGAGCCCGACGTGGGGCTCAAACTCACAGACTCACGGACCATGAGATCATGACCTGAGCTGAAGTCGGCCACCCAACTGACTGAGCCACCCAGGCTCCCCTGTGTTCTGAAACTTTTGATCTCTATTACCAAACATTGCTCTAGTGTGTTGATTCCAGTTTATACATCTGGGAACTTGGTAGTCTCTTTTAAGGTATTTGGGTAGAGAGGAACAACACTTATAATAGTCAGTGACCCTGGGGCGCTTGGGTGGCTCAGTCGGTTGAGCGTCGGACTTTGAAAGCTCAGGTCATGATCTCGTGGTCTGTGAGTTCGAGCCCCACATCGGGCTCTGCTGACAGCTCAGAGCCTGGAGCTTGTTTCAGATTCTGTGTCTCCCGCTCTCTCTGCCCCTCCCCTGCTCACTCTCTGTCTCTCTCTCTCTCTCTCTCTTTCTCTGTCAAAAATAAACATAAAAAAAATTGTTTTTAAATAAAAAAAAAAAAAAAGAATAGTGACCTGACCTCCCCTCCCCTCCTCTCCCTCCCCTCCCTTTTTCACTTCATAGATATCTGCTCTAGATTATTTTCTTTTTCTCATGGGAAATTTTCCTTGACCAAACACCATAGACAGCAGTGAATAAGTTAGTTCATTTGTCTTTTTGAATTTGTATTTATTATCTTTAGAAGCTTTGTCTTCTATGTTGATGGTATAAATAAGACTTTCCATAAAATTTACATTTCACTTGTTGGCTGCATTGAAGTACAGACTTCACTATGTAGTTCTTAAAAGTCTCAAAATTCTTAAAATTCAATTCTTTGGTTTGAATGAATTCTGGCATATAATACTGAGGTGGTTGTTATTGAATATATAATTAGAAAACTTACATTTTAGGAGTTTAGTCCTCAGTCGGTGGATTATAACCTGTATTCATTCAGGTGCTAATTCTTTCCCTTCCCCACCCCCTTTTTCTTCCTTTTGAGGAACAGTTTCACACTTAAATTTTAATTTTATGCAAACTGGAAAAGAAAAAAAACCCTGAATTTATGTTTCCACACAAGTCCCAGCGTTTAAAGTCATCCCCATAGAAGACCCTAATCCCTTACTGTGCTAGACATTGAGGAGGGCCCTGCAGATAAAAAGGTAGTGCCCTGTGGAAAGAGGCCTGTGACCAAGACTAAAGACTAGCTATACAGAGTGAAAGAACAACTGGAAGAATGTACGAGGTACAGTACTAGTCTGGGGAAGGTGGAAGTAGCCAGCCTCACAGACTTCTGTTTCCCTGTCCAGATGACCTTTGCTGTTTTGTTTTGTTTTGTTTTATTTTGTTTTGTTTTGTTTTGTTTTGTTTTTTAAAGAAAAGAAAACAATTTCTAAGTTCAACTTTCCTTTAGGGATAAGCAGTCTCTGAAGTTTATCACCATTTTTTCTCCTTCACCCTCTCTTTGCTCTGTTGGACACCTCCCTCCAGTGTTTTGCTCTATATTTGAGCCAGCAGTCTGAAGAGCACAGTCACGTGAGAGTAGCCTCTTGTGAGGCTGGAAGCCAGAGGAATCGTTATAATGAAGTATACTTTTTAACCCGGTTGGTGTACTTCATAACCTTTGTAGTGCTACAGATAGATAATACGGTTGTGATAATCCTAATCCTTCCCTTTCTGCCGAATAAACCAGTGCTCTCCTTTTTGCCCTCTGACTTGGACCACTACTTAAACGTGTTAAATAATGTATAAAGCACTATGGACTCAATTTGTTTGAAAAGGAACATATAATATGGAATGATGTATGAGATGTGGTGCTATCATACTTGAAAAATCCCTATCTTGGATTGTGGATTTCTGAGAAAGTAATTTGTTTGACCTACCAGAACTTTTTATGAATTCATTCTTTCTCATGGTGTAATTTTAGTCGTTAAAAGCGATTGGCCTGATTATTTTGGGGTATTTGTCGAAGAGCGGTTTTGTTTTGTTTTAAGAGTATCCCCCACCCACCACACCCTTCAGGTTGTGAATTACAGCATACTACAGAAACATGCACAAAACAACGATACACATGGCTCAGTGGTTTATGATAGCCAACATTCATGTAACTGTAATCTAGATGAAGAAATAGAAAATGAAACTTTTCATATCTTTAAATACTAGTTGTACTAAACGCGTTTCATTTTCTACTTACTGTATACAGTATGATGTCCATAGGTGATCTGTTAAAAAGAATCTGTCACAATTCAAATTTTAGTTTGAACTATCTTTTCTTTCTTTTTTTTTTTTTAATTTTTTTTTTTTTTTAATGTTTATTTATTTTTGAGAGAGACAGAGACAGAGTATGATCAGGGTAGGGCCAGAGAGAAAGGGAGACAGAATCTGGAGCAGGCTCCAGGCTCTGAACAAGCTGTCAGCACAGAGCCTGATGCAGGGCTCGAACTCACAAACCCTGAGATCATGACCTGAGCCGAAGTTGGACGCTTAACCAACTGAGCCACCCAGGTGCCCCTCTATCTTTTCTAATACACTTTCTAATATCACCTTTCATGGTGATAGTCTTGCAAAATTAGTTCCTAAGACCTGTAACAAACATGAATGAAGCAGCCCCCTCATCTGCATAATGAATATACTATTATTTTGAGATAGTATTTTTACCTTATTGAACATTTTCTTATATTCTAAACATGTCAATTTCTTTTTATATATATACAGATAGCTTATTATTTGTGTACATTATTGGAAAACAGACTGCTTTATGTTTGTTTGTAATTTTGTCTTAAAATTTTACAAATCGATTTTTATTTTTATTTATTTATTATTTTTTTAATGGGAAATTTATTGTCAAATTGGTTTCCATACAATACCCAGTGCTCATCCCAACAGGTGCCCTCCTCAATACCCATCACCCACCCACCCTTCCCTCCCACCCCCCATAAACCCTCAGTTTGTTCTCAGTTTTTAGGAGTCTCTTATATTTTGGCTCCCTCCCTCTCTAACCATTTTTTTTTTTCCTTCCCCTCCCCCATGGTCTTCTGTCAAGTTTCTCAGGATCCACATAGGAGTGAAAACATATGGAATCTGTCCTTCTCTATATGACTTACAAATCGATTTTTAAAAAGCCAACATTTACACTTTAGCATTTATTCTACCTCTGAAGTTATTTATGTGCTTTTTTTTCCCTTTTTTTCAAGTACTTCCATTGACATTTCTTTTCGCACTGTGCATTTATTATACAAATAAGGCATGAGTATATTCCAAATTACTAAAGAGTCAAGCAATGCAGTAGTGTAGTATACAGAACAAAATGTGGAAATGTCCTTTTGTCCACCCCTCAGAAGTAACTTGTCAATTGGCCAGCCTTCCAGCCTTTTTTCTGTATATTTGTATCCATATAGTTTTTACATATACACCTATTATTTTGATTATTTTATTGTCTACATGTTTCATACTCTACGTTATGGTCTGTGGCTTCCTTTTTTACTTAATGTGAAATAAATTCACAGGGAAAGATCAGTGCCTTTTCTCTCTTTAATTACCATATTTAAGTGCTGGTGTCCTTGGAATCTCCAAAGTTGAACATTGATTTTTTTTTTTCAATTCGTGAGTTCATATTTTAAAAATTTATTTGTGTTTCAGTTTATTGCGATCATTGTTTTCTAGGTGCTCACATTGTTCCATCTTTGACCAGTGGGAACTCCTTTCCCTTGTCTCCCAGGTCATAGAACACCTCTCGCTAGTCTTGGATTGTATTCAGGCAAAGCAAGACTGTGCAGGCTTGCATAGCGAGATCCCTGTCCGAGCCCTAGATTTGTTATTTTAGAGTGGAACCATCATTTGGAAATTACCCCCTCTGATCAGTAATATGTAAAAACTTTCAATTTCAACCAAAACCCCAAACTAGACATTTTCATTTCTTAGTTCATTACCATAGCGGCTGCGCATACAGTGACAACTTGTTACACACTGGTCCTATTGCCATAAATTACAATCCCACAACAGTGTGTATTCTGATAAAATCACTAGTGGTGTCCAGAATCGTTGGTTGTGTAGCTTAACAATCCTCAGAGATTGTGTAGTGGTCAGTCCTCTCATTCTTTAAAGAGAGGGAACCAAGAGTGCCAGGAGGGTGGTGATGGGATTATAGAGGCAGAGTGTCCATTCCCTGGCCACAGCCCAGGCAACGAGTAGGATTGTTGTTGTCTTGGTAGAAGGCATTTTAAGCCCCAGAGGGATATTATACAAGAAAGGCATGGCCTTTCTGTGCCTTTGTGAGTTTTTGTACACAGGTGCAAATGTTGGCACGCTGACTAGTTTGCCTCAAAGGTTTGTTATATATTTTGTGATCCAGGCATATTTCCAAGAAGTTTTTTCCCTTTAAACAAAAAAAAAGTGTCTGTGTTGTGTGTGTGTGTGTGTGTGTGTGTGTGTGTGTGTAAATATAAATGAGTTGTTTCATGGTATAAACACTATCTAATTTTCATGTATTTTGAAATATTCTCTTGTATAAGTTGCTAGTTAATTAAAGGTACATCTCTGTAATATCTTGTACCCCCAAACTGGAAGCTTCCATATACATGTGCCTCTTTTAAATTTTTTTTTTTTTCAACGTTTTTTATTTATTTTTGGGACAGAGAGAGACAGAGCATGAACGGGGGAGGGGCAGAGAGAGAGGGAGACACAGAATCGGAAACAGGCTCCAGGCTCCGAGCCATCAGCCCAGAGCCTGACGCGGGGCTCGAACTCACGGACCGCGAGATTGTGACCTGGCTGAAGCCGGACGCTTAACCGACTGCGCCACCCAGGCGCCCCGATTTTAAATTTTTTTTTTTCAACGTTTTTTATTTATTTTATGTGCCTCTTTTAGAAGAAAATTGTCTTCCTCTAATTCTTACAGTTGAAGGCACAGACTTGTACATCCTCCACCCATCTTCTCTTCAGTGTTTGGAATAGTTATGTTAGTGTCAAAATGAATCTCTTTAGAAAGCACCTTAGCAGTGCTGTTTCCAGTTCTTGGAAACCTTTCCTGTGTCTTGTATAGTCCATAGTACTCTGGCAGGGAACAGAAGTGTTCCACCTTTTCTACAGGATTAAAGATAATGGAGCTTGGCGTTTTGCTTTTAATGTGTTTAGTTCAATTAGTTTTATATATTCACATAATTGAAAAGTTGCTGCTGAATTTTACGTTACATAAGAACATTCTAATGAAGGATAAGCATAATTAGCTTATGTGAATCTTGTTTTGAAAATAGGTTGTAAATGTAAGCGTTTTATATACAAATGATTTTATTATCAAAGTATGTACAAAATCACTGCAATTTGTGTATGACCTGGTGAAATTTTCCTACTTACTACCCTTTTACTTAGGTTTCTGATGGAGCATGAATGTGTTTTGTTTTTCTTCTTTGAGTTGTTTACTTTTAGGAGTCATTAGTTATCAAAAAACTTAGCTTTTCAGTTGGAGGGGTCAGGGAGAATCTAGGAAAATCCCATTTGTTTTAATATTTTGGAATTCCTGAGAAACATTTATTTATGTTTTCTGGAACATTTTGTGCTCTGAAATAACCCCTTTCCTAGAGCTGATGGTACACAATGAAGATACTCTTTATTCATATTTGAAAATTTAAAAAACACTTTTAAAGGAGTATTTCTTTGTGCTTAATAGTTATATTGAACTTAATTAGTGTCATGATATTTTTCATATTTTGGTCTAGTTTTTCACAAGTAAAAGTTTATTATATTAAATGACTTTGACCTTTTCTCTTTTTAAAACCCATTAGAAGGTTTTAAAAAACAACGTCTTGATTATTAAATTTTTGCTATTTGTGAAGACTAGGTTACCACATAAAAGGAACATAAAAGGAATACCACATATTCAGTATGAAGGAATCTGCCTATTTCCTTCCAGTAAACTTCCCTTGCCCTATAATACTTATACTCTGGTGGCATTATTTGTTGGGATGAGAAATCTGTCACACAACGTCACAGACATTCTTCAAGTCAGCAGAAGAGACAGAATTCTCCCTATTCGACTAAGTGAAAAGCATTTGTTGATTCGTCCCCTTTGAAGAAAATCATACATCTACCCGTATTCACTCCCTTTAGACCTTCAGCTGTGTATTATACTGCATACATGTACCCATCATCTTTCCAGAGTTTCACGGACATAGTTGAATTGTTAGCTATTTCTGATTTTGATTTCAGAAATGGGCAACTTCTCAGTTACTTTAAAAAGGTTTTCAGAGTATGTAGTAAAGGGTAGGAGGTTTGTTGTTATTTTTTAATAGGTAAGGGATTTCTATTTGAATTTGAAAATTCAAGAGGTATACATAAAGAAGTCTTCTCATCTTTGGTCCACAATCATCCTGTTCCTTTCCCTGGTAGCAGTAATTTGGGGGTAATGCTTACAATTCAACATCAAATAGGAAATTCTAAACATTTTTATGAATTCTACTTTGTATGCTCATTAATTTCTGCCTAATCAAATTTTACAGAAATAAATGGTGACTGGCAAAGAGCTGATGCTGTCTGGAATAAAATGCAAGAAGAAAATATTATTCCTCGTGCAAAGACCTTAAGATTATTAGCAGAAATCCTTAGAAACAATAATCAGGAGGTTCCATTTGATGTACCTGAGGTAATTTGTTTTTAACTGTAAGCATAACAGATTTTGTTGTCAGTATAACGTTAGGGCATAGGTGAGCCCGGTTTTATACTAAAAAAATCACTGTGTATACCAGTTTTTGTTTAACTGAAGAATTTTGTTTTTAAGTTGTGGTATGAAGATGAAAAGCATTCCCTGAGTTCATCACCACCTTCACGTGAAGAAACAAATATCCAGAAAGATCTGTTGAATGCCTGCCAACGAAAGAAAAGCAAAGGTAAACCTGTACACAGGGGTCTAATAGTAGCATGAGATCCAAGTCCATTTAACAAATTAGAAGTGCTCTAGGACAGAGATGGAACTTGTATAAATTACTTTCTTTCATTTTTTAAATTAACAAAGATATTTTGGGGCAGTTGGGAAAACTTAAATATAAACTGAGTAGTAGATAATAATAAGGAATTATCTCATTTTGTTTTTATGTTTATTTTTTTAGTAATCTTTATGTCTAGTGTGGGGCTTGAACTCATGACCCTGAGATCAAGAGTCGCATGCTCTTCTGACTGAGCTAGCCAGGTGCCCCATCTCATTTTTATTAGGTTTGATAGTGGAATTTACGACTTATAGGACAGTATCCTTAAATGTTGAGATCTATAATGAAGTACTGAGAGATGAAAAAAAAATCAAGATATCTATAACTTGTTTTAAAATATCTAAGCCAAAGTGATCAAGCACCATTTCAAGGTTAGAGGCTGGACGTGAACCCTGTGTCTTGCTCATCTTCCTGTTTTCTAGCAGTAAACTTCTGACGTGACGTGCCTACCACCTTTATGACTACTTTAAAAATTTTATGACCATCTTGAACACTCTGGTAGCAGCTTGCCTATTACATTGTAGACATTTCCATTTAGACTTCATTGTACTCTTTCAGAATCATACATTACTGTTGTTTCCCTTTTTTTGTTGTTAATTTTTCTCCATAGCATGCTAGCATGCTCTTTAATTCTTTCAGTTTTGTGTGGATTTTCAAGTATGCTTTATGATACTTAAACTGTTATGTAGATTTTTATTCATTTTAGTATTGATCATTATGCGCTGTGTTCAATAGAAAGGAATCAATTTAGAAATTTATAATTTCCTCTTATTTCTTAACTGGAAATTTTGTGACACTGACGTAAAGTGTACAGGGTCACGAAGAGTAACTTTATCCTTTGTGTCATTTTCCTTTGCTGCATACTCACCCTATACATCCTTGAGTCCTTACCTTATATATGGTAAACCTAAATATAAAATTAATTATGATCATCAATACTATTTAAATATTCCAGTGGAGTTTTTATTTGACTGAAACAAATATGAAATTAGTATATAGTTACTTTGTGAAGACTCTAGAGCTCCTTCATATATTACCTTTTTAAAAATTGTTGTTTTGGGGGGCACCTGGTTGGCTCAGTCAGTGAAAGCATCTGACTTCAGCTCAGGTCATGATCTTGTGGTTGGTGGGTTTGAGCCCCGCATCAGGCTCTGTGCTGACAGCTCAGAGCCTGGAGCCTGCTTCAGATTCTGTGTCTCCCTCACTCTCTCTGCCCCTCCCCCACTCATGCTCTGTCTCTCTCAGAAATTAAATAAACATTTTTTTAATTAAAAAAATTGTTTTTAAATGAAAACCTTAACTAGTTAACTAGATAAATATAATGTAGTGTTTATTATAAACGTGGAGATATACCCCAATTCTGGTTTTAGTATGCAACTTACATTTATTGTACTTGTTTTATCCTGTTAATTCTTCAGAGTTTTTATTCACAAATCTCAGGATTTGAGTGCTTAGCAAAATATCAATACTTTGGAATTTGAATGCTTTGCATAATAGCACTTTATCGAATTTCTGGTAGTTTAGCCTCCTTACCAACTTTTACACCAGAAACCTGTGGTGAATGAGTGTGGCACTTTACAATGATAGCCCCTTCCTTCTTTTCCCTCCTTCCTTCCCTCCTTCCATCCTTCCTTCCTTCAACTAGTAGAGAATAATAAACAGACATACCGATTTCTTACAATGCCTATAGTTTTAGAAAACAGTAAGATTTTCTAGATTGTTTTGTCAATCTTAAATATTCGAATTATACTTATTTTATATTTCCATTCAGGAAACCATGCTTGTTGGGGAGTAAACAAAAATTGCACTGCATTTAACCTCTTAGCTCCCTTAAAAGGGAGCACTGTGTACAGAATGACAGATTTTATCTGTTCTCCTTGGTTAAGACGCAGATATTAATGTCATACCTTTTCTCTCATGTTTTCTCTGAGTTTACCTTGAAAGAGGGTTTTTCACAATGTCACCTCAGTTTAAATTGAAGGGCTCATACAAACTCCCCTAACTTAGAAATACAAGTGTAATGTCTGCTTGTTCAGAAACCTCTAAAGTGGCTCTGAATGTTTTTTTGAGCATCAATATCGTGTTCCCTCCTAATTGTATGTACTGCATTTCCTTACATTGAGCTTTATACCTATAGAAGTTCGTACGTGTAGTTCACTTATGCCCTCTCTTTTGTGGTTTGTTTATACACACCGGAGAGTGGATTATAGTTTCAGTTGGATGTTTATAGCCAGGCAATTTTATTTCAGAAAAGTAAGTGACTGAAAAGTGTAGTTACTTCTCTTTTGGTAACATCTTTTCATTCACTGACAGTTATTGTGAACAAGTGAAATAAAACTGTTAATCAGTCAAACAAATGTTGCTTAGTTTACTTGTTAGATACCTGTATATTTGAAAATTGTATGTTTTTGTATAAGTCCTGTCGTAGCCAAATAATTTGATCTCCTAATTTTAGAATTATAGGCTATATTCATTTTAATGCTATTGTGTTGAAATGTTAACCATTGTAACCACCCACTTATAGATTAAAGAGTGCTTTAAAATGCATCTTTTGCTCCCCTCAATCTAAATTATAACTGTGGTTTATTTGGACTTTAACACACATTTTGCAGCTTATTTTGAAACTGGTATCATCTTTTGACAAACAAATTCAGAAGAGCTCTTTTTCATTTTTATTGCCATGAGAATAATTTTTTGACTTCAGAAAACTGGTATGAAAAGTCATTTTAAAAGGAAGTCCTTTCACGTACCTTCCATGTGGCTTAAGTAGAGTTTCCAAAGCTGTGACTTTGTGTTTACAAAGATGAGAAGGGTGACGGCATCTGCTGTTTAGGTCAGTGTGTGTGTGGAGAGTGGTATGGTGGATGAGTATTGAAACAAGGAGAAATAATGTGGTTTGGGAGCCATGTTCTAGGGTTTCTTCCCTCCTTTTTTGCCATTTCAGAGTAATGTCACCTCATTTTATGTTTTTTTCCTTCATAGATGCATATAGTATTTTCCTGAAAGCACACAAGCAAAACATTGTGCTGAACAATGAAACTTATGGCAGTCTGATAAAATTACTTTTGGAGAAGGATAGCTTCTTACAAGCAATGCAAGTGAAAGATGTGTAAGTATTAGTCTCTTTATTAAACCTGTCACTTAAAAAAAGTATCAGCTCTCATTAGACTTTTTCTAATGATTTGTACTGGTAGCAGCTGCTTAATTATCCTCAACTACACACAAAAATCCTATGAAATGGTTTTCTAATTTTATGGGTTTCTTTTTAACCTACAAAAAAAAAAAAAAAAACCTTTACTGGCCCTGCACAGTGCAGTACATTTTATTTGCCTAATATAACTTTGCCACTCATTTATGATGTCCATATACAGAAAAGTAATTGCTTTTTCTTCATCATACTCTGTTTCTTGTTCAGCAGCTAGATCTGTGAACCTTTTTTGGTGGGAGGACCCTAATATAATGAAAACACCCAAAGGCTTTGAACTTAGGCAAGGGTTCGAATCTTACTTGAAATTTCTATTGGGGAAATTGCCTCCCATCTGTGAGCCTCATTTTTTCTTTTATGTGATGAGGAGATGATAACAAGACTTATATTAAAGATCTCTTCTAGGTGTTGAAGAACATAGAGTGAAGTAGAGAAAATATAGGTGCTCAACACATTTTATTGAATGACTGATTTTACTTATTTTTAAAAAAATGTTTATTTGGGGGGTGGGAGGGAAAGAGAGAATCTCTGTCGGCACAGAGCCCGATGCAGGGCTCTGTCTCACAAACCACGAGATCATGACCTGAGCCGAAATCAAGTCAGGGGCTTAACCAACTGAGCCACCCAGGCGCCCCTCAGCACATTTTAAATGCCTTTCTCTTTGCCCTTCTGTTGCGTTTTTTGTTTGATTTTGGACTTTTTACAAAAAAAAATATATATATATATCTGTGTGGTGGTCATGGTAGGGGTTTTGTTTCTCTGGCTAGTTCCTCAGAGTAAAATACTTCATTATTCAGAACAAGAGTGAAGTTTTCTTACCTGGTGTGTCAGGTAATGTACTCTGTTGTCTTATCCCCAAGAAGTTAATGTGAAAAGTTGAGTTAGTAACCAGAAAGGGCCTAGAAAGGAATAGATCACAGTCACCTGCCCGGGAATATAGAGCTGTCCTGGTGATGAGTCAATAACCTTACTTTCAGTGGCAAAGGTCAGCCTTTTCCTAACGTATTACAAGTTCTTAAATAATCTCTCTTGGCTCAACGTTGGCCTTCAAAATTTTTAAGTCACAGTACTTTTGGAATATTAGAATCCTGAATAGAAAGTGGATGCTTGGCATTCTTGCAGTTTGCTGGAAAATTTGGTGTTAATGCTAGTGTTACATTAAAGTTATGCACCATAGGGGCGCCTGGGTGGCTCAGTCGGTTAAGTGTCCGACTTCGGCTCAGGTCATGATCTCACTGTCCATGAGTTCGAGCCCCGTGTCGGGCTCTGTGCTGACAGCTCAGAGCCTGGAACCTGTTTCAGATTCTGTGTCTCCCCCTCTCTGACCCTCCCCAGTTCATGCTCTGTCTCTCCCTGTCTCAAAAATAAATAAACGTTAAAAAAAAAAAAAAAATTAAAAAAAAAAAAAGTTATGCACCATAGGGTCATATTTACTGTTTGTATTTCATTACATTTTGAAAAATGTATCTGACTGTACTTGTCTGGAAATACATAACACACCCATGTACAGTGTGTATACGTATAGTATATATAGATGTATATATACAAGTATAATATATACTTATACACACACATGCACACCATATATATCTGTGGTCTTCAGCCATCATTTGTATGTCCTATATCAAGGATAGTCACACTAAGACTTTTTGAAAGTTCAGGTTTTTAATGTATTCTGTATCCCATTTGTGTTTTTACTCAGTTGCTAATTAAATTACGTATCTCTAGAATACTCGAGACATGCTCCATTAGTGACTTGGAAAATTTTACATTGAACAGCCTATTGCCATCTGTAATCATTGAAGTCATCAAGGGGATGTGGTATTTTCCTAAAATTACTTTTCTCAGAAAATTATTACCTAAACTCTCTATCCTAACACTGCCCATAGTAATCAAAGGCATTCTGAAGCAATAGTGATTTAGGAGGAAAGGGAGGCAGCGTAAAGAGAAGAGCATTTTGTGTTGTGAACTGGGTGTGATTAAGTGAAGGGATAGAAGCAAAGAAGAAAAGTTTGGTTTTTTTTTTTAACTTTAAAAAGAAAACATATTTATTTTTGAGAAAGAGAGAGAGAAAGAGACAGCATGAGCAGGGGAAGGGCCGAGAGAGAGAGAGGGAGACACAGATTCCACAGCAGGCTCTAGGCTCTGAGCTATCAGCATAGAGCCCAACATGGGGCTCAAGCCCATGAACCGTGAGATCATGACCTGCCTGAGCCGAAGTCAGACACTTAACTGACTGAGCCAGCTAGGCGCCCCCAAACTTATTTTTTTAAACTTTTAATTCTGGGGTTGGTCACAGAGATCTCTGAAATTCCCCAAAGTACAGATTGTAATTTTTTCTCATTTTAATTGGGTTTGTTCTAGAACTGCAAGCCTCACATTCTGGTAGCATGAAGATTCCCCACAGCCCACTCCAAAAGTTCTGATTCAGTCCATCTGACTCAGTCCATCCACCCAGCAATGGTTTGGGGCCCAGAATTACTAAACACCCCAAGTGATTCAATAATCACATGTCATAAACATTTTGATCATATCCATTAGTAATAAATTGTACTAATGTAGCACATGTTAAGTATATTATAAAACATACTCAAAAAATAGAGGGGCATCTGGGTAACTCAGTTGTTGGGCATCTGACTCTTGATCTTGGCTCAAGTTATGATCTCATGGTTCATTGAGATCAAGCCCCATGTCGGGCTCTGTGCTGACAGCGCAGAGCCTGCTTGGGATTCTCTCCCTCTCTCTTTCTGCCCCTCCCTCACTTGCATGCACTCACTCTCTCTCAAAATAAATAAATAAACTTTAAAAAATAGATACTTTTCAGAGGATAAGATTTAAAAATAGAGGACTAAACAGCCTCTTGCCTCCCCCCTAGAGTGCTCGTGCAGTGTGCACATCTTTCATTGAAGTGGTTTTTCAAACTGCAGTTGTAACCAGTAAGGGTCATGGAATCTCTTTAGTGAGACAGGACCAACATTTTGTGTAAATGAAATAGAATAGAAAATATCGAAGCACTCCATGTGATAAAGATGGTTTTGTGAGTTTTATTTAGTAAAATGTACACTAGTAGGTTGTGTGAAACGTTCCTTACCCTGTGTGATGGGGATCTTGATCATACAAGTTGTTGTGAAAGCTGCTGATCTAGAAGATGGTAGAAGATGCCTGCAATCACAGCCCTCCTGTTTCCCCTTATGTGCACAACGTGTAAAATGTATGTTGATTTTTCCTCCTTCTCTGGATCTCCATGAAGCCTTTCTGTACTCTGAGGGCACTTTTATCTTAGCTGTGTTATCCTTCCAGGAGGATTTTGTAGCTGCCTTCCACATGCAGCTGGGTGCACCTAAGAGAATCCTAGATGCAAAGCCTTACCATGCCATAAGCACCTAATCTGGGGATTGGATGCACATCCTTTCCCTTGAACTGAGATGTTATATCGAACTCTGAAGAATTGTACCTTGGGTTAGATCTACATTGGGTTGTTTTGAAAATAACTCTGGCCTGGAACTTCAGAAATGGTAGTTGAAGTTCACGTTTCTAATGAGGTCATCACTTCTTCCAGTTTCGTACCAGTGCTCTGAGTAAAAAAGAACGGTTGCTTTTTTTAAATGGCCTTCTTTATTGTGATGTAGCGTGACCAAATGAGCAAGTGGCAGTGCCCCCATGTATTTTGGCACTGTTATTGGCAGTCCATAGATAGCAACCTGTTGTTACTTTACCTGCATGACGCCTCTTGTCCAGTCTTCAGAGCAGTTTTCTCTGTGAACTAAAGAATGCAGTCTTTTTTGCTGTACCCTCTGATACGTTGCATTTACTTGACCTCTAATGAGATTTCTTCATTTTCAGAAGGTCATTTAAACCTTCCCCACAAATAATGGCACCTCAAAAGTATGTCACCTCAACAGTGACAGCAGCCTTTAAAAAATTAAAGAAGTCAACTTTCTTTCATTTTTAGTTAGAATTACACTTCCTCATGTTTCAAAATAAAAATTTAGATATAATGAATGCTTTCAAGGGAGGAGAAGTGCTTATCCAAAGAGCAGTAAGGGAGGTAAAATACTGTTTTAAATCTCTGATAACACTAAACTGCGTTTTTAGGAAATTGACATTTCCATTCCTCCATCACAGTAGCCGTATAACCACGTGTGGCTGGTGGCTAACGACCGTGCTGGACAACATGGATAAGGAATATTCCCATCATCACAGGAAGTTTGATTTGATGGCTCTGAACTAGATTTTTTTTTTTTTTTTATAAAAGGAAAGATCCAAAGTATAGGTCAGAAGTAAACTTTTATTGTCCGACACAAAGATCTCTGCCAGTAACTTTTTGTAGTTGTTTTTTTTTTTTCCTTTTGCCAGTTTGTAATATATTTTTATTGTGATTGGTCAGTTTGTACACATGTAAAATATAGATGCTCAGTGTATTATAGAACTGAGGAGAGTTTCTGTCTTTCTGTTGATCCCCACTTTCATATTTGTATAGAAAAGGCAGTTTCTTGAGATTGAAAGAAATTACTGAAAGAAAATGTTCTGTGTTCTGAGGTTTTTGAAAGGTTGATAGTTCACTCTTAATGTCAGTTAAAAGGGAAGTTTTGTTACCGCATGGTCTCAATGAATTTTAGGTAATATTTTCATGTAAATATGGTATAATACATGTAATAATGTTGACTTAAGAAATGAGCTTAATTTTAATGTGTCTTCTGTTTATTTAATCATGCTAAAGAATGAGAAAGTAAATCCTTTATGCAGTTTATAGTCTCATGCATGAGTTGTTGACTTAAAAGCTTTGACAGATGGGACAAAGGAAAAAAGTCAAACTGAGCAATGGGTGCTTTGGTGGGATTAAGAGGATTGGTCAGGCAGGGGTGGGGGGGATAAGAAAATCCTGTGCCCGGGGACTGCAGGGGTGAATCTCAGAGGCTGGAAGTGACTGAGAGGCTGGGCACGTCACCGTGTCTTTGGAGGATTTTCTTGGGATTGACGAGAATAATTTACGGGTGACCCTGCTTTTCTCGCAATCTGCTCAGCTTCGATGTTCACGTCGACAGGCTGAGGTTGTTGGCAGCAAGATCAGCACCGAGCTTGCTAAGGCAAATGGCGGCGATTGCTTTTGCTCCTCGTGACCTGTGGGGATTTCCTCATCGGGAGATGAACCCTTGGGGGCATTAAGGGTACTGAAATTTCATCACAGGAGATGTGCAAACAGTGTAGCAAACAGAAATCATCCCAGGCTAGGGTTTTTTAATCATGTCGGTTTTAGCCAGAAGTCAAGCGATTTTTGTTCTTGAGTTTTAAAAAGTTGGGGGTGGGGGGTTGCCAAATTAAAAGGCTGGGACAAGATTGTTGAGTGAAATTTTCAATTTTAATGTCACGATGGATTTAGTTGTGCAGTATGCTCACCTTTAAAACCTGTATGTATCTAGATGACAGAAATTTGAAAATTAATCAACCAAATGATACGGTGTTAGTAATATGCTTTCATTTATATTTAAAATATACAGCGCTGGAAATAAATGTTCATTTTTGTTGCCGAAAGAATAGTTTTACATTTTATAATTATGGTGAATGTAGAAAAAAGAGGAAAAAGTATCCAGCTTAGGATACAGCCGAACAATGCAGGGCATGCAGTTATTTTAGTCATCTAATATGTCAGCATTCAAGAATCTGAACCGATTGTTTAAAAAAAATCTTGTACTTTGTTTCTTTTGTTGCTCATTTCCAACTTTGTCATCTGTCAGAATGCAAAAAAAAATTATCCTTCTATAACCATTGACAGGATAACACAAAAGCTGTCTCCAGGTCGATATTTTGCAGCAATATTTTTAACATACGAACAGTAGTTTTTATAATTTCACCTTGGTGCTCAACCATTTATTATCGTATCAGAAGCATGTCAGTAATTCCTTTCTAAATGTCTGCTTCTTTTAGCGCTGAGACCCACATCAAGGGCTTCACACTGAACGATGCTGCCAACAGCCTCCTCATCATAACGCAAGTTAGGCGGGATTATTTGAAAGGTATGTCACAATGCTTGACCTTTACGTCACATTAATGCCTCTGCAGATTTTTCTTGTAACGCCCTTCGAATACTTGGATAAAGGAGTCCATTTAGCAAATTACCTGCTTATCAAGAGCCTTTTGTGGTAGCTGAGAGACGTAAATTACTGTACATGCATTTATAATACAGCTTGAATATGAATGTACTTGTCATTTGACCACTTAGTCCAGTTTCCATTCCATTTAACACAAGATGGGTTTTCTTAAGATGAATCACAGCTCTTCAGACATGCAAAATTTGTGTTCCAGAACGAGAGAAAGTACAGGCTTTCAAGTGCGTTAAAATTCACAGCACAAGTCATTTTGCTTTGGAAATTAACATACTTTAGAGCATCTGAAACAATTCCCAGCAGTTGTTTCTTGCATATTGTGTTGGTTGTGTGTGAGATAGCAAATGAGTTAAATTGAGTGTTAAATGTGTGGGGTTGTGCACCAAATGATTATAATATTGATTTTTAAAACTTAATCTAATACTTTTTCAATAGTTCATAATACCAACAGCAATAAAATACAGTGTTTGGAGTTTAGCGTTTAGTGTTTTTAAATTAACGTTAAGAAAATAACCCCAGAAAGCTGCGGAGAGGACTTTGGGGAAGACTGGAAAGGGGGCTGTTTGTTTGGTAGAGGGTATTTGTGGATGGATTTGGATCTGGAGATCTTATGAGTGAGCTCCCCAGGAGGAAAACGATGACTCTCTTAAATGTAGGTAAGCGTCCTCTCTCAGGCTTTACGTTTGAATTTTAGTCAGTACAGTAAAACCATTAAAACCACAGTTTTCCAATCTAACAAAACCCACTTAGGAAATCTTTAAGGAACGTTGAAAAAACTCTCACTGTTCAGTATGGTGTCTCCTTTCTTCCTCGCTCTGTAGTAATGATGTGATTCTTCACTTGCACGTTTATAAAATAATTTCCCATGCCTGAGAGAAAGTTGTTAATTGTGCATCTTTAATGTTGGCCTGTAATATTTAAATACGCTGGTCTTTAGAGGTCTTCTCATTGATTAGGACAGAGTAGGTAAATGATGATTTTTCTCTTTTGCAAAATTTCTATCGCAGCACTCCACAGGCAGGGCCAGCCCATCTAGACAGTCCTTTTGGACAGGGCTTGTTACTAAAACTTTAAAGCTGTCATTTCATTTTCAATGTAAAAAAAAAAAAAAAAAGGCTTTTTGTCAAGTTGACATTTAATGTAGAATGAAAAAGAGTTTTAAAACATTGTAAACTTGCTCCCCATATAAATATTTCTGTAGACATGGAGATAAAGACACAACATTTTTTTAATTTTGAGGGGTTAATTTTTGAGCTGAATCTGAACTGAATTTTTTTTTTTTAATTTTTTTTTTTTTCAATGTTTTTTATTTTATTTTTGGGACAGAGAGAGACAGAGCATGAACGGGGGAGGGGCAGAGAGAGAGGGAGACACAGAATCGGAAACAGGCTCCAGGCTCCGAGCCATCAGCCCAGAGCCTGACGCGGGGCTCGAACCCACAGACCGTGAGATCGTGACCTGGCTGAAGTCGGACGCTTAACCGACTGCGCCACCCAGGCGCCCCTGAACTGAATTTTTTTAACTTGACTACTGTCCTTCGCTTGTATATTAGATACCCTATGAAAACTACAAGAAACTTTACTATGTGATTTCCTATCTACTCTTCTCAGTTGTTCAGTTCAGCAGGAAGTTGGCCGAGAGTGGGAGCCCTGCCACACTCCCGCCTCCACCCCCCCATGCCACCGTCGCCGTCGGCTAACCTGTTGTTAGAGTCCCGTGGTCGTCCGCAAGGATGGCAATGGTGTTGGTACAGTCCCCATCTCCTTATCTTGCTCCATGGCTGACTAGGGCTCCCAGTTTTTAAAATTCCCTTCTCTTTTTCAGGTTCCTTTTTCTCAATGCCATCTAAAGCAGAAAAATAAAGCCAGTTCAATCTTAATCTAATTTTGTAAGCGTATACTGTTCTGGAATATTAATAGCTGATTTATATGGCATCTTGGCAATATAATCAGTGTTACTAGTAAATTAAGGAGACTGTGAAAAGGACTCAGGGAGAGAGTGTGGATGGGTACCGTTTGAGTGTCTCTTGGGTCCTAAACTATATGGAAGGCAATTCCTGTTCTGGGAATTTGATTTAGGTTCTAAGGTCCCATGCTCCCTTTGAGTGGACATAAAATGGTCTGTTGTCCCAGTCCTTCTCTCTCACTCACACATGCACCCGTAGATGCAGGTGTAGGGGTGTTGGATTCTTGGGTTGCTGTCTAGCAATATGACCTTGGGCAAATTATTTAAACTCTGTTGTCTCAGTTTCTCACTTATAAAATTGGTACTTACTTCAGAAGGGTAGTTGTGATTGTAGCTGCTGACTATTATGTCTACGTGTAGTAAATGCTCAACACTATTGTTATCTTGTTTTTGGTACTGTTTTGATCCAGTCGTGGGAAGATCCTCCCTAGCAGCCTGTATTCTTAGTTAAAAGAATATTTTTAAGTTGATTATCTATGTGTGATTACCAGTTAAAGAAGATTTTATCAAGCTTGTTTCATAGATTATATTATTAAAACAATATCAATAACATTTTGTTTCCTAGTTATACATGTGTATTTACAAAATATTAGAGAATGTGCCTTTTGAAGTACCTATTTTTCCCATTTGAGAATCACGGATTTGGATTTTTTGTTTGTAGTAGTTAAAAATGGTTTCCTCAATAATAAACACTGAGCGTATTTTTTTTTTATTTTAGCACTTTTAATAGACTGTTTAGTTATTCCCTTTCCCTCATTCTTCTGTAAAAGATAGGTTTGTTCTCATTTGGAAGCTGCCTTCAGAGTCTCCATTTTTTCTAGGTTACATTGCTTTAATTCTAAAAAGCCGTGAAGTTTTTCTTGATAGCAGTAGTGATTGTTAGGCTAAGTGTTAAATTTTCCCCCCAGTCTACCACTTTACTTTAATGTAATGATTTCGCTACACTGGCACATGAGTCAGTAAATCAAGATATTTCGTATTTATCCGTAATCAAGTACTTACAAGTATGATACTTAAAAAAAAAAACCTGTGGCTATATCCATGGGAATCTGATGATCTTTATTTTCTGTATCTACCAAGTGTTCAGTCATTTAAAATGAATTTGTTAGTGTGGAAGTTGAATGTTCTAGTTTGGCTGCTTCTGTGTAATCGCTCCTGTTTAGAGAGAGACATTGTTTCCAAAGATGAATCTTTGGGATATTAGATTTGGATAAGCAGGTAATGTTTGAATGTAATAAAATCTGGTAAAGTATGAATGTGGTAGAAGTTACAGTATTTATGGAGACTCTTTAATTTTTAAAATTATTTCTATTTTTCTGAACTTGTCAGTTTCCTTAAAATTGGTCACTAAATGTTATCCCTGAAGGGAACCCATGTTCTGTCAGTAACATTTGTGTTTTCTCTGAGATTTAAAGAAGAAATTTCTCTGGCCTCTGATATTTTATAGATAGCCAAATAGATCATTATTTTTTTTAGGTTTCTCATAAAGTATTAATGTTTTCTGTAATCTAGAATAAATTATTCATAGCTTTTTGTGTGTAGCCATTTGGTACTCATATCTAAAAGCTGGTTTTCAAAATGCATTAGTCAGTACGGTTCATAAAAGAAGAACTCTGTCGCCTGCTTTTCTGTTGTAGAGGCTCTAAAAACGCTAAAAACCGCCTTAGATCTGGAGCAAACACCTTCTAGGATAGCAGTGACCCGCCTTATTCAGGCATGTGCCTTGAAGGGTGATGTAGAAAGTATACAGGAGATTCAGAAGATGGTAAATGGACTTGAAGATTCAATTGGACTTTCAAATATGGTTTTCATCAATAACATTGCTTTGGCACAAATAAAGAAGTGAGTATTTTCAAGTTTCTTTTCTTTCACTGGATACTAGAAGGAGCATTATCTCAAATACCACCTTTAAAAACTTTTCTTAGGCTATTAGAAGCCATATCAACACAGAGGAAATATTGATGTCAGTTGCTGATTGTCCTCGAACTATTAGGGAATAATTATGTGTTACAAAATGTGTTTTAGCTTTAAATTAGACCAACGAATGACATTTATCAAATTTTTCAAAATTGTGAAACTTTCTCCATGGCGGTAACTTTCTTCATGTGCATGCCAGGCCCTTGTGTTGAAACACTATTACAAACGTGAAAAATGAGTTCATGTGATTGTCAGCAACACTGAGGGTGACACTCTGCTAGAACATTGTGAGTGCGGAGGGACAAGCAAGCTTGTTAAAAATAGGCATTTCTGTTTCCCCCACCGTCCTTCCCATCCCTGCTGTCAGCACACACGCATAGGAAGCGAGGTGTTTAGAGGTGGTTCTTTTACCATCACCTCTAGATTCCTTATGGAGACATGCATGCCACTGTAGCAGTAAATCAGAACTTGATTTTTATTAACGTCTCTAGCAAAGTACGTTGCCTAAGTTAAAGATTCATGGGATAATTATGGAATCGACACTCTGCGTGCTTTGTTCTTGAGTAGTTAATCTCACATACAGTTGATGGGTTGCGATAATCAAAATATAATGTTTGTTTTTGCAGGGTCTTTTGTTTGTTTCTATTTCTTTGGGCAGAAAAGCTGTGTTTTGTTTTGTTTTTTCCTTTTAAAATGGTTCCCACCCCCTGCCAGATAGAACTTTGAATTTTCCCTTAATAAGAGAATGTGATTATTTTAGGTTAGAAGATCAAGGAAACTTTCCAAGTAAGATCTGGATGAATTTTAAAATGCTACCATATTAAACACAGTTTTATATGATGTAGAGAATGTGATTTTATTCACTATTAAGGAACTATCTCACTGAAACCCATGAGAAAAACTTACTGTAACAGGGTGTTCATTTTTATTAGAGGGTTCTTATGTTTTAGGTAAGAATTCCAACAAAAAATTGATTATTTGGATTCTGAGTACCATATCATGACTGTAAAGTATCAGTTAGGAGTACCTTGGCCAAAAAGATAGTCATACAGATCATTTTTTATCATAACTTGTTAAATAGGGCCATGTAATTGATTTTTTTTTTTTTTGAGTGTAGAGGTACTTTTTTCTGAGAATCTTAGTATAAATTAATTATTTTTCAAATGTATGATACCTGACAAAAACAAATTGATGTGACTGGTTGAAAGACATGCAAATAGCCCTTCGAAGACCTCAGCAGCAGCTTGAAGAATCCTGAGGTGTTATGCAATTATTATCTTCACCTCATGCAGCAGGAAGCAGTTGTAGATCAGAAAGCTGAAGTTAGAGCACTTAAACAAGTTTTCATTTGATACCCAAAGAGCTACAAAATCAAATTAAATATTTAAGGTAAACTATTTCTTAAGGGACTGTCATTAATTAGCTGTTTGATCTTGTCTCTAGGGCAGTGTTTTACAATAAGCAACTACTTCGATTATTGTAGCATAAACTGCCTAGCGATTGCTTTTGTGACCTAAAAGTGGAGTTCAGCTTTGCCTAGTGGTTTTTATCTGGTTAGTTGTAAATCTGTTTTCACTTTTTCCTAAAGTATTTGTATGTGTCAATCTCTTAAGTTCTTATACTGAAACTGCCTACAAGATTAATACAAAAGCAAATACTTCTTTAATAATTTGTTTTACTCTTTGACAGCAATAACATAGATGTTGCAATTGAAAACATTGAAAATATGCTTACTTCTGGAAATGAAACCGTGAAACCCCAGTACTTTGGCTTGACATACTTATTCAGAAAAGTAATAGAGGAGCAGTTGGAACCAGCAGTTGAAAAGAGTAAGTGAGCTGTTCTTGCTAAAAGAACACAGAAGCACATTTTCTCTCTGGTGAGGCTGGACCAGATTTCTTTGGTGGATGAGTTATACTACAGTTTAAACAAAAGAGTTTTCTTACCTGTTACTTTTTCAGTAAGCATCATGGCAGAGAGACTGGCCAATCAGTTTGCAGTTTACAAACCTGTCACTGATCTTTTCCTTCAGCTTCTGGATTCAGGCAAAGTGGATGACGCCAGAGCTCTCCTACAGGTAACGAGTCGCCACATCTGGACAGTGGGGCTTGTGGCTTATGGGAAATAAACTGAGAAATTACTAGACCTAAGTATAGGGTAGCATACTGGAAATAGAGCATAGTGCTGCTAGTACATTTAAATTCACTGTGGATCCAGGTCACATGACAAAGACTGGCTTGTAAGCGGGAGGTTGTTGGTTTGAAAGATGCCAGACTGGACTAGAACTGCCCTTCGATTTCAGGGGGAGTGAGGGAAGATGTGTTTTGCTGAACGATTTAAAGACAAATGCTTTTGTGCAGATAGGTAATGCAAAGCCCTTCCTTTGATTTCCTACTTTAATTTCTCTAATGCTCTAAAGACTGCATCACCATGGCAACACAGTTTGCAAACAAAAAGTAGGAAATGTTTGCTTTTCAAGTACAGCTTCTCACTTGAATACTCAAACATTCTCAGTGCCTTATTCAAGGTTTATTAAGAGTTGAATTTGCTTTCTATTCACTTGTGTGTCACAGACACATTAAATGACAAATGCAGGTCTCTGTGGCCCGCACTTGCAGTTAAATTAGCAATCTTCAGGGAAGGAGACAACTGCATTCATGCCATTTTAACAGCACTAAATATAAAGCTGTGCCAAGTGCCGACAGAACGGTGGGTGATCGGAGCTGCCACTGGCAATGTACACAAACAGGCACCGCTGGGGAGCCCTTCCCAGCAGGTGGCAGTCAAACAGTCACCGTGATCCCTCCAACAGCAGTGTTTGTGTAGACTCCCTGTGTCAAATTGAGGCCTGGGACCAATTTCTGATAGTAAGTAGTACTATATTCCATTCCATTTTTACGAGCTGCGAAACATATTAAGTGGTAGATGGGGAAGGGGAAACCGTACCCCTGTGCTGGAGCCCTAGTTTTAATCCTTGAAGTTCAGCTAGTTTGACAACAGAACCCAAGCCATTTTTAAAAGGAGTTCTTGAGAAATTCCTGTGTGAACAGTTTTGCAAAAGGTGGAAATTGGCATGTGCCTCTGAGGTTGTTTTTTTTTGTTTTTTTTTTTGTTTTTTTTTGTTTGTTTGTTTGTTTTACTTTTTGTTCCTGGACAGAGAGAAATTCTAGTTAATTGGGAATGTTCTTGTTTGGTTTGGTTACTTTTTTCTCCTCTCCCCTTCCCCGCCTTTTTTTTTTTTTTTTTTTTTTTTTTTTTTTTTAACTAAACAGCAAAGGCAGTTGATCATACATAGGGATTTCAGGAATCTTTTCGTGGTTTTGTCTTGCTGCCTTTAGTGTTAAAAGTTCCACCTAAAAGAAATAAACTCTAAAGCTTTATCTTTGCTTGTACGTATCTGTACATATCTAAGTGTACCTACCGGGGGGGTTACGTGTCTCTAATTATACATGTGATAGTATTCACTCCATTTCAACACACTATTTTGATAGTTCTTCAGAAAGTGGCACTTGCTGTTTTATCTGCCAGCTTGTCCTGAGCCATCATCGCCCTGGCTCTTAGCGTGCACAGCGGCCAGCGGGTGAGGTGGGTGCCTGTGCCCTCGGAGCCGCACTCACACGGCGGCCTCTGCAGGGCTCTTGGTGGCAGCTGTGCGTTGAGACATCGGCCACAGTCTCTTCGTTGTCAACCCCTTCAGCAGACAGACGCTTTGGATGATAAACCCTTCACCTGTCCTTTACCTGCTTGTCAAACAGTAAAAGATTATTCTTGCCGCGGTGAAGAATATTTTGTTCACAGATGTCGAAAACATCAGTTTATAATGTAAATGCTCTGTGTGTCCGCAAAAGTTCTTTTTAGACTATTCGTTTTAGTATTGACAATGTCTTAAAGCTTTGAAAGAACAGTGTGCTCTTAGAAACTTAAGAGAATGACATCTGTGATGAGTGTAAACTAAAATATTGTCTTGCCATATTTGATTTTACTATAGCATCTAAGATGGGATAGACACTTGATTTCTCTGGTCTGTCATATAAACTTTTTTTTTTTTGAGTTTAACTTTTGTCTCTTTCTCAAGCGCTGGCTGTCTGTTGCAATGAAAGCCTTTTATAAAATAGAGAGATTGAAATCAGTCCTTTTGTATGCATAAGTGTAGGTAATTATACTTTAAAGAGAACTTGCTTTGTACATTTTAATTTTTATAAAGAAACGAGCAGTTATCTCCCTGACACCTTATTAAATGTATAATTAACCTTATGATCCCTAGCTCACTTGTGAATGCTTGGCAGAATAATTGGAGAGGAATAGTGCTTCTTTTTTCCCCTCTTTCTTTGCAGTCCTAAACCTTATTCTGTGGTTGTTGAAGCATCGGTTTAATTTTTCCCTTTTCTTTTTAAACAAACTTCATACTCGCGGTGCCAAGGACAGCACTCCACTCACAAAAGCTTGGCATAGCTGGAGTTTGTTTTCTTTTTCTTGCCTTAAAAAAAGTGGTTGACAATTAGGCCTTCCTGTTGGTAATGACACATTACTGTATTATTGTGAACTTTGTTAATTGGAAATATTCACCTTGGTCTCCTTGTTTATCAAAAACCTTCGCTTACTGAATAACGTTTCAATTTTTAGAGATGCGGCGCGATTGCTGAACAAACTGCAATTTTCTTGGTGTTCTGCGTTAGGAGTTCTCGGAAACCAGGAAAGGTACTGTGCGGGATTTGCTGGCCAGTCAGGGAGGCTAGAAGCCAGTCTTGTTCGGGGACCTGAGTTTCACAGAAGAGCTTGTTGGTTCAGTGCCTTACATAAAAACACTACAGAGACCAAAGATTTTGCTTGTCTATACTTGTTCACTTTTTTAGATACTGAGACAGAGTCAGTCCAGGCTCCTTTTGTCCTGGAAATGCAAAACACGTTCATGCAGTGAATCGCCCGTTCACGTAGTTGTGTGTGAAGAGCCTCAAGAAAGGGCCCTTACAGGGGCACCCAGCTGGCTCAGTCGATGGAGCGTGCGAGTCTTGATCTCAGGGTTGTAAGTTTGAGCCCCTCATTATAAGCAGAGATGACTTTTAAAAATAAAAGAAGAAGAAAGACAAGGCCCTAGAAAGGAAGATAAAAATCCTGTTGCTTAGGTCACTTGGTCCATTTAACAGTGGGGAAGCCCTACAGAGGGAGCTGTCCTCCTGCAGAGTGTCTCTGTGCTGGTGGCTATGCCAGCCATTTCTCAGGTCCAGGCCGTCAGGTAGATGAGCCACTTGGCTTTAAAACTGGCACGTGCCACAAATTAATGTTCTCAATTTGTGTGGTTACCTCATTCACACTAAAAAGCTACGTGTGTGTATGTGTGTATAAAACAAAGCCAAGTCCTATTTTTGATGTGAAAAAAAATAAAAGTACAGTTCCCAAAAATATTTGTAGGTCTGATTTTACCTCTGAAGCAACATAAACCTCATTGTCAGTTTATTTGGGCACATACAAAGTTTTAAACCAAGTGCCAGTTGTAATGTTTGTTTTATGCAAAACATTTAGGTTTCTAGTCTGAGAGTCTGTCTAGTTCTCCTTAATTTCCCTCATGCTAACACACTGGTTTTGGGGTGTTTTTAATTTACCCAGTTGCACTTTTTATCTCTTACTCATATTTATTTACAGCAAACAGCTTTTCAGAAGTACTTATTGGTTGCTCTTTTTCCTTTCAAAGAGACTTTTTTTTTTTAATTTGTGGATTAAAAAGTATAAGGAATCTAAAAGGCATTTGTCGCTCTGCACACAGGTCTGCGCCCACATGCCAAGTACCTACTGCCTTGCTTGGAAGATGGACAGGAAATGTACAGTAAAACACCTGTTGAGGACGTTCCTCCCAGGAGACTTTAAATTGCAGGAAGTCCTGGAAGGATGCAGGTCCAGATATATAGGTTGAGAAAACATGTAAAAAGTGAATTAGGATTTTTAAAAATTCCAGTTACAGTGTCTGCCTGTTTGACAGTAGAATAATTAAGCCAGGTCATGTATAAAATCCATCCTTGGTTTATCCAGCAATATTGGAATGTGTTTGGTTACTCACTAGAGTATGGCAGGTCTGTCTTCACTATAGGAACCAAACCCACTGGCGTGTCTAGATACCTCTGAAAGTAACCAAGTAAACATTCCAGGGATATCTGGAAATGCTCTGTTTATATTCAAAGCATGAAAACTCAGAAGGACTGAATTCTTCACATTTTGTTTAAAAATCTTGGCACCTTGAGACATCGTTGATATCTGTTTCTGCTCTTTAGGATTTCGTAATTTCTTGGTAAGGTTACTAGTTGACAAAAGAAGCAAGCAGTCTTTATGATATTTTAGAAAACAATTTATAGAAGTGTAAGTGGAATTGCATTAACTTTTGAAAAATGTTTGTTTGGCTGTCAGTTATCCAATCAGCAATAAAATACTAAGATACACTAGAAGGGAAAAAAGTTTATTAAATTGAATAGGCAGTTCTGTTCTAACTGTTGTGAAGATTCTCTGATATAATGTACGTATACCAGTGTTTTATTTCACTCTTCTTTTGAGCTGTGGTAACATTTCCTGTATTTAATTTCCTAGGCATCAACTCTGAATTCTTTATTAGAATTGATTCCTGAATTAATTGAAAAGGAAGAAGCATACACTTCTATCATGAAAAGCTATGGTAATAAGTTTAATCTGACTATGTTGTATTTAAGTCATTTAGATATTTGTAGTGTTGTCAACTAAGTCTTTGGCTCAAAGACAGTAATCCTAAATATCAGGTAATCATGATATAAATAATTGACTTAGCTTCAGAGTATGTTTTAAAAGCACATTTAAGAAAAATAGGCAATTATTCGTCTAATTTTAACATTAAAAAGTATCACTGGGCATCTTCAGAGGGGCCCAGCTTTGTTGAATAGGATCCCAGGCTCCTGGCAAGACTTGGAAGTCCACTTGAGTGTACACACTGGGCACCCATCCAGTCTCCCCAAGGCCACCTGAAACAAAACATGAAATAGGCACATATTTGAGACTGTCACGTGACTTGCCTTCTTGCCTCTTCAGTACCCTCCCCACCTGCCTACATTTCTGAAATAACAGACTTCTTCATTAAAAGTGGGCCCCAAGATTTTACTTTAAACCACAGTTGAAATTCCACTCTTTTAAGCACTTTGCTCCCTGATTGCCAGCTCATCACACATGAAAGGGAACCATGCTAAAGTTTCCTCAGTAGTCAAGATAAATGTAAGCATTTCATTTCTAAGTGATGATCACCTATCCACCTGCCACGAACTGATTTGCTCACATGAGGCAAGGGCTAAATAAAGAATTGCTTTGTTGATTTTATTGTTGTCAGGACAACAAACTGCAATCAGAATTCGTCATCTGGTTCTTCGTTTCTCCCCACCTTACAAGGTGACCATGATCTATTTCAAAATAGAGACAATAATCACAGAATTTCTCAAAGTTCCATTTGGGGGATTGGGAGATGTTAAATAATGACTAAATACCACAAAGTAGTGTCAAACAGCATAAAACTGCTACTGACTTTTGTAATCCCACTTGGGAATTGGGACAGGAAAGAGCAGGGAGACCAGGAAGGTAGTGAAAGGCAAGAGGGAAGAGTTTTCTGAATAGCTTCCTGGAAGATGGTAGAGTTTGGGCTGTGCCCTTGACAGTGTCAGGGAAAGGATTTGGTCCCTGAGGGAGGATAACAAAGGATTTATAGATAGGAAATTGACTTCACCCAAACTGCAAAGATCTGTTCAAGCCCAGTGAGAGCTGATGAATCACCCACACTCGCTCCCTTTTCGGAGATCCTGAGATTGATCCCTAGACTTCTCCTATCCATCCTGCAGGCTTGCCCTGGCTGTGCTGGAGTTGGGATTGGTTATACAGCACTGGTGTAGGGTAGGAGATTGTTAGGTGCTTAAATGTTAAAGAGTTGAGTTACCAACAGTGATTGTTAGCAGAGACCTTGTGATCCCAATAGTAAACCTCAAAGTAAAATTTCTGCACATCAGCTACAACTGGAAAGCCAGCTAAACTTAGCTCCTAGGCTACTTCATCATCCATTTAAGTGAAATATTAGTGTAAGTTGTTAATGTTATGTAGATGTGTGTAGTTTTTTTAATGTAGATTGATTAACGTATTTAGATTATTTTTGTCATTGTAGCTAACTGCATATCCCTCATACTTGCTTAGTTCACAATAGGAGAATGTATTGAAAGTCTTTTTGGTGGTGTTTAGCTGATGATCTTCACCATGATGTAGATCTAGATTTCCACATAATTTACATGACCCTCCCCACAATAGTCCTTGAATTGGCTTGATTTCGAGGTGTGGATTAAGGGGTGCCTGGGTGGCTCAGTCGGTTAGGTGTTCGACTTCGGCTTAGAGCGTGATCTTGTGGTCCTTGAGTTTAAGCCCCGCCTAGGGCTCTGTGCTAACAAGCTCAGAGCCTGGAGCCTGCTTTGGATTCTGTCTCCCTCTCTCTCTGCCCCTCTCCCACTCACACTCTGTCTCTGTCTCTCTCAAAAATAAATAAACGTTAAAAAATTTTTCTTTTTTTAAGTATGGTTTTAAGCAGAAGAGTGTTGAATGGTGTATGTTTACTTTGGTTTATGGCCACTTTAACTATCCTGGGTCTCTTAATAGCCTCATTTATCATCTTCTCTTTTATACTGAATAATGCTGAATTAGAGGTGTGGGGAAGAGCGAGGGAGGGAGCTGGTAGTTTCTGAATGTGGCTTTTTGCTGAAAGTAGTTAACTATTCATTTGCCTTGGGATAAAGGGATTCGGGAGTCCTTGAACGGCTGTGTTTTGAGAAGAGAGTAAGGTAGGTGGTCTTTATCTATGATTAATATCTTTTTTTTCAGTCTTAGACAAGGATGCTGCGTCTGCTAAAGCACTGTATGAAAATTTGACTGCAAGGAATATAAAATTGAATGATCTGTTTCTAAAGCGTTATGCAGTTTTGCTGAAGAATGCTGGTGAGCCTGTCCCTTTCACCGAACCCCCTGTGAGTATTTCTTAATTAAGGAGAAAAAATACCTCTACAGATTTACGTATGCTTCATATTAATGTGTAAAAAAAAAATAAGTTGAATACTTAATTACATGAGGATTAGATCTCTGTGAAGAACCCTCAGGGGAGAGCTTCAGGAACTGAATAGTCCTGCCGTGAGTTTGGCTGTGGGAGAACGGAGCACTCTGGGGCTGAGGTTTAAAACACAAGGTCAGTCTCAGACCTTCAACTATAGGTATGGATTTATCAAATGTCCTTGGGGCAGTTCTGTCATCATTTCAACTTGAAATAGGATTTAATGGCCTGTATTTCAATAGCCTAGTATATTGTGTCCCTATTAATTACTTGTTCATTTTATTTATTTTTTTTTTTATTTATTTTTTTTTTTTAACATTTATTTATTTTTGAGACAGAGAGAGACAGAGCATGAACAGGGGAGGGGCAGAGAGAGAGGGAGACACAGAATCTGAAACAGGCTCCAGGCTCTGAGCTGTCAGCACAGAGCCCGACACGGGGCTCGAACTCACGGACTGTGAGATCATGACCTGAGCCGAAGTCGGACGCTTAACCGACCAAGCCACCCAGGCGCCCCTACTTGTTCATTTTAAACAAGTTGGTTTTTATTTCTTCATCTAGGAAGGTTTCTTTTTTTATTGAGGTGTAATTGACGTTACCTTATAATAGTTTCAGAAGTACAACGTAATGATTCGGTATTTTTTTTTATAATGATCACAGTAAATCCATTAACATCCACACCACACATAGTTATAAATTTTTTTTTTCTTGTGATGAGAATTTTCAAGATCCACTCTCCTAGCTACTTTAAAATATGTGGGGCACCTGTTTGGCCCAGTTGGTAGAGCATCTGATTCTTAACCTCAGAGTTTTGAGTTCAAGCCCCATGTTGGACGTGGAGCCTATTTTAAAAAAAAAAAAAAAAGACATGCACTACAATATTCTAGCCCTATACATTACATCCCCATGATTTCATCATTTATAACCAGAAATTTGTACCTTTTGACAACCCACCTGAGGCAACCACAAGTCTGTTCTCTATATCCATGAGCTTGGGGCTTTATGTTTTTTGATTTTTGTTTTGTTTTTATATATTCCACATGTAAGTGAGGCTATACAGTATCTACATTTTCTGATTTATTCCGTTTCGCTTAACGTTCTCAAGGGTCCATCCATGTTGTTGCAAATGAGAAGATTTTATTCTTCTTGTGGCTGAATAATAATCCGTTGTATGTGTCATACATATATAATGATACGTACATCACATTTTCTTTATCCATTCATCTGCTCGTGCACACTTAAGTTGTCTCCGTGTCTTGGCTACTGTAAATAATACTGCGGTGAACATGAGGGTGCAGGTCTTTTCAAATTGCTGTTTTTGTTTCTTTTGGTGAATACTCAGTAGTGGACTTACTGGATCATATGGTATTTCCATTTTTAGTTTTTTGAAGAACCCCTCCATACTGCCTTTTCCACTCGCTATACCAGTTTGCATTCTCACCAGCAGTGCACAAGGGTTCCCTTATCTCCACATCCTTGCCATCACTTAACTTCTTGTCTTTCTGATACTAGCCAGGTATTAGGTGCTACCTCATTGTGGTTTTGATTTGCCTTTTTCCTGATGATGAGTGATGTTGAGCACCTTTTCTTGGGTCTGTTGGCCATCTGGATGTCTTCTTTGGAAAAAATGTCTGTTCAGGTCCTCTGCCCATTTTTAATTGGTTGCCCAGTAAATTTTGTTTTGCTTTGTTCTAATAAGAGAAATCATACATGCCAAATTCCTTTTTATTGTGTCATTAATTTGCAAGTTAGTACACCATGTTTATTTGAACCTTCTGTACCCAGGCGTAAATACCTATGTGCCCACACGGTGGAGGCTCTTGGTGCTGGCTTTAACTCTGGACTTGGGGCCCTTGAACTGGTGATTTCATGAACAGAAAGGAGTGCGGAGGCTTGAGAAGACAGCAGCTGCCACGGGCTCGGTGGTCTTTGCTATCACTTTGCAGCATTTTATGACTTCTGAGTTTTGTGCCATCAGCTCTTGCTAGAAACTGTACCTGTAACTTCCCTCCCTTTTTGTCTCAACAGGAAAGCTTCGAATTTTATGCAAAGCAGCTAAAGGAATCAAGGGGAAATCCTCTGTGAAATAAGCAGTCACTACTTTATTTTGTGTGTATTTGTGGTTCAATGTCTAAAATGTTATTTTTTAAATATATTTGAGAGGACAGAATAAATAAATGAAAAGTTACTTTGTGTATTTTTTTTTTATTCATAAAGTACATGTTCAACACCTTATTGACAGCAATGGCGTGCACTTAGTCACTAGGCTTTGTTGGGGTTTTGCCTACAACATAAATATACAGCATTTTCTTCATGGTGTCTGATGTTTGAAGCTGTACCTTTTCAAGGTTCTTCTCTCTAACACTCTTGATGTCTCCCCTGCTCTGTTTTGTTCATTATTTTCATAAAATGTTATTCCTTTATTTAAGACTTGCTTGTTAATATTGTTTACGTGAAAATTTTGGAGCTAGACAAAATGATGCTCAGTGCGCCTTCTAAGGCTTTGCTATTTGATAGGAAATTCTCTTCATGTGTGAAACCCTGCATAATTTTCCAATTTTGTAAAATGCTGGCACTAGCAGCCATGTTGTAAGTCATCTAGCACTTGTTTTCCAGTGAAAAGCAGAAACTCAGACTGTTGCTTGCTCTTGGTCGGGGTGCTATTTGCCAACGCCTGGACACTCCCCACTATGCTTTCCCTTCTATCACGAAGAATTCCGAGGGCCTCTGTTCATAGATGCCTCTGAGTCCTAGCCATGACTTTGGTCATGAAACCGAGCAGCTCATTTCCTCTTGTCTTGGTTTCGGGTGTTTGTCAGCATAGGTACATCCCATACCAGGCTTGTTACTTCATACTCATCCTATGAATGTGTGATCTTATATAGGAAGGAGATTGTGGTTTGTATTCAGTTTTGTCAAAGTTATCCCCAAATTGTTTAGTAATTACTGTAAAAGAATGCAGGCTGGGTTGTGAAACAGTTTACCATTACAAAAGTATCTTAATATGTAACAGTGACCTATTTGGGGATTAGGTAGTTAATTACCAAGAAAGCTGAAAATGTTTTATTGGAGGTTTATCCTTGTTTTGGCGTATTGCTTCTCCCATTTGAAATCAGTGGTTCCCACTATCCACACGAGGGGAGACCTTGCCTTGCAGGAAGTAAGCTGGCCTCATGCTGGTTGTACTGCTAACCTGAGTCTTCATGGAACCAACCATCCTTCATCTAGAGCCTGCAAGTAGCATGAAAGAGGAGGCTGAAGGAGGGAAGCCAAGAAGTAAATGTCATCGTGGCATTGTTTCCTTTGTCTCTGTTTTGTGCAGTTAGACCTAACGCATCAGAGGCCTCAGCCAATGTCGAGTCCTGGCCTAGAGGACTTAATGAAGCTCTCCTTTGTTTGCTCCAGGTGCAGGACCCGTACCTGTTGTGGTTTTGATATTGTTGGATTTGCCAAGAGCCTCACTCCACCAGTGAATTCCACTGGCCTTATTTTTTGCAGTCACACTAACCAAAAGTTAGTTGAGCAATATTTTACTGATCTCCATTGAAACAGTTCTCTCAGATGAGGCACGGTCTTGGGGCTTACCCTGGACTTCTCAGTTGCCTGGGCCAGAGACTTGAGAGTACAGAATGTAGTCTTATTTGTATGAAGTGACTCTAAGCCAGCCTTGTATATGGACTCTGATAAAATGCAGGGTAGTACAGAGGAAATAGCATTATCTAGCATTCTATTATTATTATCTATTGTCTATCATTAGCACTCTAAACAGCACTATAACTGCTTCCCCCTCGAATTTAAATATTTAAAATATAATTGTATATTCTAGGTGGGCTAATAAATGCTTTCTAAATGTCTAATTGCAAAACTGAAACAAATAGTAGAGAGCAGACACAATTCTAGAACTCAATAATGTTTTAGACTAAAATTACAAGGAAACAGTCTAAAAAGTAAACATCATTGTAAACTTTTGGAAAGTACAGTGTTTTATATGTAATTGTATGTTCATGTATTTGAACCTAATATAATTTTATTGTGAAATGCTTTGAATAAATTGTACCCCAAAAACTTGTGAGCTTCTTCATTTTTAATTCTATCAAATTTTTGTATAACCACTTTTATCATTTCAAGGACTTTAGTCCTAAATTTTTTTTTTTTTAATTTTATGTTTATTTTTGAGAGAGAAACAGAGTGTGAGCAGGGGAGGGACAAAGACAGAGAGGGAGGCACAGAATTTGAAGCAGGCTCCAGGATCCGAGCTGTCAGCGCAGAGCCCGATGCGGGGCCTGAACTCATGAACTGTGAGATCATGACCTGAGCCGAAGCTGGACGTTTACCCGACTGAGCCACCCAGGTGCCCCGTAGTCTTAAAATTTTAAATTAAAAATTGTGTGGTGGCCTCTGTTGCGACCAGAATTTCTTTGTTAAATGGTGTATGGTTTGTGTGTGGAGAACCAAATGAAATCATAGCTTCTCTGTTGTAAGGACAAGTGGATATTTAATTTGAGATCTCTGAGGTACAGAGTTGGCAAGAATTAGTAGAGTTGGACGCATGGTAAGTGGACACTGAAAATGAAGGGGGTTTTATCTGCATTGAGTGTCAGCAGCATTCCACGCCATGCAGGTGACTGGGACCACCACGGATCAGTCCCGGGCACACTTCCCTCCTCCCTACCCTCCTGTTCCTTTCTTGGGCGTGCTCATTGTGGCCAGCATCGGGGTCTTCTCTTTGCAGCTTCTTGGCCCTTCTCCCCACCCAGCACATTTGTTGTCTCTCCAGGGCTCCTGTAGCCACTTAAAAGAGCAGGTGTCAGGCAGCTCGTGAATTCCTTGAGGACCAGTTCTCTGTGTCGTGTTTGCACCCCTGGACCTCACACAGACCTGGCTGCAAGCCCCCATGTACCGTTGTCAGGGCCACGTGTTCTGTGGGGTTAACCATGGGTACCCGCTACTGTGCATCGGACGCTCCTCTTACCTGACATTCACAATGAGAAAGTTGGGGCTTACAGAAGTTAATGTACCCCCCCCCCCCCACCGGTATCACAGTGCTGTGATATGGCTGGGATTGACTTTCAAAAAAACAAGCAATCCAGTTAAATTTTAAATTCAGTTAAAAATCCCGTTGAAAGTCAAATCAGAATCTCTAAACTGTTAGGGTATTGTTTTTTAAAAAGCAAGCTTTCACATTTAACACAAGTGTTCCCAGTCTGGACAGCTTTACATTGTAAAGTTATTTTCTTCCATTTAGTCGAATACTCGGTTTCTGGCATAATCACCCGAGTTTGTGAATTCCAGTAAATTGTATTGCACATTGTTCTTCCCCATACAATTTATTCCACAAGTCTGCCATGTGTGTACTCTATACTTTTTCTCGTGTTTGAGGACAATTTTCATTTAATATTTGTCTTTCTGACAAACCAATATTTGTAGAGTTTCTATAAAATGAAAGCAACATTCCTGAAGTATGGTGGAGCTAATAGCTGCAGGGGGTACAAAATCATGGTAATTTATCGCTTTGCTGTTTCTATTAGAAATGTATCCTGCTTTCAGACCTGTGGACTTTACAAAGCCCACATTATGCAGCCTTAGTACAAATAAAGGAAATGGCTGCATTTGCAAATTCAAAATAGGCACTTATCTTTTTCTTTTTTGCACAAAGAAACATCATCCGGTTCAGGCAGAGCAAAAACATTTAACCGACTTCATACTTAACCATCCCTGCACATTAGTTTGGACAATGGCTGGCTGTTGGGATCCATGCTTACAAAGATCTCTTGAAAGTAGTATCTTCACCAACCCTGCCCCAGGCATACACTTACTGAAATTCTCATTATTTACTTGCTTTTGTCGTTTCCTCCCCTAAACTGAGGTCTCCTGGTGCTTTGCAGGGCCACCAGTTAGAACCAGAACCTGGCACTGACAACCCAGTGAGCATCGTTGAATGACAATGAACAACACAGCACCTGTCCCGCTTTTCAAGTCCTATTCTGAGATGTGTGCCTTGCATGCATTGGTGGGTTTCCTCACACTTCTTCCCAAGAGATCAAAGATGCCACTCGGTAGCTAGGAGCTCGGATATTGGGGGCTGAAGCCCAACAAGTTCTTTAAAACCCATGTGCCCAAATGAAAACACACTCAACTTTATTGCCATGAGGAGGGCTCTCAAATGTGTGATGGTGCAGCTCAGTGTTAAGAGTGGAATCAACAAAATGAGGGACAGTGGAGCTTTTTGGCGGTTTGGGGAAACAAGGAATCGCTCCAACTTTACAAAATGGCAAGACTATCATACAATAAACGGCACTATTACTACATAGAAAGCTGGGAAGTGTTTTTCTGGTCTTTGAGTTGGTGTGTGCTAAAAAATCTCAACCTGCTGCTTAAAAATTACTGTTTTGTTAGCTGCTGATACCACATGGCTGCTGCTGTTCCCCAGTTGCCAACAGAAATGGGCTGTGCTCCACCTGCCTCTCACCTCCCCTGCCCTAGTGTCTTGGGCAGACACCATGTGATAGGGACCAGGATATTGCTCTATACCCTGGCCATTTTAAAGGAAGAACCTATCCTATCAAAAGCAAGTGTCAGGGGTTCCTGGGTGGTTCAGTGGGGTAAGCGTCTGACTTCAGCTCAGGTCCGTTGGGCTCTGTGTTGACAGCTGAGAGTCTGGAGCCAGCTTCCGATTCTGTGTCTCCCTCTCTCTCTGCCCCTCCCCTGCTCACACTGTCAAAAATAAACAATCATTAAAAAAAAATTGAAAAATAAAAAAAACAAGTGACAGATAACTTGAGATTTGAATGACCTAGTTTAGACTATGAAAATAGGGGCCTTTACTTTCAGGCGTAAGCACTGGATGTATTTTCCAAAGAACAGGTCAGTCAGCAAGATGCTTCCTCACTTTCGGCTTCCCAGTCCCTTGCCCTGTTCCTCTGGAGCCTGATGGGTGCTCCAGGCCTGTGGCTGGGCCAAGGGAAGCAGGAAATGGCACATGGTGGCTGTGCTGCACCCCTCTGTGAATGACATACTTGAGTCTCAGTAGAACGCCTATGTCTACCAGGTCTGTAGTTAGCGCTTGGATTTGTTGTCCATTTAAATATGCCTGCTGCTAGCTGTTTAATCTGGAATCAAAACAAGAAGACAAGTGGAGGCGGGGGGGGGGGGGGGGGGGGGGAACACAGCAAATGCAAGATCTCTGTGAACCTGACCCGGGAGATTAGCTTGACCGGGGGGCAAGATTAGGTTTTAAATCATTTTTGTAAGAACAAGAGCAGGAAAATAAAAATCACATCAGGAAATATTTGAGTCCATATAGGTAATTACTTTCTGCTTAATTAAAATGTCCCTGTCAATAGCATAATTTGAAATTGGAGGGCTTAAAATACAAATTTCAAAACTTTTGCCTTCTGATCAAGAGTGTGCAAAGCTTACAACCTTGGGCAAAATCCAATGCACTGCCTGTTTTTGTACATAATGTTTCACAGCCACACCATCCATGTTTCAGAATTGTCTGCAGTGGCTTTCACCCTGCAACAGAGTTGGGTAGTCGCAACAGATACTCTGGCCCCCAAAGCCTGAAATACTGTCTGACTCTTAACCGGAAGAGTTTGCATCCCCTGCCTTTGATAATTACTCACAAGCCGACCTCTCTCCCTTTCACTGCAGGGAGGGGCTGAGTCGACAGCCTGCATGCCCCAGGGAGCAGTTTTTGTTGTTGTTTTTTTGTTTTGGTTTCAAAAAACAGACCTGTGAAATCAGAATCTCTGGGATTGGGGTCCATAGTGGTATTTGTTAAAGCTGTGGGGTGGAGAACCAGGATGCTGTAACAAAAAAAAGAAGAAAAGAAAGAAAGAAACTGTGGCTGCTGGAGTTTCTCCAATTCTCCTGCCTCAGCACTTTGCCCCTTTCCCCCACAGCCCTGTGCACCAGAGTCCACTGAATCATTAAAGCCCCTTGTAGACTGAGTAGCCATAACTCAGTTAGATGATGTACCCCACTGGCTGCCAGCCCTCACTGCACATTGGAATCACTGTGGAGTTCATAAAAAAGCCCAGTGTCCTCTATCTCCTCCATTCAGGCCTAAAGCCATTAGGTGACTGTGTATGGATGTGGGATTAAGAGTGGGGTAGGTGGCAGTAGGGTGAGAATGGCGTCTGTGCAGACTAGGGGACAGCTTGATAACACAGCCCCAGCAGAGTGAGTAGGGTGCAGATGGGAGATTGGTTACATACAGGGGATTAACCAAATGAGTGAAAATATGAAGGACAGTGGAAGCCAGGTTTGTCACAATTGGAAAAGGGAGTTACAGGGGCACCTGGGTGGCTTAGTTGGTTAAGTGTCTGACTTCAGCTCAGGTCATGGTCTCATCGTTAGTGAGTTTAGCCCCACACTGGATTCTGTGCTGACAGAATAGAGCCTGGAGCCTGCTTCAGATTCTCTCTCTCTCTGCCCCTCCATCACTTGTGTTCTAACAAAACAAAACAAAACAAAACAAAACAAAACAAAACAAAACCCAGATACAAATGCAGAAAGGGAGAAAATTAGAATCAACTCTATGGTGTGCTGGTATTTGGGAATTGGATGTATTAATGTGAACTCACATGTACAGGTAGATGTGTTTGTGTGTGTGTGTACATACACATGTATACAGACCTGTGTACATATATCCACATGTATGCATTCCCTGTTTTGCCTCCCGAGAGGATCTGGGGGCAGTGATGCTGCAATAGCAATGGGCATATTTATCACTCAGATCTTTGCTTCTAAATGCCATTTTCCACTAAAAGGAACAAAGAATTCTGAGAGAAATGTCTGCATTTCCAAGCACTGGGACTAAGGACTGGGGGGTAGAAAAGAACAAAATGAGCCTGAAACACTTTTTTGTGAAAGAAAATGTTCACACAATGATAGAGACATATCAAAAGGATGCAGAAACCAGCTTGAATGGGCCCCAGGGCCAAAACAGGGACAATTTGAATGTGAAAATTAATCATGAGACTAAGGTATTATAACCCACTGAATAAAACAGGACACTACAGGTTTATATTGCTATAAATTGAAAAATGGCTAAGTGGAAGGTTTAATGAGATATAGGCAACTTATTTATAAAGCACCTACCAATAGAATGCTTAATTACCAAAGGGGGGATTGGCTGTGGAAAGGGCTGGCAGACACTCCCTTGATCAAGTGATCCAAGTGGACATCTTCGGTATAGGACAAATTGAAATCCTCACCACCGACAGGATGCAATGAGAAGGGTGCATCACTTCTGCAACATCCCTGCCAAAAGAAGTGCCTGTGATATCCCGTTAAATCCATGACCTGAATTTTGTCATGAAAATGTTATCAAACTCAAGCTGACAGCTAATTTGCAGAATCTTCAAGTGTCAAGGTCACACAAGTCAAGGAAAGTTAAAGACTGTTCTAAACTAAAGGAGACCAAGGAGAGTTGACGACCAGATCCAATGTATGATTCTGGTCTTGATCCTTTTGCTATGAAGGACCTTGTCAGAACAATCAGTGAATCTTGAATGGGGCCTGCCCATTCGACAGTGGCCAGGTATCAATATCATAATGTGCCGTGTTATAGTGTGGCAGTGTAAATAATGGCAGTGTAAATACCCTGAGTTTCATGGCTGTACTGTAAAAGGGCAGTGTGCTAGAGCACTGCCTTTCAAACTCAGGTACATAAACCACCTGGGGATTTTCCTAAAATGCAGATTTGGATTCAGTAGGTCTAGGTAGAGTGTGAGCTTCTGCCTGTCGGAGCAGCTCCGAGGTTAAGACCCATGCTGCCTGTCCAGAGCAGTTAGTAGTAAGGGCCCAAGGAAACCTGGGGTGAACATTTACTATTTGCCTCCCACTCACCTTCCTCCCTTTTTTGGTCCCAGACTGTGGTGTTTCCTTTGGGAACAATCTGCTCCCCTTGGTGTTCCTGTTTTGGATCAGATGGTCCTCAGTGCCCAGGCAACGAAGCACGTAACCTGGGTGTCATCTATCCTGTACCCTGGCCACTGTGAAAGGTTCAACACTGGTCCTCAGACCCAGCCAGGGCCAGTGAGAGGCAACTCTGAGAGGCCTGGCTGAGCTCACACAGCCTCTACAACCATCTTCATCTTTTAGAGCCTTCTTAGAATTTCCAAGCCTTACAGTGGCTCAGGACTTGCCTTTTGCCCTCCAACTCCTAAAGGCCTCCAAGGCTTTCCAACCCCCACATTGGACTCTACCACATAGTAGCCATGTGACCTTACCTAGCAAACTGAATTTTTGCCTCAGTTTCCTCATCTATAAAACGGGATACCACCCCTCAAAGGGTTGAGAATTCTAGGATACTCCTCCACATAAGTGTTTTGAGCTGTCCCTGGTATAGATCAGATGTTCAATAAATCTTTAATTGTTCAGTTTGGCTTTTGGAGCCCATGATCCCACACAAAAAGAATGGCATCTCACCGGTATGTTTTAGGTCATCTTCTGTATTGAGAGTGACTTAACACAGAGTTTGAGGATCCTGGAAGACGAGGCCAAACATTTTGCTAGGCATTGTTATTGATTCCTATGGATCCTACCAGTTCCCACACAGCCTACTCAATTCATTCCTAACTCGCTCCCATCTTGCACTGGGTTGCCTATATAAATACATACGAAAAGGAAATAAATTAGCAACATTGTAGATGTCCCCAAGTATGGTTTTCATTCCCAGAAATCGCAAGCTCTGGCCAGTGATCAGAAATCCCCTTCCACTGTCTTTATTCTACTGCCATCCTGTGGCCAGCCTGTGCCACTGCACATTGAGGGCTGGTGTAGCTGAGCTCCCTGTGCTGTCCTCCTGGTGCCCGGGATGGGGCTCCTTGGGAGGAAGGAAAGGAGTGCAGTTGAAAGGTCTCCTAGAGTCCCCACCAGCAAGCAGCAGTCTGGGCATGAATCACCAGTCTTGACTGGACTTCTGTTTGATGAATCTCAGGGCCACATAGTACAGGATCACAAAGCCACCACTGATGCCAATAAGGATGAAGTAGATGATGTAGAGCGGGTATGAGTTCAGGCCCATGGAGCTGAGGATCTGGGGACACAGATATCAGTAAACCCACTGAGAAGACGTTCAGATGAATGTTATCTTTTTAGAGTCGAAGGCCTCAGCTACTTACTACGTCTCCCCGGATAGGGATGGTGAGGTTGCCGATGGCCATGTGGTAAGTGTGCCCTTTAAACTGAATCTGCATCAGCCCTTCAAAACACCAGCGGAGGAAGGAGACTTTGGAAATCCAAGCGGGCACTGAAAATAGCGAGACTCATGTTATTCACACAGGCTAACCACCTGCTCCCTGGGAAACACTCCTGGAGATGGGGCTCTTACGCAAGGGCAGCAAGGTCCCTGAGGGAGCAGGAGGGCAGGGAGAGGGCAAAAGGGCGAGAGGGGTAGCTTGGGACATGGATTGGGACAGAAGGTCCAAGTGGCTACAGGAGTCACCACACGTTTGGTAACAATTTGAGAGAGTAACTTATTAAATGTCCCAGCATGTTCTCAGCTCCATGGAGGTACAACTGACATTTCTGAGTCTGTGCCCTGACCCAATGGTGGTATCACAGAGCTAGGAGTAGGAGGAAGGAACAAACTTGCCCTGAATGGTCAGGAAAGGCCTGGCAGAAGAGAGCAGCTGTGGAAATGGGGGAATGGCGCCCTACAGAGAAGAGCCTCACAGGCTCAGATGTGAGTGCATGGAGGGTGTTGGGGACTTCAGAAGAGCTAGGTGGAGGCAGTGGAGAGTCAGCAGCCCTAACTAGAGGACTCAAGCAAAGCAGCAACATGGATTTCCGCCTTACAAAAAGCCCTTTCCATGGGCAAGGGTCGAGAGGGATGTGGAGGGATCAGGGTCACAGAGACCGTAGCTGTGGTCTGACACCAGACAGTAAGGCCAGGGCTGGGGGAGATCAGGCAAGGCGACAGATCTGAGAAAGATGTGGGAGGCAGAATTAACCTGACTCCCAGGTGAATGTGGAGAGTGAGAGTCAAGGGTGGCTTCCAAGTGTCAGCTGAGGGATATGGGAAGGTGCCATCTGCACCCTCTCATGGAGACATTCCTTTGACACACAGGACAGTTGGCAAGGACACCTGCTCCCAGAAAAACCAGGCTTTAAATGGATCTAAGTGATGAGTCCTCATCCCCAAGTGAATATAGGCTTCATCCAACCCCAGAAGGCCTCAAAAAGCTTGACCAGGGGAGGGGAGCACGCCTTACCTATCCACAGGTTATCCAAGCTTATCATGAAGCCCCCGGTGAGGTAGAAGGAGTTGTAGAGAGCATTCCCAAAGAAGGAGGATGTATGAAATGTGGGGAGCAGGGCAGCGGCACCCAGGGCCATGATCCTGCAGCAGAAGACCACCAGCCACACCAGCAGGAAGTGCAGTAGAAAGGGCTCCAGGCCCGGGCGCAGGTTAGCCAGCCAGTAGATGGGCATCCCATAGATTATGATGTAGACACAGTGCTCTGGAAGCTCCCCTAAGATCTGCAAAGAATAGCCCTTGCAAGGACGTGGAGCTAATGCCTTCATTGCCAATTGTTCTTTAAATGTTTGAAGATAGTGTAACCCTCAAGGATGTCAACCTTCCCTCCTGCTAATAGCCAGACTGCAGCAGGAGGGCCCGTGAGGGGCCCATGGGACCCTGGAACGTGAGCTCACTGCTGGTTTCCCACTGCAGATGCCACGTGCTCCATCTGGGAGAGTTCAGAACAGTTTCCCCCGCGGAAGCAGCATGGCCTGGTGAAAATGGCAGTTGTGTATCTATTCTCCTGTTTCAAAGTCCCCACCCTGCCTGCCCAGACCAAATAGCTGTGGGGCTTTGAGACAGCCGTATAACATCTCTGAGCCTCCACTTCCTGGAAATAAGTACAGTAACACCTGCTGACCTGCTTCCTGGAGATGTGGGGAGACTGGAGAGGTAAAGTATGCTGGATGTTTCCCATCTTTTCTTTTCTTTTTTCAGATTTCTGCTGACCAGGAAAGTGTCACTCTTGGTCTACAGTCCTGGTCTTCGGGTAAATGTTTAAAAAATAGCAAGTCTCTATAACCCCCTAGGGAACATGACAGCAGCAACCATAGATGATGCATGGCCCCTGGTTCAGCAAAATACTACTCTGGAGCTTCTGTACAATGCAGTGTAGCTTTCTCTGTCCCTGCACCCCCACCTGGTAACTTGCTCTCAGCCCTGACCAGTCACCTTGGTAAAGAAATATGGACCAGCAGTGTACAGCCCGTCTTCTAGTTCATAGTAAAGCATTGCCCTCTCTGAGTGACCTAAAAAAGGGGAGAAAAGGAGAATGAAAAAGTGACATTAATTTTCAGTGTTTCTGTTTTTGAGTCTCTTTTAGTACAATTGTAAATATTCCTGTGGCCTAAATGTCTCCTATTTTTAAAAAGCAGGCAGAGTTAAACCATCCTAATTTAAGGTGTTTGTAATTCTGTAACTTATGAACTGCTGTCAAATATAAATCCCGCTATTATAGGAATGTCTAAGACTGCTTGGCACTCTGTGTTCATTTGCATACTAATATTAATGTGCGAACCTTAAAAATCATCATCTTCTTTTATTTCACAATCATGGTGAAAACAGTCAGCAAACCCATTTTCCCCAGGAGTTTGGAGGAACAGAGGTTGGCCTTGGACCAGCTCAGAGGGGTGACTACCACCGTGTCCTCTGGTTGCTCCGGGTGTGGGTCACAGAGAGCAAGGCACACTCACATTTGGATATGACATCCAGAATCACGTTGAAAGGGATAAGAGCTCCAATCATGAACAAGAGGGCAGCTGTGTCCATAAAGGAGAGCTTGATGGCCCCATGGCCATAATAGAGGAACCCAATGACCAGGGACATCAGGCAGGCCTCTGCTGCATGGATGAGGAGAGTTGGCAGGTCTCGGAAATCGTTGAAAATCTGACGACTTAAAAAACAAAAGAGGTGCCAAGGGAATAACATACACCAGCCCCGTGACACTAGCAATGCCCTTCTGTCTATGCAGGGATGAAAGCCTCACTTTACTCTCTCATAAAAATGGGGGAACAGCAGTACCCCCCTCGCAAGGATTCTGAGGCTCAAATGAGATCGTGGATGAAAGCATCTGTCTCACCGTATGTGCATAATAAACAATTGTTACTTTACTGTCAGTGTATCAGCCTTGCAATTTTACTTAAACACATTATCTTAAGGAAATAACCAATCACGTGTGTAAAGATGCACCTACAAGGATGTTTGTTGCAGTGTTACTTGTCATAGCATAAGCCTAAAAAAATCTGACCATCAATATACAGTTTGCAGGAAAATGAATTATGGCTAGATTGGAATGCTGAGGAAGACCTAACCGGATGACAGGTACAGGCCTATTCTATGTGCAACCAAAAACAAAAAAATGGTTACAGAACCATATGCAGAGTATGATCCCATTTATGAATTACAATGCTTGTGTGCATGGGAATATCACCCACCAAACACTTGGGTCTCGTTTACTCTGAGGGCTGGCCTAACAGGAGACCTTCTCCTTCCACTGAGGTTCTCCTGTATTGTCTGAATTTTTCATAATGATCCTATGTAATTTCTACAATCATTCAGCCAATAAGAACATTTTGATTTTGTTTAAAGAATAAAAGTAACAGGAGTGTTCTGTATTATAGAGAGAGAGCTAGTGCTAGTCTTGATGATACTGGTTTTTAAGAATTCTACCTTTTGCTTTCTCCTTCAAATTCACTTTAGATAGAAAGGGCTTAATTTGACACAATAAAGAGGTCTGGGGTAGGGGAGGTGGTGGTGGGATGAAATGGCAGATAATTACCGGATCAGCATGGTAAACTGCTGCACAGGGCCAGGCAGCTCAGTGGAAGTCAGGGGCTGGTGAGTGTCCTGGGGGAGGGCCTGGCTGTCAAGAGGCAGAGGGTGTCATGGGACATGGGGGCGGCTGCCTTCTGCAAGGAGCTCTCCACCCAGAGCCGCCCTGGCCTGCCTTACCTCTCCAGGCAAGTGCCCTCACCCAGCTCCTTTGCCTCTGCTCTCCACAGAAAGTCATCGAAGCCACGAACTTTTTCTCGGAACACGGCTGCAAGGGACCAAGCCTTCTCCCTGGTGGCCACTTCCTGTTCTCTGCTTCGCCTGTCGATGCTAGTCAAGTCCACTGTAAGTAGAGGATGTGGGGCCATGTGTGGCCAGGTCTCTGCACCTGCTCACAGGTGAGGAGCTCACTGCAAGGCCAGCTCACAACACTGGTCAGCCCTTGGAGGTTCTGGGACATGCTCCCCACCCTGTGAGGGTAGACCATGAAGTGATGGGGAAAGCAGAGAGAGGCAGAGAGATACCCAGGGCTGGCCTCCCCTGTGCTGGGCCTAGCCACATCCACTTCAGGGGAAAGCCTGCTTCAGGGAAAAGGCAACAGCAGAGGCCCTGTGGGCCCTGGCCTCCATCCCAACACCCAGGCTCATTATGGGGACATCCCTAGGACAGGACAGGATGCACTGGGCCTTTGGAGCCAAAGGTCATGACACAGTTATGCCCTGACTCCAGCTCAAGCCATTAAAGCTTGTGACAGGGACTCAGCCTTCCAGGTGTGCCTTCTACCCATGAGGGGAAGGGAGGCTGGCCATAGGACAGCTGGGAAGTCTGGGCACTGGGAAATTCTAGTTCTCACTGTAGATTAGTAATTTGGCTCCCTAAGCAACCTGTCTAGAAGGGGAGAATGTTTTGGCTGGAGGTTGCCAATGTCTGGCCAACTCTAAGCAGAGTTGTCACTGCCCTCCAGGGGAAGGAGCTGGCATGACCAGCTGGAGAACCAGGCTACTGTGCACCCACCTCTATGTTACTTGTGGGGAGCATCTGGTAGTCCCAGCCACAGCTCTACTCTCATGGGGCTCCTGCGATGTCAGAAAGGCACATCCACCCAGTCACCACCAGGACCCTTCTGAACCCAGCCTCACTGCAGGCTGGAGGGTGGCTCACCTCCCTCCATTTCTCCTCTTAACCTCTGTCTCTTCCTTCCTACCATTTTCATGACACGTCCCATGGCAGGATAATGTCTAGGAGCGGTCTTGTAAAATGCAACATGTCTCCTTGGTGTGCAGGGCTGTAGATCAGAACACCAGATTCTCTGGGTACTGCCAGGCCCTGTACCCCAGATTGGTAGGTGGTAGGCAAGAGCCCCCCACCAAAAGTGATAAAAATATAAAATAAAGAAAAACTTCTGTTCAGGTCTGTTCTAGGCATTTGACTTCTGGTAACCCCGCTCTGGAGTTACTGCATGTTGCTCCCGTGGCCAGGTTGACAGATGCCCTCTGCCCCCTTTATCTGGAAATGGCTAGCCTCAGGATGATACGCTGCCAGGAAGCCAAGCTGGCTCCTGAGCACTGGGAGGGAGGGTGACCTCTATGTGAGTTCACACGCTGTGAGTGCACAGGGCAAGGGCTGGCAGACTGGAGAGAGTCCCCCTGGGGTGGGGAAGAGCACTGGATGCTGACAGGAGGATGTGGGCCCAGGGCCAGGAGTCAAGTTGGGGGCTGGACACACTGGCTGGGAGTCCCAGTTCTGCGTCTTACAAATTCTCTGCCAAAGGTTTAACTCTTCAGACTTCTGTCTTCTCATCTGTATGGATGGAAATGGCCTTGGCCTGACAGGGCTGTGAGAGTCAAAGGGACACCCTCTGTAGCTTGGTGCCTTTGGGCCCAATGTCTGCCCTCAAGGACATGGTCCCTGTTGTCATGGTTATTGGTGAGGCCTTGCTACACTGGGCCATCTTGGGAGGAAGGCTGGGGCTCCAGGTGGCATATTGGACAAGCCACAGCTACTGTCTCCCCGCCCCCTCCCCCCAGCCGCCCTGGTAAAGCTGTGTGGCCTGGCCAGCAGCCATGGCACGCCTCAGCATTCAGGGTCCAGGGATCCGCTTTCGGGTCACACACCTGTAAAGGCAACTATCTCTCCAGGAACAAAGGAACTATCTCTCCAGGAACCAGCTCATGCTTTCCCTGAGGGCTATACAATTGAGGGCTCAGGACCCTCAGCAGGAAGGCCTTTCTGGGGGTGACAAAGCAATTTTCAGACCTAGTACCTCATTGACCAAGACCTCCAAAAGGCCCTGAACTCTCCGGGCCCTGGGGTCCCTCCACCATACAGTGCTTTCAGGCTCCCTGCCTCTGCGGGGGCACCAGGGCACAGCTTGAAGATTTCCAGGTGGCCTCCTAAATTTCCCTAAAGAGTCTGAATAAAGACCACAATTCTAGAAAATTGACCCAAACCCTCTTGAATTCTATCCCCCCACCACCCACTTTGGAACTCACAGGTTTCTTATCATGCACACAAGAGTGGCTATGTCAGAAGCTGGATTTTCTTGGGCCCTTGTTTCTAGTATTTGATACTTGGCAAAGTGACACACATTCTCCAGCCCGCTGGGCCGCCCTGCTCCTATATCCTACTCCCCTGAAACCTCTGACAGCTTCCCTCCTGAAGCTCTCCATCAGGCCCTGCTGGAGCTTCGGGGGGTGGGGGAGGGGGGGCACTGCTTGGGGGCTCACCATAGAAGTCTGCAGGGTTGCTGTAGCGAGGACAGGGGTGGCCGATGGCTGTGAAATACTGCACCATGTGCTGGGCTGCCCCCAAGTAGATGGTGGTGCCGGACGTCATCAGGAGGACCAAATCAAAAAGCCTGAAAATGTCAGACCGAGGCTGGTGGAGGGAGATGAGCACCAACCGGTTGCCTTTGGCCAGGCGGTACAGCGTTTTCACCAGGTTGTGGGCCGTGAAGCTGTCGAGGCCGGAGGTGGGCTCATCCAGAATGAGGATTCCTTCCCAGCGGAGACAGGGGCCTAGTGAGCCGGCAGGACTGTGGCTGGTGGGAGCCAAGCCGCGGGGGCGCCTCTGTCCACCCTCCTCCCCGCCCCCTCACCTGGGTTCCACAGGAGCTGCACCGCGATGCTGACTCTGCGCCGCTCGCCCCCAGACACGCCCCGCACGTACGCGTTGCCCACACGCGTGTGGGCGCACTGGCGCAGGCGCAGCTCCGCAATCACATCGTCCACCTGCGCGGGAGGACGTAGGTTTAGGCGCGGCGCTGCCCGCCTCGCTCCAGGTTACGTGGGTGCTGTCCTGGAGTAGAAAGCGGCTGCCCACCCTTGCCCCCCGCCCCACCCCCTCCGGGTGGGTTTGTGCTGTAGCCTTCGCTGCCCCATGCAGTGTTTGCTCCTGCATTTTTTCTGCATATCCTGAGTGGCTCTCACGCGCAGAGGGCGGCGCCATGTTGGGAACCTGGCCGCGACCTGGGGACAGGACAGCAGGGCACTCTGCCCACACGGAGGACCGGAAAACAGGTAGACACTCCTCTCACGTTTTGTCCTGTGCTGTGAAGGGACCCGGCCAGGGCGTAGGCGGCTTACAGAAGGATGTGGGGTTTAAAGGCGGACAGAGGGCAGGGTACCTATGGAAGGATGGCGAGCTGGGCTGCTTAGAGTTGACCTGTGACTGGGCCCTGAGGCGGGGGGGGGGGGGGGGGGGGGGGGGGGGG
>NW_026057578.1:61886101-62031483 GCF_023721935.1 Panthera uncia | reverse complement strand
GGGGGGGGGGGGGGGGGGGGGGGGGGGGGGGGGGGGGGGGGAAGGTCGACAAGGGGAAGGATGTCATGGCTTCTTGGGGTCACCAGGGTCAGGCAGTTACCCTTTTGTCACGCTGGGCCTGGGAGAAGGTTCTGGGCAGGCGTAGCTGGGCAACAAAAGCCAGGGTCTCGCGGACGGTTAGGTTGGGGAGCAGGTGGTCGTGCTGGCGCACATGGGCCACATACTTCCTCACGAGCTGAGGCGTGCTGGGCTGCCCGTTGATCCAGATTTGACCTGACTTAATTTTGCCGCCGTGGCCTCTCCCGGTGATCACGTCCAGCAAAGAGGCTCTCCCACACCCTGTGAAGCCACCAGAGACCTCCTGAGAGCAGAGCTGCGGGCGCTAGCCTGGAAGCCCTGGCTGCCCGCACACTCTTTCAACCACCCTGGACTTCTCTGTCCTTTCAGAAGTGACCGAGGCCCTAGAGAAAGTGGCACAGCTCTTGGACCCGGATGGGTCAGCCTCAGCACCTGGAGCTCCAGGGCTTTCACCTGCAGCCAACTTGAGCACCTTTGGGGAGCTGGAGGTACATTAATGTCGGGGGTTCAAGCCGCTCAACTAGTGGATCCAGGCTCTGAGATGGCAGGGGACTTTGTCAGTATTCACAGGGACACTGGGGTTCCCAGTCCAAGTGGGAAGTCCACTTTCCTAAACAGCACTTTAGGAGAGGTGTGGGTGGCCTTTGCTGTGGAGACCGCCTAGTGCAACTGGAGAGACCTTCCATGAATCAGGAGAGAACACCAAAGGCATTCAGTTGGCTGGAATCTCCAATTCCGTAAACTCCTTCATTGGCAAACACTGCTGCCACTACTGCTGATTCTACAGAAGCAGCCAAAATGCCTGAGGCTGTTTGGATTTATTATAAATTATAATGAGTCTTCATAATTTGTTTTATTCTTTGTTAAGCCTCAGGAAGTATAATTGATAAGTGTTTCTTTTTTTTTTATTTAAAAAAAAATTTTTTTTTTTAACGTTTATTTTTGAGACAGAGAGAGAGCATGAACGGGGGAGGGGCAGAGAGAGAGGGAGACACAGAATCGGAAGCAGGCTCCAGGCTCTGAGCCATCAGCCCAGAGCCCGACGCGGGGCTCGAACTCACAGACCGCGAGATCATGACCTGAGCTGAAGTCGGACGCTTAACCGACTGAGCCACCCAGGCGCCCCGTTAAGTGTTTCTTTTAAAAAAAAGTTTATTTATTTTGAGAGAGAAGAAGAAAGAGAGCACAGGAGGGACAGTGAGAGAGGGAGAGAGAGAGAGAATCCCAAGCAGGCTCCACGCTAGTGGTGCAGAGCCTGATGTGGGGCTCGAACTCACAAACCATGAGATCATCGCCTGACCCAAAACCAGGAGCAGATGCTTAGAACTGACTGAGCCACCCAGGTGCCCCTAATTGATAAGTGTTTCTAAGAAATCATTTAAATAAATTCAGTCAAGTAAACCTGAAGCTAAACAACACTGAACCTAGAGTCAAGAGTCCTGGAGACTGCTCAGCCTCTCCAAACTTCACTTGCCTCAGGGATGCTAACACCTGCAGGGTCATGTGTAGCGAGTATTAATTGTGGGGACTCTTAGGCTTTATGGAAGTGCCTTGGAAGGCCCGTGTATCTCCCAGATTCTCAGTTCATGAAGAAAAGCAAATATAACAGGAAAAGCCACCAGGAGTTACAAACAAAAACAAAATTGGCTTCTGAAGTGTCTGTTTTCTTTTTTAGATAAGAATTGCAGAGGCAGAGCCAAAAGTGGGCAGGACTTGACCTGTGGTGTTATTTCAGTTACAAAGTGCATTGACATACATTATCTTGTTTGATCTTTGGTTAGACAATAAACAGAATTTTCTTATCAGAAGACTAAAAAATTGGAGATGTTCAAAAGTTCAGTAATCTTTACTTCTGGAAATGATTAATCAAAAAGAATAAAGTGTTCTAACACCATCTAAAAGAGAAACACCTTGATATGAGAATCAGAAGACCAAAGTTCTAGTTCCAGCTCTGCATTAAATGTATGCCCTTAGGTGAATCACTCACTTTGTCTAGACTTTAGTCTCCCCATCTGTTAAATGAAGGTGTTCATATGTTGGGGCGGGGGACAGGAGGACACTCTAGAAATATTGAGGACCAGATAACTTAAAAACCCTCCATTAAAGAGGCTTCCAGACTGGTAAGGAGAAAGAAATAATACAGTGGAGAGAGTGAACACCATTCTCCAAGACCCCTTTCAGCTTTAGCATTGCATAATTTTAAGTTTGGCTTGCAGAAGTCACTCTGAGGCACTCCAAGATTCTGGATCTTTGCATATGGTTGAAGGCTGCACTAAGACTTGGAGGGACTCTCAAAGAAGTGGGAGCTGTGGTGGGTGCTGTGCCTACCAGGTTGTGGGAGAAGAGTGAATGAATGCCCCTGGCATGGAAGAGTCCCCTGAGAAGAACATTCAATTCTGAAGATCTTACAAAGGTTTTTGCTCTGGATGCAGCTTCAAGAGGCACACTCATGATTCATAATGGTGGCAGCTATCTGACAGCTACTAAATGGAGGGACTTGAACTGGGATTTGAACCCAGGTCCACCTGACCCAGAACCTGTGCTTCTCACCCACTCTGCTGTGGTTATTCTACTAGTCAGCAAGGAATTCTGTGAGAAGCATCCATCTGTCTGAGGGACCATTCTGCATTCCAGAAGAGACAGAACCCATCGCCTCACTGTTTGCCCTTAATGGTACCTGAGCTCCCTATGATGGCCAGCATCTGCCCACTTCTCACTTTGAAGCTCAGATTTTGGATGCCCAGCTCACAAGAATCCTTGTGAGATGCCCAAGGCATCTTGAACTGAGCCAGCTTCTCAAACCAGGGCACCTGGGAGTCCATGTCCACCTGTGGGGAGATATTGCAAGGTTCTTCAGAGGGCGGAATAGAGGGTTTCAGCAACTTCTGTTCAACTGTACAGGAGACATCCTCCTGCTGTTGCACAAAAGGCCTGAGGGGCCCCCACCTACCATGCTGAGAACCTGAAGCTGCCATTTCCAAGTCTGAAGTTAAGACATGGGAAGCATGTGTAATAGCAGAATGGAAACAAAAACATAAAGCAAAACAATGTCTTCAGTTCTTCAGTTAATGATAATTTACTAATGATTTGTTAAATGTTTATTACGTGCAAGGCATTGTGTAAATCTATTTATTATCCCATTCAGTCCTCCTTGCAGACCTATAACATAGGTACCATTATAATCGCTGTTTTTACAGGTGAGGCTCAGAGCAGTTACTTGTTCAAGGTCGCACAGCTAACAAGTGGCAGAACAGAAAATGCTTATGGTGATGCTCATTAGCTTGTCCTAATTCACATTCACAGGAAGCCAGAGTTGGGCCTCTGAAGTTTACCATTCTGCCCCCCCACCGTATTCCATCTGAACTGCCAGGGGTCTACCCCCAAGGAGGTCTGGTAAATGGGGTCTTGAATCTGACCAGGGGGTCCTTCAGAGCCTCTGAAAGGCCAGGAGTCCTTGCACTTTGGATATTTTATTAGCTCCAGGGACAGTGTACTTTGCAAGCAAACAAATAACAAAACCCGAAGCTGGTGAAACCTGAAAGTCTATAGTTTAGTGAAACCTGAAAGTCTGTAGTTTAGTGAATAGCGTCACGGCATTGTTAATTTCTTGGTTTTCATTATTTTGCTCTGGGTATGCAAGATGTTAACATTAGGGGAAGTTGGGCAAAGGTTACATGGAAACTCTGTACTATTTTTGTAACTTTCCCAAAAGTCTAAACTTACTTCAAAATCTGAAGTTAAAGTTTGAGAGATTTGTTTTTTCCCCAACAGGGTCACATAATTTCTTTATGTTTTAACAGAGGTCTTGTTCTCTAATGCCTCTCAACTTCCAGCTACAGTATATATAGCTGAAGGAAGTCTTGTGGTACTTTGTTCCAACATGTGAGACATCAACTTGGCAGAGGGCCCTCAGGATGGGCTCACCCTTACCTTCCACTTGGGGAATCATTTGGCCTTCCCTGCCCACTCCTCCCACCTTGTCCTCAGGTATGCCTCTACCTGGTAGCTGAGATCCTGGACCTCCAAGGTGTTGGACTGGCCACTGTAGGTGAAGTATAGGCTGTTGTCATTTTCAGAGGAGAACAAGCTGTCCTGGAGGCCCTGCTGAGAAACATGACAGGTGAGGGGCTTCTTCAAAAGCCACTTAGGACTTAGGAGAAAACAGGGAGGAGACCCAAGAGGTGAGAGCTAGCAGCAGCTAGTGTGGTTGAGATCCTGAACTGGCAACAAGGGTTTAGGCAGGTAGAGCCCAAGGGCTCTGAGAAAATAGGAGCATCAGTGAGGGCAATCTTTTTTTCCCTTCAGAGGGAGCTTTGCGGCTTCCCTCTAGCACAGCTCCTGGCTCCAGAGAACCTCAACCCAAATTGGTGGAGCCCGAACCCAGGCACCCTATGGTGGATGAGACCCAGACTCTGGACTAGAGAGAGCTTTGTGAGCTGCTATGCTTTGGGGAGACCTTAGCTGGGGCATGTCCTTAACTTTTCTCTTCCCTGCCTCTGACTTACTATTTCCTGATGCCAAACAGACTTCCCATACCTGGTATGTGAAGGGATGCAGCTATCAAAAAACTAGTGCTCAATATTTGGAAGACACAATCCTTAGAAAAGTTGCATCTTATTTAAATGAGGAGTTTTGCATAACAAAGCCATTCAAGATGATTTTGGAAGAAGCACCATTGTTATGTCATCGTCATTGTCAATATCTTGTTGCTGTTGTTGGTGTGATGTTGTATTTGTACATCAAGTAAATCGATGTTTTGTGGTATCACTGATACCTTTGAATGGTATTAGCTATCAGCATATCTAAATTCTTTCCATTTTATCAATTCAATCATTTAAATTATTGAGGCTCCCCCAGAAGAAGAACCTGCCTACTAACATTTCCATTTTTATTTTATTTTTTTTAATGTTTATTTTATTTTTATTTTTTTTTTAATGTTTCTTTTTGACAGAGAGAGAGAGACAGACAGACAGACAGAGCATGAGCGGGGGAGGGGCAGAGAGACACAGAATCCAAACGAAGCAGGCTCCAGGCTCTGAGCTGTCAGCACAGAGCCCGACACGGGGCTCGAACTCACAGACTGTGAGATCATGACCTGAGCCAAAGTCAGACACTCAAACCAACTGAGCCACCCGGGCACCCCTTTAATGTTTATTTTTGAGAGAGCGACAGAGCATGAGCAGGGAAGGGCAGAGAGAGAGGGAGACAGAATCTGAAGCAGACTTCAGGCTCTGAGCTGTCCTCATAGAGCCTGACGTGGGGCTCAAACTCACGAGCCATGAGATCATGACCTGAGCCAAAGTCAGACACTTAACCGACTGAGCGACCCAGGTGCCCCTCAGGTTTCCGTTTTTAAATGCATACAATTTTTCCTTTTGTTTCTTAGTGCAGGAAAAAGTGTATTTTTTAACAAGTTCCAGTTGACCCCATGATGTTTCCTCCTCAGAGTTGCCACTCACGCACTGATGTGTTCAGTCAAGTAAGCAAGCAAGCATCCAATACTTATTGGGAGCCCACATGATGCTACAAGTTTGGAGTTTGGGATATGACAGTGAAAAAGATGGTCTCTGAGAAACTTAAACTTTTTATTGAGGTAAAATTGGTATATAACATTATGCTAGTGTCAGGTGCACAACACAACAATTTAAGATTTGTGTACACTGCAAAGTCACTACAATATGTGTAGTTACCATCTGTCATCATGCAAAGAAACTTAGATGAAAAAAAATTTTTTTAATGTTTATTTTTGAGAGAGAGACAGAGACAGAATGTGAGCAGGGGAGGGGCAGAGAGGGAGACCCAGAATCCAAAGCAGGCTCCAGGCTTTGAGCTGTCAGCACAGAGCCTGATGCAGGGCTCAAACCCACAAACCATGAGATCATGACCTGAGCCAAAGTCAGATGCCCAACCAACTGAGCTACCCAGGTGCCCCAGAAAAGCTTAGATTTTAATGAATGGGACAGGTGGTCAAGATGGAGCAAGACAGGCCAGGTGTAGAGCAGGCTGACCTCAAGCATCCATTCAGGGTATATTTATACTGTGTACACAATGCCTACATGTGCTTTGTGTGAAAATAAAATGACTTACATTATGTGAAAATAGTCTCCAGAAGTCTCTGTCAAACTTCCCCTGTAGTGGCAGAGGTCAGAAGTCCTTGGAAAGGACCACAGAAATGGAAGATCAATACAGGTGGTCATCTATGACAGTAACTATCAGTGAGTAGTCCCCAGAATTGCAGGGCAGTATGAAAACAGCAGACCATGGCTACTTATCTGATGTTAGAATTATTACCATAAAGATCCTAAATTATACAGAAGAAACTGGGAAACCTGAATACCTACTTTAGCAGAAGGACTATCTCTGTGGAATAGAGAGGAATGCAAGAGAGAAGGGTACAGGGAAGAACGAGGGGAGTGAACTTCACAGTTCTTGGTAGTTAAGTTGCAGGTACATAAGAGATCACTGTTTTTTCAGCTGATCTGAACTATCTCAACGTTTGTTTTCCATCTAAGAGAATGAACCTTTGAGTAGAACTCCAGAGTAGTACTCCCGCCTAGCCCCTCAAGTGCCAATGCCTCCAAGGCAGGAGCTGGCTATGGAGATGGAGGAGGGGTGAAGGTCTGTGCCCTCAGAGATGGAAAGGGAGATCTCTCCTGGGGGAGATTTAGGCCAGCTACAGAAGGTGCTGAATTTCAGGCAGGTCAACCCTGCACCTGACCCTTGCTCACCACTTCCACCACTAGCACTCATACTGCCTAGTTTCTCCATTTAATTCTATTAAACTATCAGAAATTCTGGCAATTACTGAGAGACTCATTGAGCTAACATAAGATGCTTATTTGTTTGGTTATAAAAAGTAAACATCTGCAGGAGGGACATTAAGTCGATTGATATAAGATATGACTCAGCTTAGAAATTGCTTCTGTGAACTAACACCTGGCCAGGTTATATTTCAAGTGGAGGGGCAGCTAAGAAAGGGACATTGGACATTTTGGGCTCTGGAGCAATATGTGCAGGTGACCTAATGCCTGAGTGGGTTCCACTTTCCAGATAAGTGCTTTGGAAAGGTGGAGCATGCTGGGGCCCTGGGGAAAGAGGTGTCACAATAGGAAGACAGATAAAAGGAAACAGGTGCTCCCTGTTGCTGGGGGGTGGGCAGTACCCCTCATCTTAGGCTAAGTAGGCTGGGCACAGGCAGCCAGGGACCTTAGCTGCCATCAAGGGACCATGACTTCTGGGTCACCTGTAGTTGGTTAAGCAGCCGACTTTGGCTCAGGTGGTGATCTCCTGGTTCGTGGGTTTGAGCCCCGCCTCCAGCTCTGTGCTAACAACTCAGAACTTGGAGCCTGCTTTGGATTCTGTGTCTCCCTCTCTCTCTGCCCCTCCCTGGCTCGTGCTCTGTTTCTCTTTCTCAAAAATAACGTTAAAAAGAAAAAGGGGGGATTGTGACTTCCTGGAGCTACACATGCAGCACAACTTTCAGAGGAAGAGAATTCGTTTCTGGGTTGGAGACAGCCTCTGCTCCATTTTTAAGTATTTCCTTGACTCCCAGGATGGATTTGTTAGGTTTTGAGGTTTTGACAAATTCTCTGTATTTTTCAAATACTTAAATATCTATTCAGTTGACATCTTAATCAGTATGACTGTCAGAATATCACTTAAATTTCTGACAGGTGACATCCAAAAAAGCAAAAGCAGGTTTATTTGTAGGTAACCTGTTCAGCTCCTGCTGGGCTACATTGTAATTTCTCCTTGTATTAACTTCTGATCAAATGCCTGAGTCAGAAGCACAAATTAGAAGGGAACTTAGGGAGCACAGAGCCCAAGTTCCTTTTTCTAAGATGAGGAATCCATGCCCTTGAGTAGTAGTGATGTGCTGATGACTCAGTGTCTGTGCAAAAGCATGCAGGGTTTGTTCTTGGCTGAGGGGATGAGCCTGGGCCTTTATTAAAATGCTCAGACCAGATCTTACACATCTTTGTCCTGAGGACTGAGCCCCTCTAGTCCTCCTCTGGCCACACTCCTGCCCATGGACTGTGGGCCAAGGGCACTTGCCACTCCAGGCACCCCAGGCCCAAGGGGCATTTGTCTGTGGAGAGCGAATGGAATGTGGGTAGGCAGGATGGCATGACCACATAGGGGTGTGTGAGTCACATGTTGCACTAGGGGTGGGCAGAGAAGGGGGACAGACTGTAGCACAGGGGTGGGCAGAGAAGGGGACAGAGAAGGGAGCCAGAAGCTGGCTCCCCTGTGCCACCACATTCTAGCTGCTGCTCCAAAAGGCCCTAGGATATCTAAACTTACATCTGGCCTTTCAGGTTGTGAGGAAGGTATGTCAAAATAGGAAGATAGAAACTTAACAGTTGTTAGCTTGATTGATAACTTTAAAATAACTAGACATAAGATATGTATCCCTCATCCATCCTCTTGTTCTAGGTGCCATATATGTTGGGGGAAGATTATCACTTGGAACCTTGAGTTACAGAATTGGAGAAAAGGAAATTGGAAATGGCAAGCTTTCCCAGATGTTGGATTTGGGCAGTTATTTGCATTCCATGCTGTGGTAGCTGATTTGTCAGCCTTTTAGGCAGAAAATGTCCCTAAAGCCATTACTGACTTTATATACTGTTCAGGCTGTGAGCACTGCAGTCAGCTCCTACGAGGCATTTCTCAGCAGGAGCTGGCCATGTTCCCAGATCAGAGCTGGCTATTAGTTATGGCTGCAGGGCAGACTAGGAATGGACTGGGTTGGTCCTATCCTAGCAAGTGAGGACCAGACCAAGTGGCCTGTGGCCTTCCCTTTTGGGTGTGGAGTCCGCAGACCTTTCTTGTCTTTCTCTCCCTCCTCCCCACAGCAGGCAAGATGGAAAGGTGGGCTGGGGTGAGGTGGGGTGCTTCCTTTCTGTCTTCCAGTGTAGCCTCCTGCTTCAAATCCCACCCACATCCTTACTTTAGTCAAAGGCCATTTCTCAAGTAAACATTTCTCCATGTAACTTGGGTGGAGAACTTGTACCCCAACCTCTTGGCCCCCAGACTTGCTGTCTGTCCCTTTCACCTCTTTCTGGGGTCTTATATCTGCCTGTTGTGGTCATGTTATTATATTCCCATAAAAGTTGCCTGCCATCATATGTCATCAGTTTACTGCCTCTGAGACTCTGAGCCTGACAGACACACTGATGAAGGAAACACTGCAGAGTCCCCGGTGTGTGTGAACACATCTCTGTTTGGAGTCTCATTCAGAAAAAGCTGCATCAGCCCAAGTAACAAACAGGAACATCATTTCCCTGTAGGAGTGTGCCTTAGGGCAGGAAGTGACCTCAGAGGCCCCCCACCCACCCCTGACCCCTGAATCCCTTCCCCTCAGCCCTTTGATGCCCAGGAAGTAGAGTCCTGCTGCCATGTTCTCCCTCTGCTTGTGGTCCTGGTGGTGAGTTAAAACAAAGTTCTGGAGAGAGGAAAGAAAGGTCTGATTTGCCCCCACCCCCCATGACTGAGGTGACTGCCCATCACTCACGGAGGCATCCTGGGGAGCAGCCCTGTTCCGCAGCCCTCTGTCTTCTGGGACTGTCTCAGCCATGGGGCCCAGCGGTGTCAGTGCCACTTTGCTGAAGCTTCCTTCACCTTAGCTGCTACCTGTGCCAGTGTTTTCTCTTTCTCAGAGTTGGGCAATCTCTGGCCCTGGTTCACTGTGCCTCCCAGCACTCCTCTCAGGCAGGCCCTCCTACAAACACAGGCTGTGTGTTCTGCCTGCTGCCAAGATAGTGCACATGCTCTGGGTAAAGGTACATCAGATAATGGCATCCGTTACCAAACCCCAGTCCAGCTGCTGCAAAGGTCTGGAGAGGGACTCCAGAGCCCTGTGAGGAACAAGCAGGGCACTGTGCTGCTCACTCCTCTGTTGGGGCTCCCCCAGGAAGGGTCCGGCCACCCAAAAATTCACCTCTTCTGCCTCTTGGCGATGACTGAACTCCCATCTCTGACCTCTGTGGGGTCCTTGGGGCTCCAAGTAAACAGTGGCCCCCAGAGCTCCCCAGAGGAGGTTCCTACAGCTTGTTCAAGGCCTCGACACAGCCTGGGCATTCTCCATGCCTCCTACAGTGTCAGGTAAGGTTGATGCCTCTTCTTCCTGCTGGGAACTTGAGGCTGGGCTTTGTTTTTGTGGTCATGGCCTGAGGTGAGTGGGCCTCTCACCCCCTCTGCTGGCTTTCCTTGCTAATGGGGAGCATACATGGAGGCTTTGGGCTCCCTCAGTGGATCAGGGTGGAGAGAGGAGAGGGGAAGGGCTGCCAGTGGTAAATGAACAATGGTGAATGGCCCCCCTCTTGCCCATGGCAGGACATGGAAGCTCTAACAGTGAGGCAGCTGTGCTCTGCCATGTGCCCGAGCTTTGGGCCTCTTACCCCTTCCTTTGTGTTCCCCCGTGTACAGCCTGCCCCATGGGGATGGAGAGGGCTTGGGGAATATACTTACAACACAAACTGTAATGAAGCCTGGTGAAGGAATACAGGATCAAAGAGAGCTGGTATTCAGAGCAGCTCCCAGGCAGGCGTTTTACACAGATGAGCTTTCTCGGTTACTACCTGCCAGCGTCCACAGAGAGGGGCACTGAACTGCAACCACATTTAAGAGAGAGGCACTGAACCGCAACCACATTTAAGAACCTGTCCAGAAACCACTGGGATTAGTGCTGAGGCACAAGGGTTTGGCACCTTCAGGAACCCCACACTGCCTTTCCTTTAAAGTCACCAGGTTGGACCCTGGTGGGACTTTACATCTTGCCGGCAGCAGTGGGACAGGCAGATCCTCAAGGATGTCTCCTTGTACATCGAGAGTGGGCAGATCTTGTGCATCTTAGGGAGCTCAGGTAAGCTTGGGAAGTACTTTAAATTTACGTTCTCAGTGAGCATTCAGAAAAGGCTTTGGCTTGCTTTGAACACATTGGGAAAACAGGTTTAAGTTGTAGCAAGAGGGCCACAAGTTTGGTATTAGAATGAAATCAAATGACATGTCTGACTGAATGGAATCTGGTACTAATGTGACGCCTTTAGAAAGATCCTTGGAAAAGAATAAACTCCTGGGGAGCCTGGGTGGCTCAGTTGGTTAAGTGTCCGACTTTGGCTCAGGTCATGATCTCAAGGTTCATGGATTCGAGCCCTGCATTGGGCTCTGTGCTGGCGGCGCAGAGCCTGCTTGGGATCCTCTCTCTCTCTTTCTCTCTCTGCCCCTCCCCCACTCACATAGTGTCTGTCTCTCTCTCTCTCTCTGTCTCTCTCTCAAAATAAATCAACTTAAAAAAAATAAAGTCCTGCCTAACATATTAGTTAGTTCATATTTCAAAGTATGGAAAGCCCCTAACGTGGTGCCTGGCATGTAGAAGTACCCAGTAAACACAATTTCCTGGATTTTTATACTGTGCTCAGGGGCAGGAAAAAAATTAAGCACAAAGATACCCACTTATCCCCATATCCATTGTTTTGTTTTGTTTTTTATGATGCATTTCAAATATACAGTCAAGAGTGGAGAATAGAGAAAGTTCATGTATTAACATCTGGCTTTATCAAATCTTAACATACCGTATTTGCTTCATGTCCTTTTTTTTTTTTTTTAAATCCAAGTCAACATATAGTGTAATAATGGTTTCAGGAGTAGAATTTAGTGATTCATCACATATAACACCCAGTGCTGATCCCAACAAGTGCCCTCCTGAATGCCCATCAGCCATTTAGCCCATCCCCCCACCCATCACCCCTCCAGCAACCCTCAGTTCTCTGTATTTAAGAGTCTCTTATGGTTTGTCTCTCTCTCTCTGTTTTTCTTATTTTTCTTTCCCATCTCCTCTGTTCATCTGTTTTGTTTCTTAAATTCCATATGAGTGAAATGATATTTGTCTTTCTTTGACTGATTTTGCTTAGCATAATACACTCTGATTCCATCCATGTTGTTGCAAATGGCAAGATTTCATTTTTTTTGATCGTGGAGTAATATTCCATTGTATATATATATACCATATCTTCTTTATCCATTTGTCAGTTGATGGACATTTGGGCTCTTTCCATAATTTGGCTATTGTTGATAGTGCTGCTATAAACATTGGGGTACATGTGTCCTCTTTTGTATCAGCATTTTTTTATCCCTTGTATAAATTCCCAGTAGTGCAATTGTTGGGTCGTAGGGTAGTTCTATTTTTAGTTTCTTGAGGAATCTCCACACTGTTTTCCAGAGTGGCTACATCAGATGCATTCCCACCAACACTGCAAGTGTTCCCCTTTCTCCACATCCTCACCAGTATCTGTTGTTTCCTGAGTTATTTTTAGCCATTCTGACTGGTGTGAGGTGGTATCTCATTGTGGTTTTGATTTGTAGTTTCCTGATGATGAGTGATGTTGAGCATCTTTTCATCACATCCTTTTTTTTTTTTCTTCATCACATCCTTTTTTTTAAGGAATTAAATATTACACACTTCACTGAGGCTATCTTTGTGCCCATTTCCCACTCTATCCTCCTTCTCTATTTTGGGTTATCTACACTTGAGGCTGAATTCACTGTTTGTCTCTGTGTCCCTACATCAGCCAGTCATTGCTCTGGGCAGGTGTAGCCTCCAGAGAGGCAGATCCTTGTGTCTGAGGGCAATGGCCCATGGGGATCACAGCTGTTGACTCCTCAGCATTGACCCTGACGAGTGGATCTGCATGGACACTACAGGGTCCACTACTACACTAGGTTATCCCATACACTTTCAGGGTAAAAGATTCTGACAGACTGGCTTCAGAGGAGTTTCCTGGTTGAGTTCTTGTTTGCACTGCATTGTTGACATTTCCTGGCACTACCTACTTGCGTTCTTCTCTGTAATAGCAATGGGTAACACAAGTCTGCAAAAGTCCAGCACAGTCAGCCTCATTTGACCTGGGAGTTAAATCCATAGCCATTCCCCTGCTACAGCAGGTAAACAACTGGGTGGCAATAGTAGCATTAAGATTAAATGAGAAGGAATTCAGTGACAAAAAGTGTTAACTCTTTGCTGAGATTTCTTGTCAGTTCCTATTTCCAGTTTTTCAATATTTCTAACTATATGCATGTACTGTGACATTCAGGGTCATTCTAATTTTCCTTTTGTTAATTATTACATTCTTTAAAAATAAGAAAACCTGAGTTATTCCTGTAGTTTTTTGCTTGTCTTCTTTCTGTAGGATTAGAATGGTGTGTGGCACACAACAAAGAATGACTTCACATTCTCAGAAGGGTGTCCCACAGGCCAGTGTCATGCTTCATGCACATCTCAGCAGGACAGCGGGTGGGAGGCCTTGATCTGGGAGCTCATGGGCTGGTTTGTGATCATACCTAATCATAGTTTTATAACAATGTCTATCCTATTATACTGGCTATGAATTCATAGTAGACTGCAAATTCACCTGGGGGTGAGGTTTTGTTTTATTTTGTTTTCTTTCTGTATTCTCAACAACTAGAATAGGACTAGCCACATAGTAGGTGCTTAGTAATATGTGTTGAATCAGTGGTATGTTAGCATTTCACAAAATGACATATGATTCCATTGGTGTCTTACCTCACACAGCGCTGTTTGTCAAATCTTTATTAGTGAAGCAAAAGAAGACTTAGATGGTCAAAGTCTCACAACAGAATGGTCTAATGTAAGCCTGCCTAGGGTCACCCAACATTCCGGGGGAGGGTAAATATATTTGACTCATTATTTGCTATCAGTTGGGACCCAGACTCTGGGCTGCTTGCTCCCTTGTAGAGGACTATTTAGTTATAAACAATTTCTGTCTGTTTAGGGAAGATAACTCCAAAGGTCATGGTTTTATTGCCCTATAGGGCATTAACCTTTTGTTTTCTTTTTTTATTGTGGTAAAGTACACATAAATTTTACCATCTTAACCATTTTTAAGTGTACAGTTCAGTGGTAATAGATACATTCACATTGTTGTGCAGCCATCTCCACCATCCATCTTGCAAAGCTCTTGTAAAGCTCTTCATCTTGTAAAACAAACTCTACACTCATTAAGCAATAACTCTCCATTCCTCTTGCCTCCAGCCCCACCATTATACTTTGTCTGTATGATTTTGACTACCCAGCCTCATAAAAGTGGAATCATACAGTATTTGTCAGGCTTATTTCACTTAGCATAATGTCCTCAAGGTTCATCCATGTTGTAGCCTGTATCAGAATCTCCTTCCCTTTTAAAGCCCTTTTAAATTCCATTGATAACTATACCATATTTGCTGGTCTGTTCATCCATCCATTAATGCATCCATTAAAGGATACCTGAGTTGCTTCCACATTTTAGCTATTGTGAATAATGCAATGAAGATGGGTGTACAAATATCTGTTTGAAACTGTTTTCAATTCTTCTGCCAAGAAGTAGAATTCTTCTTCTTTTTTTAAAAATTTTTAATGTTTTATTTATTCTTGAGAGCAAGTGAGCATGAGCGGGGGAGGGGCAGAGCGAGAGAGGGACACAGAATCCGAAGCAGGCTCCAGGCTCTGAGCTGTCAGCACAGGGCCTGAGACGGGACTCGAACTCACAGGCCGTGAGATCATGACCTGAGCCAAAGTCGGATGCTCAACCAACTGAGCCACCCAGGCACCCCAGTTCTTCTACTTTTTCTACCAAGAAGTAGAATTTCTGGGTCATACTGTAATTCTATTTTTAATTTTTTAAGAAACTACTGTTGTTTCTGCGGTGGCTATACCATTTTATATCCCCACTAACACTGCACATGGGTTCCAATTTCTCTACATCCTCACTGACACTTGTTGTTTTCCAATTTTTTGATAGTGCCATCCTAAAGAGTGTGAGGTGGTATCTCATTGCAGTTTAAATTTGCAGTTCCCTAATGCTTAGTGCTGTTGAGCATCTTTTCATGTGCTGCTTGGCCATTCATACATCTTCTTTGGAGAAATGTCTACTTAAGTCCTTTGCCCAATCTTGAATTGGGTTGTTGCTGTTGTTGTTTCTGAGCTTTAAAGCTCTCTATATATTCTGGATATTAATCCCTCATCAGATACATGATCGCAGATATTTTTCCTATTCTGTGGGTTGCCCTTTTACAGTGGGGATAGTGTCTTTTGATGCACAGAATTTTTTAATTTTCATGAAGTCCAATTTGTCTATTTTTTCTTTTGTTAACTGTACTTTTGGTGTCATATTCTAGGACATTAAGCATTTTTGTGTCTAACTTTGCATCTTCTTCTTTTTATTTTCCACTGATTATACATATCAGTTTCTTGTATTATTTTTTTTGAATAAACTTTTTCATCCTGCTGGTCAATGACTAATGAGTTGATAGGTAATAAAGTTGAGATATCTTTAAAAAGAGGTTAGCTATGTATTTCTATGTAAAAAGTATCCCAGAACTAAGTGGCTTAAAACAATAAAAATCATTACTATCTCTCAGGGTTTCTATGAGTCAGAAATTTGGAAGAGACTTTGTTGGGTAGTTCTGTCTGGAGTGTCTCATGAGATTATAGTCAGAAGCCTGCTGGGCTGCAGTTATCTGAGGGCTTGAGCAGAGCTGGAGAATCCACATGCAAGGCAGCTCCCCTGCATGCTGGCTGGCAAGTTGGTGCTTGCTGTTGCTTACTGAGAATGTATAACATGAGAAGAGCCAAAGGCCCAGGAGAGAACCCTGAGTGTCACCCACAGGAGGCTGGGAGGGAGCAGCCAGACCAGCAGGATAAAACAAAGAGGATGAAGTGGCATCAAAGCCAAGGGAGAGAGATTTATAGAGCAAGGCAGGCAACAGTATCAAATGCTTTTGGGAGGAAAGTACCCACCAGATACAGCAGCAAGGAGGCAACCTTGATGACCTCAGGGAGGCCAGTTTTGATGTGATGGGACTGGAATCCAGGCCCGAAGATATTTGGAGCTTCTGTCAGAGTTGAGGTTGGATCACAGAAATAGAAGGTCAAGGAAGCTTCTAGTTAGAGGAACCATATACGAGGCTTAGGATCATGACTGGGAAATTTTAGAGCATGTTTTGAAAGACAACTTGAATGAAGTCACATTTTGTTTTTTTACACTCCCTCCCCTCTTCCCACACTGACCTCTACTGAACATGCTGGAGCTAACTCTGATCTTGGTCAGCCCATGGGTTAAATAAGAACACCACCGCTAATGGAGTTTGGCTCATTCATCTTTGTACCCCTCACAGCAACAAGCAATTGCTTTACAGTATTTGAACAAAAGATCTTCTCTGCGGTTTTGCACAAATCATCATATCCTTGGTAGAATTCTCTCTTTTCAGGCAGTTCAGAACCTCTTGCCTGTTAACTTCTTAGCAGCCTGGCCTTGCTAATTCCTGTGTCCATTGACTCTCTGGGCTCATGTAGGTTTATGTCCAGTATGAAAACGAGGGGCCAGCTGGTGTCTTATCCTAACTGTATCACCTAACCTCTAACACTAGAAGAATGAAACCAGGGGAAAGCTGTTAGTGAGGTTCTCAGTGTAGGCTGAGGCCAACTTGATTTTACTAAAGGACTTGTTAGGTTAGTGCTTCTGAAACTCTGATATGTGTGGTAATTAGCCAGAAATTTTATTAAAAAGCAGAATCTTGGGGCACCTGGGTGGCTCAGTCAGTTAAGCATTTGACTTTTGATTTTGGCTCAGGTCATGATCTCATGGTTCGTGAGATGGAGTCCTGTGCTGGGCTGTGCGCTGACAGTGCAGAGCCTGCTTAGGATTCTCCCTCTCCCTCTGCCCTCCCCCCCCTTCAAAATAAATGAACACTAAGATATATATTTAGGGGCACCTGAGTGGCTCAGTTGGTTAAGTATCCAACTCCAGCTCAGATCATGATCTCATGGTTCATCAGTTTGAGCCCCACATCGAGTTCTCTGCTGTCAGCACAGAGCCGGCTTCAGATTCTTTGTTCCCCTCTCTTTCTGCCCCTCCTCTGCTTGTTCTCTCTCTCTCTCTCTCTCTCTCTCTCTCTCTCTCTCTCTCAAAAATAAATAAACTTTTAAAAAGTATGTATTTTACACACACACACACACACACACACACACACACACACACACAAATCAGAATCTGATTCAGTAGGCCTGGGCTGGGGCTGAGAGTTTGCATTTGTACCAGGTGCTCAGGTGGTGGTGTTGGTATTCCGACCACACTTGATTAGCAAGGTTCTAGGCAGTGTTCCCTATTTTCAGGAATCACTAACTGATCCCTGGTTGGGGGAGGCAGGTGCAGAAAGAAATTCAGATGTCCTAGATCCAAACGTTTTCCAAGAGCCTAGGTGTTCTTTTTATTCTGATCCTATTTTTTTCTTTTTCAACTCAAAATAGCTTTAGAAGCAAATAGGCAGACAAAGCCCCTCCAGTCCTGACTGGGATGAAAGAAATGCCTCGTCTCTCTGTGACTTTTTTGGACAAGCCGGAAAGACTCATTTGGTGGCATGAGCATTTGACTCAAGAGGCTAAAGAGAGAGCAAGTTAGTGCTAGACCAGGGGCCCACAGAGGGTATGGGGATGGCCTGGCAATACCTCATGGAGGGAGTCTTCTTGGGCCTTGTCTTTTTGTCTCCCAGGCTCCGGGAAAACCACGCTGCTAGATGCCATGTCTGGGAGGCTGCAGCGCATGGGGACCTTCCTTGGGGAGGTGTTCATGAACGGCCGGCTGCTGCACAAGGACCAGTTCCAGGACTGCTTCTCCTACGTCCAGCAGGTGGGCGCATCCCCAGTTCCCGCCCCAGCTGCTGCAGCCTGGCCTCGGCCACTGCCATGCTGATGCCTCCCTCTTTCGCAGAGTGACACGCTGCTGAGCAACCTGACAGTGCGGGAGACTCTGCGCTATGCAGCACTGCTGGCTGTCCGTCGCTGCTCCCCAGGTTTCCTCCAGAAGAAGGTGGGTAGCATCTGGCCTTCTGCAGCCCTGCCCCCTAGGGTATCACCCCACGACGGTTCTGCACCCCCCTTCCCTCCACGTATCCATTCCTCCCCTTCACTCTTTACCTCTTTAGTGGGGACTTGCGCTGCCCAGTATGGCACCCACTGGTCACCTGTGGCCTTGAGCACTCAACACATGGCCAGGCCCACTTGAGATGTGCTATGAGTGGGAAACGCCCAGGGGTTTTTGGAAATTAGTCTGAAAAAAAATATGAACTATCTTATTAATTTTTGAAATACTGGTTACAGGTTGAAATGGTAGTATTTTGGCTGTATTGGGTTAAATAAATTATATTAAAATTAATTTTACTGGTTTCTTTTTAAAATGTCACTACTAAAACATTTAAATTCTATACGTGGCTTGTATTATATTTCTATGGAATGGCATCGTTCTAGGAGCTCAGTGTTTGAATAGTTATTTTCCTCACAGTACTTTGCTCTGCAGCCCTGTTGAGACTTTTCTCAACTTTCTTTGGGGCATTTTGAATGTGCCTTATCCAAACTGGATTAAGTTAATGAAGGGACTATTGACTTGTCAACTCTTTCTGGGTTTCAGTCTGTTTCTTTAAGTGTATCTAATTTGGAAGTAGTCAGAGGTAAGCCCACAGGGACTAAGGGTGTGTGGGTAGGTGTGCCACCTACAAAGCAGGTGCAGTTCCCTGGGAAATAGGCCCTCAGAGGAGGGTCACCAGAGGAGGCCAGCAACATCTGTTTCAGAGGCTTCAGCAAAGCCACAGCGAGGTTCCTCCTGGGCACACAAATTCTAACTGCTGTCCAGACTCCAAGGTTAGCCTCCTTTAATGCCATTGGGGCTCCAAGGAAATCCTCCATCTCGGCTGAGGGCGCCCCATCTTTATCAAGCACTGCTGAGTCTGCCCCAGGAACTTGCTCAATTTGTCCCTGGCATTGGACTTTCAGACAGGGCTTAGAGAGTGGAATTAGGTCTAAGCTGTGTCCCAAGTGCCAGCAGATTTGTTTGATAAAATACCTGGGTGAGTAAAGAGCATTCTTCTGTTTGAGAGTCCTAGACAGTGCTAGAGGATAAGCTTTTACTCCAGAGGAGTCTTAGCAAGGAGCCTGGCCCTCAAAAAGGACCATCAGCCTCACAGAGTGATACTTAGCTCTGTTCCTGGAGGTTACCTTAGAGTACTCAGAACGCATGGTGAGGTTCTTGCTACTCTACTAGGTTATACAGGCATTCCTTGGAGATACTGTAGGTTTGGTTCCAGACCACTGCAGTAAGGCAAATCCCAAAATCCATGGAGTCAGGTGAAGTTTTTGGTTTCTCAGTGCATGTAAAAGTTATATTTATACTATACTGTAGTCTGTTAGGTGTACAGTAGCATTATGTTTAAAATAAACAATGCACATCTTAATTTAAGAATGTTTTAGGGGCACCTATGTGGTTTGGTCAGTTAAGAATCCGACTCTTGATTTTGGCTCAGGTCGTGATCTCATGGTTAGTCAGTTCAAGCCCCACATCTGGCAGCACAGAGCCTGCTTGGGATTCTGTCTCCCTCTCTCTCTGCCCTTCCCATGCTTGCACATGCTCGTTCTCCCTGCTCCCCCTTTTTCAAAATACCTAAAAATAAACTTAAAAAAAGTAAAAATACTTTATTGACACACGAAATAAGCAAATGCTGTTGGAAAAAATGGTGCCAGTAGACTTGTTTGACACAAGGTTGCCACAAATCATTACTTTGTAGAAAATACAGTATCTGTGAAGCCCAGTAAAGTGAAGAACAGTGAAACAAGGTGTGTCTGTACTCTGAACTCTCATAGCTGGCTGACATTAGTCAGGCTTTGTTCACACATAGTATTGCATTTCATTCTGGCATCAACCCTATGAGGGAGGCATTATCTCCTAACACACAAGATTAAGATCAGATAGTTGGGAATGGCAGAGCTGGGATGTGACCCTAGGCTGTCTAGTTCTATCATGCCTTCCTGAGCTCCTGGGATCTCCCGAGCTGCATTGTGATGAGAGAAGATGGAGGTCGAGTTCAGCCCACACTGAGGCACATACATATTCACGTGACTTACCCCTGACAGTGAGTAACAGATGAGTCCATCTATGGACTTTGTCTCTGCTTGCTTTAGTATTTCTGTTTCTAAAAAGGGCAGAAAAAGATCCTATTGGTATCTGAGTGGGAGAAATGAAATCATAAACAGATTCTTCTGAGTTAGTGATCCACTTATGTCACATATCCCAATGAGAGAATGAATCTAAGAAAGCCATGGATCTCTTCCCCAGGAAATGCACATATATACATAAATATTCAGAAAATTCACGGATGCCTTGCAATCAATTGATGGCAAAATTGTCCCCCCCTGCCCCCAGTAACTGTTCTCTTGGCACTGGCAGCCCCTAAAAGTCCTGTGAAAGTTCCTCTGCCTGAGAAAGTACTTTCTGAGCAAATCTAGTCCACAGAACATAAAATCTGGACAAAGTAGTAAGAAGGAAATGGTGGTAATAGAGGGCAGAGCACAGCAGATCTCTCCTCTAAGGAACCTGAACATAAAGCTGTGGTTGACATGGGCAGTCTCTGTCTGCTGGATTGTGGGCTAAACCTTGTGCTTCATGGGCCACTTGAGAACCTAGACAGTTCTCTCAGTCCCAGTCTGTCACTTGCTAGTGGTGTGACCTTGGGCAAGTTATGTACCTCTCTGAGCATCTGTTTCCTCCTCCATAATGAATAAATAATAATGCATCTCTCCTGGTATTAATGTGAGGAATGAGTCCATTTTGAGAACACATAGCATAGAGGTTGTTGATCCCAGTGATCCCAAGGGTTCCTTTTCTAAGACATTGTGAATTCCATTCCCAGTAGTGTTCACCAAACAGAGAGGCTTTGGGATAGAGTATGAGACATCTGAAACAGGTTAAATAAATGCCTCCTCTCTCTATCCCTTCCAAGCCAGGAGAGCAAGTTTACTCCTTTATTCTGGTTGTTGCAGAGCAAATGACAGGGATGCTCAGGAATCTGCCCTGGCAGGTGAGCACATCAGCCTGGCCATATCAAGCAAAACTCAATTCCAGGATCCTTCTACTCTGATGGCAAGAAGAGACCCTTTTTTCCAAAATAAATCATACTGGTTTATTTATGCATTATTAACCTCGTTTTTCTTTGGATGTAATATAGATGTATTCCTTCTTGTGGTCAAATCTACATCTATGCTTTTGATCCCACTCCTGGCTCTTCTGGAACTTTGTTCCACAAATTATCTCCTCTTTTACTCCAATCTACTTTGTTGTTATTTTTTTAAAGTTTTTACTTATTTTGAGAGAGAGAGCAAGCACAAGTCGGGGAGGGCAGAGGGAAGGAGAGAGAGAATTCCAAGAAAGCTCTGCATTCCACACTGAGTCGGATGCAGGGCTTGATCTTATGACTGTGAGATAATGACCTGAGTCGAAATCAACAGTCGGGTGCTTAACTAAGTCACGCAGGCGCCCCTACTTTGTTGTTACATATTTTTTTAATGTTTCTTTTTGAGAGAGATACAGAATGCGAGCAGGGGAGGGGCAGAGAGAGGGAGACATAGAATCTGAAGCAGGCTCCAGGCTCTGAGCTGTCAGCACAGAGCGCAATGCAGGGCTCGAATTCACGAGTGGTGAGATCATGACCTGAGCTGAAGTCAGACTCACTACTGACCTACCCAGGAACCCCTGTTGTTATTTTTTAATGTAGTGTTTTGTTTCTTTTTTCATGGTAAAAGTAACACAGTCTCTTTGGATGTGTATGGGAATGCAACTCATTACCATATATGTAGGTATTTTCAGTCTGTTTCTAGCTGCTTTCCCCAGGCCCTATGTAGATATGGGTAATCAGCAAGGCAGGGCCAGAAGTAGAGGTTTTTGAGTCTCTGGAGATGGGTTAAGCTGAGGAAGGAAAGAAGGAATGGGAGGGAAAAGGCCAACCTTCTTGATTAGACAGTCATTAAAGAATGTTTCTAGTTTGGGGGAAGTTGAGGAGGAGGAGTAAGGAGAGGGTGTCAGGGAGTGGCAGAGTCTAAGAGAAGTGGAGAGAGAACTGGAACAGGACATGAAGTGTGGCTGTAGGTAATAAACTGGGTCCTCTGTAAAGTCCTTAAAGATATTCAAGTAAAGAATTGGCATTATTTTTAATTACTTTTGATAACTGGATTATATTTGATGCAAAACCACACTGAAAGTGGGCCAGGTGGGACTCCAGGACTTATTTGGGTTATATAAGGGTAGTCAGGTTTAGTTCAAACCAAATTAGGTTTTTTTTGGTATATAAAACATTTATTATAATAAAATTTCAAAAACCAGACATATTTTTTTAAATGTTTATTTTTGAGAGAGTGCGAGCAGGAGAGGGGCAGAGAGGGAGGGAGACACAGAATCGGAAGCAGGCTCCAGGCTCTGAGCTGTCAGCAGAGCCCAACCTGGAGCTCAAACTCATGAGCTGTGAGATCATGATCTGAGCCGAAGTCAGATGCTTACCCGACTGAGCCATCCAGGTGCCCCCAAAACATATTTTAAAAAGTATGTTGTAACTGTACCTTTGGAGGATCTTTATGCTGGACTCAATGCAACATCGGAAAATAGGGGTCCAACAGGGGCGCCTGGGTGGCTCAGTTGGTTAAGCATCCAGCTTCAGCTCAGGTCGTGATCTTCTGGTTCGTGAGTTCGAACGCCATGTTGTGCTCTATGCTCTCAGCTCAGAGCTTGGAGCCTGCTTTGGATTCTGTGTCTCCCTCTGTCTCTCCCCCTCCCCCAGTCAGTCTCATTCTCTCTCTCTCTCTCTCTCTCTCTCTCTCTCTCTCTCTCTCTCTCAAAAATAAATAAACATTTAAAAAATTTAAAAAACGATTTCTGTGAAAATAGGAGTCCAGTGAAGTCTCCAGTGTTTCCTGGTGAATTTCCCTGAAACAAATGTAAACAGTTTTGTTGCTCTAGAGACTTTTAAAAAACAGTTTTATTATTTGTTCTAATCTGACACATGTATTATGATTTAGACCAAATTGAATTTTACCATAATAGGCATGTTCTCCCTAGAGTGTGGTGAAAGTGGCTGAGCACTCCCGGGAAGTGTGTTGCCTCTCCCATGCCACCTGCAGGCCATGAATTAGGGCAGCAGCCCAGCAGACCAGCCTTCTGGGACTTTGTGTCTCAAACAGGTGGATGCAGTCATGGTAGAGCTGAGTCTGAGCCACGTGGCAGATCGACTGATTGGCAATTACAACCTTGGGGGAATTTCCAATGGCGAGAGGCGCCGGGTCTCCATCGCAGCCCAGCTTCTCCAGGATCCCAGTAAGTGGAACTCAGAACTACTACCGGCTGCTGCCCATCTTCCATAGGTCTGGAGACGTTTTCGGTCCCTTTTTTCATAGTCTCCATTTGCAGAGAGGTTTGTGTGGAACTGACGTCCCTGACATCAAACCAGGGACCCAGTTTCTTTGGAAATACTATGTAGTTCCTGATGCCATTCCACCATCTGAGTACAAAACAGCTCTTAGACTTGGAAACACTGCATTTGTGTTTTAATGTGCAGTGAAGGTCTTCCATGAACACATGGGCCTGGCCTGTCCATCCTAACTTCTTACTAGAGCAGCACCACTGTGTGTGCTGTGGAAAACCAGTGAGTTTTGGTGTGACTAGAGGTACTAATGAAATGGCAGGAATTAAAGCAGGACTTTGATACACAAAAAAGTGTGTATTTTGGAGGGAGAAGTATCAAGATGAGGTAGCCAGTCACCTGCCTCTCCTGCTGAGTTTGGTCATTCTTCCTTGCCACTGGGGGAACCTCAGCACTTACATGCCCCTAGAAGAGGACATACTACATTTGGATACTACACTGAGGCAGACTAAGACTGCCTGCTCTTCAGATGGTGGTTGATCACTAGAAGACAAGGAAGAGAGATGTTCTTAACAGCCCATCTCACTTTTTAGGTAGAAAGAACCACATTTAAACTCTCTAAAGAATCTAAGCCCCTGTCCCACCTCGGACTTTGTTGTATGGGTCAGAGTTTTTTGCAGCACAGAAACCGTGTCAGTATTGGAAAGTGCTCCACATAAAGTGAGGTTATGTCTTTTTAACCAGCCTCCTCTCAACCTTTTGAAAACAACTTGGTGCCTGCTCACCAGCCCTCGTGCTTTGTCATTGGTCCTCTGGACAGAGCCCCAACAGTCCACAGTACCATGTGAGAGGCTGATCTTGTTTCTGCCCTGTTCCCTCAAGGATTAAAGCCAAAATGTGCTATGCAGCTGGGAGTTGGGTCTTACTAGGTCAGGTTCTCTGTCTTGGGCTTGGGCTGAAAGCCGGTTTACATGCAGGTACTCCTCACAGCATACTATTTGGATGGAGTAAGATGGGATGAGACATCTCCATAAAGAACTATTCAAAATTCTGAGTTTAGAGCCCAAAGCCCAGGCTCATCAGTGACTCAGAAACCTGACCCTTCCTTGCCTGCAGAGGTCATGCTGTTTGATGAGCCCACCACAGGTCTGGACTGCATGACAGCAAATCAGATCGTTGTCCTCCTGGCAGAGCTGGCTCGCAGGAACCGCATTGTGATTATCACCATCCACCAGCCACGCTCTGAGCTCTTTCAGGTGAGAGGGACGTCTCTTGTTCCTGCTTAACTCATCAGGGGTGGGTAGATGAGTGTGTTGAGATGGGGATCATGAGGGAGAGATTAGTACTTGTCAACCAGAGCAATTGGAGCCAGTATGGGCTTCCTGATATAGGAAGGGCACCTACCATGTACCAAATACCTTCTGTGCACTAGCTCATTTAGTCCACACAACAGTCCTATGAGGTGGGCATCTGTACTGTCACTTAATAGAGAAGAGGGAGCCTTAGAAATGATGCCAAATTTAGTCAATACCACACAGTAAAAAAGCTGGAAGTGGCATTCATGGTCCAGTTGGCTTCAAAAGCTGTGTCTTTCCACTGAATCATATAGATTTCCTTCCAAAAATCTCACTTCATCTTCCCAGGATACTTCCCAGGATACTTTCCCAGGAGCTTTTATTTGCCTCTTGTAGACAAGGATCTGAGATTAAACACATGGACATCTTGTCCAAGGTCACTCACTCAGTGGCATGACTAGGACTCAGACCCAGGTCCACTGGCCAGCTCCAGGAGTTCTCCTCCACCCCAGATGTGATGCTGGGCCCAGGCCGGATGCAGCATTGTGCACAGGAGCAACCCCAGCTGAAAAAAATAGGGACATGCTCTGTGTGTCTCCAGTGGACACAATAAGAATACTGATGCATGGCTAAGATAATCAAGGACTCACTGCTTGGAAATTTATTCTCCTGAAGAATATGGTAACCTGATTATACACTAATACCATATATTTTCCAATCAGCTCTTTGATAAAATCGCCATTCTGAGCTGTGGAGAGCTGGTTTTCTGTGGGACACCGGTGGAAATGCTTGATTTCTTCAATGGCTGCAGTTACCCTTGTCCTGAACATTCAAACCCTTTTGACTTTTATAGTAAGTTTTTTTTTTTCACCTTTCCCATCATGAATGTTTATTAAACTTAACCATCTCAGATTTCTGCCTGGATGTCAACAGCACTGGTGGATTTTATTCTTGTTTTTGTTTCGGTGTTTTCACTCTTTAAGGAATTAGTTTGGCTGGGTCCCTTAACTTACCATCTGATAGATGACCTGTCAGACTGAGGTGGGAGATCTCTCTTAAATGGGTGCATGTCCACTTTGTCAGAGAAAAATAGCTGAGCTTCTAAATTCTCACAGACAGCCTCAGTTGAATCCTCAAGGCCTTGCAGGTAACTTTAAAAGAATTCTGATTTTATAGGTGGGCATGAACAGAAAATATTTTGATTTTATAGGTGGGCTAGTACTCCTGAATCAATGATGAAACATGTATTATAAGCCATTGTGCATATATTTGCATTTAAAAACTCATGGGCCATTTCTTTTGGGAAAAAATTAGTGGACCTGACATCAGTGGATACTCAAAGCAAAGAACGGGAAATGGAAACCTACAAGAGAGTCCAGATGATTGAATCTGCCTACAAAGAATCAGCAATTTATCACAAAACCTTGGAGAATATTGAAAGAGCAAAACACCTGAAAACATTGTCAACGGTTCCGTTTAAAACCAAAGATTCTCCTGGAGCTCTCTCTAAACTGGGTGTTCTCTTAAGGTAAGAGCCTCAGCCCATTTTAGGTGGTTAGGCATCCACCAGTGAAAGAAAAGGAATTAAAACAGGGCTGTTTGGTTTTCAGGAGAGTGACAAGAAACTTACTGAGAAATAAGCTGGCAGTGATTATGCGTCTTGTTCAGAATCTGATCATGGGTTTGTTCGTCGTTTTCTATCTTCTGCGGGTCCAGAACGATGTGCTGAAGGGTGCTGTCCAGGATCGCGTGGGTCTTCTATACCAGTTTGTAGGTGCCACCCCATATACAGGCATGCTCAACGCTGTGAATCTGTGTATGTGCCTGTGCCTAGGGCTGGGGGGGGGGGGCACTTCCTCTCTTCCTGAATATCTCCCTTCTCCAGCTGGCACCTTGCAAGACTCCATGATTATAAGGGTATTTTGCTGAGCTAAACTTGGCCCTCTCCAGATTCTCTCCCTGGGGAATGGTAACTACTAAGTTACTGATATCTTAGTGTGAATTAGTTCACCAAGTAGATCTCTGAGGGTCTAAGGATCCAGGGAAACATGAAATTATGAGCTGCTGATGGGGCAGGGTTTGGGAAGGGTTTTTTTTAAAAAAGATCATCCCTGTTATCCCTTTCTCGGCCATTAGGATGTACAGCCCCTGGGAACCCAGATACCTGCCAACTTTGCACCATTAAATTCTTTTTGGAGACTATTTTAGGATAGCCAGCACCTAATTTTAAAACTCAGATAATCCAGAAGCAATACCTAGTTGCCTGATGTTCTGTGCCAAAACCCTGCACAAAAAGAGGACAAAGTACCTCACATCATTCATGACTGTTTTGCACGTGTGTTCTTGAATTTGTGACACCCTTCCTTTGATTTTAGAAGGAAATAAATTAGGACAGCCTTTGCAACCATACTGTAATTCAAGTAGAGTAGATTTCTGTGGTGGAAGGTATTTATAGTTCTGTGGATGGCAGGTTCCCCTTTCCAGGACTAGGGAGCCCCGGCTGGTTCCCACTGTACAGCCTCAGGTTTAGTTTTGGCTAGCCCTCCTTCCTTAGCTGTGTGGTGGCCAGCTGTTCTGAAACCTGCTTTCCATGCCCAGTTCCTGTGCTGCGAGCTGTCAGTGACCAGGAGAGCCAAGACGGCCTGTACCAGAAGTGGCAGATGCTGCTGGCCTATGTGCTGCACGTCCTCCCCTTCAGTGTCATTGCAACCATGATGTTCAGCAGTGTGTGCTATTGGTAAGGGGTTGTTCAAAGGTGTTTAGTCCCCCTGGGCCAGGCCTCCTGGGGAGTCCCAGATGGCCACTGGGACCAATGGAGGGGGAGCTCCAGGGTGGACAACTCCTTGCTCTTGGCCCTGGGGGGTCTGTCTTTGCCCATCAGTGTCTAGCACAATGTCCTGTCCTTCAGGACAAATAAAAGAACCCAGCTGGGGGCTGCATGGGACCTGAGAGCAGATCAGCAGGACTACATGTGCCAGGGACAGGCATGTCCCACATCTCCTGCAGGGCCTGGCCAGAGAAGATCGCTCTTAAGTAGGGGGGGGGGGGGGGGGGGGGGGGGGGGAGGTGACAAGCAGCTGTTAAGCGTGGCTCAACATTAAGCAAGGCTTCCGAGCACCTGTCAGCTGGAACAGCAACTCTGCCTGACGTTTCCACTGACCCACCTGTGACATCACAGTTGGGCTGGTGTGAGGGGGTTTGAGCAATGGAAGAATGACTATGGGAAGAGGCACTGAGGAGCCATGAAGCATCCCTGATGCTGTTAGGTTTTGATTGATGGCTTATAGACAATGCTTCTTTTTGTTTGTTTTTTTTTGTTTCTTAGAGCTTTTAAAAGATATAAATCTGAAAATGTGTAGTTATTTGCATGATTTATCATCATAGGGAGAGGTATCTTTCCTAATCCCTGTGGCTTTCCCATAAGAAAAGATGGGGGCATTACCTGGTATTCTGTGACTCTAGTAGTGTAAATGTGCCCAGCTTGTCATCCCAGGAGAACTTCAGGCAGTCTTGAGATGTTGTCTTCAGGCCGCGGGATTCATGACTGCCTGAATAATTATAGGTGCTCCTAACATAGCCAGTATTCAGACCCATGGTATGTAATACCAATAATAACTATGAATTAAGTGATACATAGGTAAAAGATAAACCAGGACCTAGTTAGTTTGAGCTCCCAGATGAGGACTGGGAAGGTCTTGGTGCAGGTGCTTAGAAGTTGGTATCACTCTGGAGAGTGACAGAGGCAAAGCCACTTGCTCTGAGTTAGCAGATTGGGCTCCCTGTTTAGGGCGATGGCAGGGACCATGGGGCCTCCCTGCTGGACCTGATGAAGCCTCATTCTCTGACACTCAGGAACATGTTGACTCTAATCCTTGATGTAAATAAACCATGAGCCTGTCTAGTTCAGGCTGAATGATCCAGGAACAGATCGTTTACAACCTGATCATTTTTGAGTAAATCAGGGTTGGCTGAAAATTGAAGACCTCGGTAATTTAGACTCTTGCTACTCAGTGTAGCCCACAGACCAGTGTCAGCTTTGCTTTTGAACTTGTTTAACATGTAGAATCTCAGGCCCAGCTACTGAATTGGATTCTGCATTTAACAGGATCCTCCTGGTGGTTCATGTGCACTTTAAAATGTGTGAAGCACTGATCTTGAAGACCATACAGTCTTTGAAAAACTGCCCATGAGAAAGTTCTGTAAGATTTAAGAAAACAGGGAAGTGTAAGCATACAGGTCAGGACTATTTTTGATTAAAGTCAGATATAGAAAGTCAGAATCATTTCCAGTGGTAGCATGCTGTTAGCAACATAGCAAACACTTCGATTAAATGACAGCAATGTTTGTTGAATGCCTACTAAGCACCAGCTTAGCCAGCACAATGCTAGGTGCAACAGAAGACTCAAAGAGGAATGAACAGGAGGTGCTGCCCTCAGGCTTGCAATTCTGAAAGTTAAACATCTCTGAAAGTCAGAATGTATTTGTAACTCTTCTAGCAACATGCTGACATGAACTCAGTGGCAAAATCAGATGTGAACCCACACGATGTTCTCTGTACTTTTCCTACGTAAACACTCCTGTTCAGCAGAAATATCAATGTGCTTGGTTACAGGTGGAGTCCCTAATCCCACTGTGACAAGTATGGTCTGTGCAGTGTACAGACTTTCCAAAATCTGTAAATTGCCACATTCCAAAATACATCTGGCCCTAAAGCATTTCATATGATGGATTGTGGACATAAATCTCCAGATGACTTTTATTCAAGAAAGTGTTAAGATTAGTGTTATAAAGAAGCACAGTCACTATGTTGAGGAATATAACAATAATAACAACTAACACATACTGAGCACTTGCTTTATGTCAGGCACTAAGAGCTTTAAATATACCAATTCATGTAATCCTTTCAATCATTCTATAAGGGTGGTACTATACCTATCCTTGTTTGTAGGTGAGCAAACTGAGGTACAGATGGGGTATCTTCCCCATCCCAGCCAATTACAAAGGAGACCAAGAGCCGATTTGTTTGAGCGGGGAGAGCAACTCTTGGAGGACAACTCTTGGAGGACAAAACTCTTGGAGGACAGATGAGCAGAATTCCAATGGTTGGAAAAGGGAGCAAGGGCATTCCAGGAAAAGAAAGAGCAGGGGCATAAGTTCAGGAGCAAAACGACATAAAACCTTTCCAGAGAAAAGATGCAGTTGTGCTGTGGGAATGAAGGATTATAAAGAGTAGTGAAAGATCTGACTGGCCCCTCTGGTGAGGTGGTGAATGCCAGGCTAAGGAGCTGAAGTGGATTTGATAATGGGATGGGACATAGGAGAGAAGTCTGAACCAGCGAGTGACCCATCTGTGATGGACTCTGGAGGGTGAGGCTGGCCCGCTTTGGCAGCAGACTGGAGTTAGGGCAGAGACCCTGGAGCCTTGGCAGCAGCCTATGGGAAAGGCAGAGGCCTTACTGAAGAGAGGAGCAGTGGCAACAAAAGGGGATTCACTTTGAAATACTAGGAAAGTAGAATCAAATGGGCTTAGAAACCATGGATTTGTTGGTGGTAAAGAAAGTCATAGAGAATGCCTGAGTTTTCCATCTGAGGGAATGGGATGGTGACAGCATCTTGACAGGAAAGAGCACGGACTTGGTTTTGAACATGTTGCATCTGGTATGCTACAGGACATCAGATGAGACACGTCATGCTGAGGTTTTGGTGGTAGGCTACAGCAGAAAGAAAAAGAGGAATAAGAGTAAAGGCCTGGGAATAGATTTTATAGGAGAGAATATTGGAAGGGGAGAAGGTAGTCTTGAGTGTAAACCTTATTTATTTATTTATTTTTTTGAAAACATTTTAATGTTTATTTTTGAGACAGAGCATTAGTGGGGGAGAGGCAGAGAGCGAGGGAGACACAGAATCCGAGAAGCAGGCTCCAGGCTCTGAGCTGTCAGCACAGAGCCCGACATGGGGCTCCAACCCATGAACCGTGTGATCATGACCTGAGCTGAAGTCGGACGCTTAAGTGACTGAGCCACCCAGGTGCCCCAAGTGCAAACCTTAGGAGGCACCTTTAGAGTGTGGGAAACAGAAGGGTGATCAGGGAGGTAGAAGGAGTAACAGGACCAGGCAGCATCAGAGAAACCGAGGGAGGAGAGCATTTCAAGGAAGTGTAGTAAACTCATTCATATTGCAGGGGTTCGAGGAGATGAAGCATCAGATTAGGATGTCATTGGCAGTCTTCCAAAAACAAGCTTCAATAGGTTGGTGGAGGTGCAAGTCAGATTTACAAGGGAACAAGTAAGAAGAAGATGCTGCTTGGAAGCTCTTGCTTCCAAGAGATGGAAGAAGCAGATGCTGCTTGGGAAGCTTGGTGGTGTAGGGTAGGATGAAGGGAAGGCAATTTGCTCACATGGTTATCAGGCTCAGGGAATTGATATTTCAGGATATGGTAAATAACACCATCTGGAAAAACCATTAGATTGAGAATAGATGAAACTATAGCAAAATAGGATAAGTCACAGATCACGTTTCCAGAGTAGAGCAGGTTAGGGATAGTGGAATCAGGAAACATGAAATCAAGGAGCAAGTAGATAGGATCAACTTGGCAATGATAGGGGGAAAAGAGAAAGAATGAGCACAATACATGGAAGATAAAAAATAGGGAAGATAAAGTTAGCAAGAAATTCATAAAATGGGAGAGGATTCCATCTGCTGAGCACTGGAGAGAGTTTGAAATTGGGGAGATAATTTAAAATGCAGGTATATATTAGCCATGAGGGAAGTGTTATTGGAACCCAATAAGCAGTGAGAAAAAGTAAGGGGTCTTGGGGCCGGCTGAGGCATAGTGGATCTGATTAGTACAGGATTACGCCCTGTTCAGCACACCTACAGGGAGAGAACCTAAGTGAAATAACAGGGCTCCCAGGTGTGGGGATTGGGAAGGCAAAGAATAGCAGAAGCAGGTAAGGATCTGAGGCAATGAGGGCTTAGGGGAAACAGGAGACAGGAGGGATGCCATGATCAGAGAGAGCACTTTTATTTTTTTATTTTTATTTTTATTTTTTAACGTTTATTTATTTTTGAGACAGAGAGAGACCGAGCATGAATGGGGGAGGGTCAGAGAGAGGGAGACACAGAATCTGAAACAGGCTCCAGGCTCTGAGCTGTCAGCACAGAGCCCGACGCGGGGCTCGAACTCACGGACCACAAGATCACGACCTGAGCCAAAGTCGGACGCTTAACCGACTGAGCCACCCAGGTGCCCTGAGAGAGCACTTTTAGAATCTGAAATTTTGGAAGTAGAACAGTTTTGAGTAACATTGAAGTTTAAGACATGATGAATAATGAAGATTAGGTGGATGGAACCACTGGAATTGATCAGGTTACCTAATTAGGAGGCACTGATGTTGGTGGTTCATCAAGAAGGTTAAAGACCTTGAGGATAATGATAGTGGACAGGAGTGCAAAGACTGACCCTGGTCCAGATGCTATAAAATCCTCAAAGGTGAGAGAGTGTTGTAAAAGCCACAAAGGATTACACGGGGAAAGAGAATTAACAGTATAAGCAAACCTCGTGATTTGTATAAGGATGGAAGGCCTTGAAGAGTGGTAAGCAGGCATGCTTATAAGACATGCCAACTCCTTTTCCTTACTCTACAAATGGAAGAAAGGGCAGCCATGTCTAATGGTTGTTGAGGACATGCTATCACCAGGGGAAATGTATGTAGTGGAAGGAATGTAAGAGTTAAGGGGTATGGATATAGGGAAGTGTGTTTATGAAAATGAAGATCAAATCAGTGGAAGGGGCTGGTAGAATAAAAGACAAGAATGGAATAGAGTCAATGGAGGTAGCAAAGGGTTTTCACGTGGGCAACAACCCCGCATGATGGGGATGAAGTGCAGGGATGGAGGGGCAGAGAAGCCCATGGAGTGAGCCTGGGAAAGTAGGCTACCTAGAGTAGGAGCAGTGCTAACTAGGCAGAACATGGTTAATTATGGAGAAGCCTGGAGAATTCAACAACCCTATTTATTGCACTAGTTGCAACCATTGTCTAAGTATTAATATTTTCCTGTGAGAACTGAAGGAGCTGGAAAAGGTGGCACACTGAGTTGGAGCCAACAGAAACAATGTGTGGTAATGAATGGTCTCAGATGTTGGCTGTGTTTCGGAAAGGCCTTTCCAAGGGGAGTTTGGCTTACCCTGCAAACGCTTCCCACCCACTAACCACCATGAACTTATTCGTAGAAGGCAAGTGTGATATTTTTATTAGATAACTCTTGGAGAGGAAACTAAAGATTTTATGTTTTTCTAGGACTCTGGGTTTATATCCTGAGGTTGCCAGATTTGGGTATTTCTCTGCTGCTCTCTTGGCTCCCCACTTGATCGGTGAATTTCTAAGTCTTGTGCTACTTGGTATGGTCCAAAACCCAAATGTGGTCAATAGCATGGTGGCTCTGCTCTCTGTTGCTGGGATATTTGTAGGATCTGGATTAATAAGGTAAGATACAACAATTCAAAGGATTTTCATGGATGATTTGTTGTTAATGGTCACTTGATAATGACGTTATAAGGCATTCCAGAGGAGAGCTATGTGATACTGGCTAAAGGTATCACCTTGTGGTCTGGAGTATTTATAGTGCTTGTTTACCATTGTTATTTAGACCTTGAACTGTTTACTATTTGTTCAGTAAAGTGTCTTCACACTGAGGATCAGGAAATGACAGTTGAGGCATGTTATCCGTATTTGATTCACATGTAATAACAAGAGGGGGAAAACCAATCCATCCTCCAGAAAAACTCCCTGCCTGTATTGCAAGCTAAATAGCATGCATTTAATCCATTTTTGCCCTGGCACTGTGGAGTCTCTATTCTGGTTCTCAGTTCCCAGTTTCTTTTAAGAAGTAAGAACAGTCAGATAAGAGCTTGTATGATAAAGGACCGATCAAGAAAATACTAGGAATAGATGACACACACTGAATGTTAACAGATATTATCTCTGGTAATATTTTTTCTTCATATTTTCCTTTATTTTGTAAATTTCTATAATAAACATCATTTTATAAGCAAGAAGTATATATACGCACATACATACATTTTAAAAAAGCAGTAGCAGAAAGGGTGAAAATTTTTTGAAGGGTGCCAGTAGTCCCAGGCAGGTAATGTGAGCAGGACCTGTAAGTACACTACGGGTCCCTGAGAACATGTGACGGTGGTTGCTTCTTTGACTTAAACTCACCTCATACTTAACTTTGCTCCAGTCAAACCACTGTGAAGACTCACAGGCCACACGCGGCTCCCTGGAGAGCAAGGCTGCCCGGAGTTAGAGATTTCCTCTAAGCACTTAACTGCCACATGGGCAAGTCACTTCTATCTACATTAAGTTTCCTCACTTAATAAATGAAACTAATGATCTTGGTCCCACCTTCCTCAGGGGAGTATGAGGAGCAAATGAGATAATCAACAGGAAGACACTTCATAAGCTGTAGTGAGTTCTAGAAAGTGAAGTGTTACAAAGTGAAGTGAGCTGGTTTTGATCAAAGAGGATTATTTTTACACCACCATTATTACACTGTATTTGTGTTGCTTAAGTGGATTGTTAGCATCTATAAAAAATGCCCAAGTCAAATCACCCCAAGGGTATGCAATCAAGCCAGCAAGGTATAGATAGACCCACCTTGGGCAGGATCTCCACTTGAATATTTGAATCATTACATATTCCAGTCCGTCTGGCACTATTTTATGTATTTGGTTTGTTGGAAAAGGGAATTCATTGTTTGAAAGAGAGGCAGTGGCCAACATTACCAAAGACTCTGGGGCTTTTTGCAAAACCTCAATATCCCAAGGTTTCACCTGGGTTCCACTCCCATCACTGAAATGAAAATCTGCTCTTCAAGGACCACATCAACCTCCTAATCATAAAGTTCACGTTTTTCCAAGTCATCACCTTTCCTGACTGACTGCCCGCAACATTTCCATTTTTGGCTGTCTCCTCCTTTAAACACAAACAGAAATAGCTTTGTTCTTTCTGCTTACAAAATAATGCACGTTCTTGGGGGAAAAAATGTACACAATACAGAAGTGCATAAGGAAGACTAAAAGTTACCTGAAGTATTGCAACCTTCAGTTAAATTTTGTTGTGTATCTTGTTAGACTTTTATATAATCTTTAATAGGAATGAGCTTATGCTGTTGTAGAGGAGTTAAGGATGCATTTAACAGTATAATGTTGGACAGTCCCATGTCAGTAAATTTAGATCTATGTTTCCTTCCTCTCTAAAGTACTCCAGGGGCTTCTATAATGTAGCCTGATTGTCCTCCTGTGTCTTTCATGGATCCATTTGTCTCCGTTTGCCACCTGCACGAAGCCTCTCTGCTGGTCCCTTGGCTAGATCAGCTCTCTGGGAGCCTGTCAAGTGCCGCTTAGGTTGCAGCCTTCCTTCCTTTATTTTTTTTTTTTTAATTTAATTTAATTTAAATTTAATTTAATTTTTTGTTTAATGTTTATTTATTTTTGAGAGAGACAGCATGAGTGGGGGGGAGAGGCAGAGAGAGAGGGAGACACAGCATCTGAAGCAGGCTTCAGGCTGTGAGCTGTCAGCACAGAGCCTGACGTGGGGCTTGAATTCACAAGCTGTGAGATCATGACCTGAACTGGAGTCAGACACTTAACCGACTGAACCACCCAGACACCTCTGTTGTTGTTGTTGTTTTTTTTTTTTTTTAACTTAAATTCAAGTTAGTTATAATACAGTGTAGTCTTGGTTTCAGGAATAGAACCCAGTGATTCATCTCTTACATTTGACACCCAGTGTTCATCCCGAAAAGTGCCCTCCTTCATGCCCATTACCCATTTAGGCCATACCCCTACCCACCTCCCCTCCAGCAACCCTCAGCTTGTTCTCTGTGTTTAAAACTTTGTTATGGTTTGCCTCCCTCTCTGTTTTTATCTTATTTTTCAAAACTTCCCTTCCCCTATGTTTATCTGTTGTGTTTCTTAAATTCCACATATGAGTGAAATCATGGTATTTGATTTTCTCTGACTGATTTCGCTTAGTATAATACATTCTGGTTCCATCCACATTGTTGCAAATGGTAAGATTTCATTCTTTTTCATCACTGAGTAGTATTCCTGTGTGTGTGTGTGTGTGTGTGTGTAGATGTGGTAAAGATGTATATATTATATATACATACATAATGTACATACATAATGTACATACATATATATAATATATACATATACATACACACATTTCTTTATCCATTCATCAGTCAATGGACATTTGGTCTCTTTCCATAATTTGGCTATTGTTGATAGCACTGCAATAAACATTGGGATGCACGTGCCCCTTTGTATCAGCATTTTTGTATCCTTTGGATAAATTCCTAGTAGTGCAATTGCTGGGTCATAAGGTAGTTCTATTTTTAATTTTTTGAGGAACCTACATAGTGTTTTCTAGAGTGGCTGCACCAATCTGCATTCCCACCAGCAGTGAACAAGGGTTCCACCAACATCTGTTGTTTCCTGAGTTGTTAATTTTAGCCATTCTGACAGGTGTGAGGTAGTATCTCATTGTGGTTTTGATTTGTAGTTCCCTGACAATGAGCGATGTTGAGCGTCTTTTCATGTGTCTGTTAGCCATCTGGATGTCTTCTTTTGAAAAATGTGTATTTGTGTCCTTTGCCCATTTCTTCACTGGATTATTTGTTTTTTGGGTGTTGAGTTTGGGAAGTTCTGTATAGATTTTGGATACTAACCCTTTATCTGATATGTTATTTACAAATATCTTCTACCATCCCTTCAGTTGCTTTTTAGTTTTGTTCATTGTTTCCTTAGCTGTGCAGAAGGTTTTTTATCTTGAAGTGGTCCCAGTAGTTCACTTTTGCTTTTATTTCCCTTGCCTCTGGAGACATGTCAAGTAAGAAGTTGCTGCGTCCAAGGTCAAAGAGGTTGCTGCCTGTTTTCTCCTGTAGGATTTTGATGACTTTCCTGTCTCACAGTTAGGTCTTTCATCCATTTTGGATTTATTTTTGTACATGGTGTAAGGAAATGGTCCAGTTTCATTCTTTTGTATGTCGCTGTTTAGTTTTCCCAGCACTATTTGCTGAAGAGGCTGTCTTTTTTTCCATTGGATACTCTTTCTTGCTTTGTTGAAGATGAGTTGGCCATATATTTGTGGGTCCATTTCTGGGTTCTGTATTCTCTCCCACTGATCTAGGTGTCTGTTTTTGTGCCAGTACCATACTGTCTTGATGATTACAGCTTTGTAATACAGCATAAAGTCTAGAAATATGATGCCTCCCACTTTAGTTTTGTTTTTCAACATTAATTTGGCTATTTGGGATATTTTCTGGTTCCATACAAATTTTAGGATTTTTTGCTCTAGCTTTGTAAAGAATGCTGTTGTTATTTTGATATGGATTGCACTGAATGTGTAGATTGACATTTTGACAATATTTGTTCTTCCAATCCATGAGTATGGAATGTTTTTCCATTTATTTGTGTCGTCTTCAGTTTCTTTCGTACACTTTCTATGGTTTTCAGCATACAGATCCTTTACTTTTGGTTAGGTTTATTCCTAGGTATTTTATAGTATTTGGTGCAACTGTAAATGGGATTGATTCCTTGATATTTCCTTCTGCTGATTGATTACTGGCATATAGAAATGCAGCTGATTACTGTACACTGATTTTGTACCTGCGACTTTGCTGAATTCTTGTATCAGTTCTAGCAGTTTTTTGGTGGAGTCTTTTGGGTGTCCCATGTAGAGTATCATGTCATCTGAAAAGAGTGAAAGTTTGACTTCTTCCTTGATGATTTGTATGCCTTTTATTTCTTTTTGTTGTCTGATTGCTGAGGCTAGGACTTCCAGTACTATGTTGAACAACAGTGGTCAGAGTGGACATCCTGTCGTGTTCCTGATCTCAGGGGGAAAGCTCTCAGTTTTTCCCCATTGAGGATAATATTAGCTGTGGGCCTTTCATATATGGCTTTTATGATGTTAAGGTATGTTCCTTCTATTCCTACTTTCTTGAGGATTTTTATCAAGAAAGATGCTGTATTTTGTTAAATGCTTTTTCTGCATCTACTGAAAGGATCATATGATTCTTATCCTTTCTTTTATTAATGTGGTGTCTTATGTTGATTGATTTGCAAATACTGAACCAGCCCTGTAACCCAGGAATAAATCCCACTTGATCATGGTGAATAATTCTTTTAATGTACTGTTGAATTCAATTTTCTAGTATCTTGTTGAAAATTTTTGCATCCAGATTCATCAGGGATATTGGCCTGTAATTCTCCGTTTTAGTGGGGTCTTTGATTTTAGAATCAAGGTAATGCTGGCTTCATAGAAGGGGTTTGGAAGTGTTCCTTCCATTTCAATTTTTGGAACAGTTTGAGGAGAACAGGTATTAACTCTTCTTTAAATGTCTGGTAGAATTCCCTTGGGAAGCCATCTGGCCTATGACTTTGTTGGGAGACTTTTGATAACTGATTCAGTTTCTTTGCATCCTTCCTTTAAAAGGATGGCATCCTCTTGAGGGCAGCAGCAGTGCCTCATTCATCATTATAGTTCTCAGTGGCCAGCCCAAGGCCTTGAACCAAACAGGTTGGCAAAAAATATTTGCTGAATTGAGTGAATGAATGAATGACTACTCTCTCCTTGGACTGTGTACATACTGGATCAGTCACCAACTTCTGTTGGGTTTCTTCTTTGCTGTCAAATCACAAATGCATGTGGAGCCTTTACTTCTATTTCACCCTGTGTAGTGCACTGCAAGATGAAGGCACACGGTTCCTACCTCAAGGAGGTAACCCTCTGGCTAGCTGAGCAATCAGCCTGTCATGCCATCATCCTGTTGCAGGCCTTTGTCATCTCATACTTGAACTACTGCTGTAACCTCCCTTTTGCTTTTCTGCTTTTCCTAATCTGCCCTTATTCTGGCCCCTTCTACTTGCTGGTGCCACATTAATTACCTTAAAACACTATTTTCATGGTCTTTCAGTGTCAGCTCACTGAAAGGCCTGGCTGTCATTCCAAACCCAGCTCCCATGGCTTCATAGCCTCTGTTCTAGCCCTTCTGGCCCTTGAGTCCCATGTGCAGTCCTTGACATGCCTGTGCTCATGCCACCCTTCCTTTCTGGAGTGTCCTTCCTCTTCCCTCCTTCCTCCCCAGATTCCTGCCTGTCCTTTCCAATTAGCAGCCTCTAAGTTGGCAAATTCAATTTTGTGCCTTAGAATATTGCCAGTAACTCAAAGTCATGGGGCTTGGGAGTCCCTTGAGAATAGGTTAAAAAAAAAAAAAACAAAAAAACCCATAAATACTAAGTATGAGAATGTCATGGACATGTGGTGTTAGATTTTTATACTTGGCACAAATCGTTTACCACTGTGTATTTTTATAGTCTTAAGGGTATATATTCTGTGTCCCCAGTTACACTGTGAGTTCTCTAGGGGAAATTTCTTTTGAATTCCTCAAGCACTTAGAACTAGTGCCTTGCATATAGAATTTATTACATATTTTTTGATTGACAGAAGTTATATAGTGGACAAAGGAGGCCATAAGGTCAGCATGGAGTTCCTCCTGAAATAGACTGAACCGAGGGGACAGAGTTCATTTTCACAATGAGTGTCTGCTTGCTCCCTCCATCCTCTCCTCTTACAGTTAATTTTCACTTCACACACTGGCTCCTTCAAATCTTTGTTTAATCACAAATATCCTCCTTTAAAGTGATGTGTTAGGTGTGTTTTCTCTTTCATGTTTATATCAGTGGTGCTTATCAAAAAAAAAAAATTAGACACCAATCCATCATCAGGGGATTGTTAAATTAAGGTTTCTACTATAATGGACCACCGAGCTATAATTAAAAATGATGGAATGCTATGCTTACTGACTTGGAAGGCTGTCTGACATATGTTTGGTTGAAAAAAGCAGGTTAGAAAAGAGCATGAAGAATATGATTCCAATTATGTAAAATTTTATAAACATACGTACACACATTACATATATCATCAAAATATTAACCATGGTTATTTCTGGGCAGTGGTATTTCTTTGTACTTCTCAGTATTGTTTGATGTTTTGTATAGTGAGTGCAGTTTTTATAATGAGATAAAAACTATATTCATAACAGGAAATGTAAAATGAGGGTTGTCTTTCTTTTCATTTGGTAGGACTATTACCAGAGCCTATTGAATTTCATCTCTATTTCTTTCTCTTCAGAAACACAGAAGAAATGTCCCTTCCTTTTAAAATCCTCAGTTACTTTACATTCCAAAAATATTGCTCTGAGATTCTTATAGTCAATGAGTTTTATGGACAGAATTTCATTTGTGGTAAGTACTCTATTTTGGAATATAATCTTTTTTACATACTCCTCCGAGGAAGCAATTCCCTGAGGAAATGTATTTTTTAAACAAAAGCTATATTTTATAATAGATTTAAAACCTGTTTTGAAATAAAAGTCTGTTTCTTTGATTTTTTTTTTTTAATTTTTTTTGATGTTTATTTATTTTTGAGACAGAGAGAGACAGAGCATGAGCAGGGAAGGGGCAGAGAGAGAGGGAGACACAGAATGTGAAGCAGGCTCCAGGCTCCGAGCTGTCAGCACAGAGCCCGACACGAGGCTCTAACTCACAAACTGTGAGATCATGACCTGAGCCGAAGTTGGGTGCTTAACCGACTGAGCCGCCCAGGCGCCCCTGTTTCTTTGATTTTTAAAATAAAAGTCAAGTTAGTCACCTGTCAAAGGCCAATAGCTTAAGGCCACTCTTTTGTTTGTAGAAAATGATAGCCCTGGGGTGCCTGGATGGGTCAGTCAAAAGAGTATGTGACTCTTGATCTCGGGGTTGTGAATTTGAGTCCCACATTGGGTGTAGAGATTACTTAATAAAATCTTCAAAAAAAAAAAAAAAAGATAGACCTAATGTATGCTGAGGTAAACCCCTGTATACTCTGGATGGAGTCAGTTTCTATACCTACTGAACAGAACAGATTGAAGCAAATTGCAGTGGCTTCCTTCCTAAAATGTATGTAATATATATATAGCTGAGTAAAGCCATTTTTGGCAAAAGTCTGTTTTCCTAATCCCATGAGAGGCAGTGGGAACATAGTAAGGTCCTTCTGGCCATGGAAATCCCAGGCCACTTTGTGAAAACAGCTAAAGAACAGGGCAGAATTTAGTAGCTATTTTAGATATTTTTAGGTGGTAACATCTAACCTTAGGATATTCAGTACTAGGTGATCATAAGAGATCATGATTTTTATCAGTACTATGATAATGAGTTTATACCCCAAATGGAAACAAACCCATTTCCATCTTCAAATGAAGCCAGGACCCAGAGCACCCACTATTGCTTCATCTAATAATGAATTCTGGATTCTCTAAATTTAATGTCCTATATCTTTCATGACAAAAGATACTTAGCAGACAGTTGGTAAATACTTGTTGATTACCTGGGAAGCATCATATCTGACATTGTCAATCTTCCTGGCAGGCAGCTCAAATGGTTCTGTGACAACTAATCCAATGTGTGCCTTCACTCAAGGAATTCAATTCATCGAGAGAACCTGCCCAGGTGCAACATCCAGATTCACGACAAACTTTCTGATTTTGTATGCCTTTATCCCAGTTCTTGTTATCCTAGGAATAGTTGTTTTTAAAGTAAGGGATCATCTCATTAGCAGATAGTAAAGAACATTGCTGCAAAAATGGACCTTACGCCCCAAATGTGCATGACTACTTGGAATGTCTAAACTAAGAAAGTCACATGTTTCTTGATAATATAAAGTCTTTTAAACATTAAAACTCCCATCTGTGCCCCTCAGATCCACACAGGTCATGATATTCCAACTTGCAGGGACATGTGATATTTGGAAATTGTGACTGAGCTGGTCCAATTCTTGATATGTAAATATCAAGAATTCATAAAGTTATGGGAGACTGGTGAGATTATTTTTCTTTGTTCCAGATGCAGAAAAATACATGTTAAAAAATTATGCTTACAAACAAAAAAAATTAGGCTTACACTTGATACAAGATTTGGTAAGAAGACGACATGTGAATGATCACTCACTGTAAATAACAGAAAAGAGAATTGTGGGTTTGACTAAAGCACGCATCATGCAGAATTAGGTAGGAATTCTTTCATTATCATTTAAAAACCTACATGAGGGGGCTGAGTTACTCAACCACATTAAAAGGATGTTAGGCAGATGCTGGATGATGAAGACCCCTGAAACAGAGCACCTGGTGATTTTTTGGGGGTAGTTAAAATGAAAAACTAGGAATGGGCTGAACTGAGAACATCACATACCAGACAAACCTCTGGTAATGTTTTTAAAGATGAGTTTGCTATTTTTCCACTTTTCACTTGTGTATGTTACTAAAGTGTATGCATTGAGTAATGGCATCTTAAGGCTAGAGAGCAGGTATTAAAGTCCATACAGAAAAGATGTTCAACTGACACAACATTTACACTAAGAAGAACCAGGTTACACATGTGGAATTCAGATTCTTGAATTGTAAAGGGAAAGAATGCTGATAAATACAAATACACTTATTTTACATATTTTTCAGGATGAAATGATGTATATAGATGATTAAAAATGAGTTCTGTACTATCTTTCTGATTGATTGTCAAGTAATTCATGCACAAGTCTGAAAAGACACTGTCTCAGTGTTACCATGGTAACTCCAGGGGAGACCATCTTAGTGAGTACATGAACTTGTTCAATTGCTGTGACCTAACTTATAAAGAATGATAAATTATAGCATTTGAAATGTCTTACATTATAGTAGAAAAGATCATTTCATTAAGGAGACCATAGTAAAATTCTGTTTCTTAGAATAGTATTTAAGGATCTGGAGACATTGGCAAATTACCAGAATAGTATTGTCAATTTTTGTAAAAGGTCTTTGACACTGATGATTATGGTGTAATAGTTACATAATACCTTACAGATTATATATGTCACATCAGTTATAGATAATTCTGGAGATGATAATCTACTAAAGTAGTTCAAAGAGAGTCCCACAGGAACCTCTTTTGAAATCTCTGATTTCAACTTACTAAAGATATGGGTGTGCACTGTAAGTGGAAACATTTCTACTATTCATATGCAGATGAATTTCATTCTAGCTCAAACATTTGGAAAATTGACATAGCATGTGACTTCAAGCTATTAAATGTTAGTGATACCACCTTAGAACACAATGACTTTCAACATGCGACAGTCTGTGTCTTAAGTCAAAAATGGACAGTGATGTGTAAGACAATCAAATTATATAATAGAAATTTCTATTATTGTGGAATAGGCTGTTTCTTCCCACCAAGTCAGTGATGTTTCTGAGATTATAATGTTCACTATTAAAGGGAGCTCTTTCTCCACAGTACTCAGTCCGGGTGCCTGTCTGCTGCTAAGACTGAGGTTCTTCAGAAACATGCTAAAAATCCTGTTGTTAAGAGGGCTGGACCCACATGCATTGCAACTAGTTGATGAAGTCTTACTTCACTGCAGTGATCAGGTAGTTTGCTATCCACTCAGATACCGCTCATCCATTTTGGTGTTCTTGGGGTTAGTGTGCTTATTTGAAGCTGGGTATGGTATATTAGAGCAAACATATTTTATAATGGAAGGGGAAGAACACAGAGTCAGTGACTTTCCTGGTTAATGACAATAATTCTGCTTACTCCAAATTGAACTTGGCTAGCAGACACACAAATTCATAGGCTCGAGAAAGCTTCGTAAAGGCTCTTTCACCTTGGAAATGATCTCAGTTATTACCAGTTCATGAAGCTTTGGCCTGCTTACTAATAACATATCTCCTTAAATTTACCTGTTCTTCAAAAAGTTATATTCATAATAACTATGCCAGAATCATTGGAGGTGCTGATTAAAAATGCAGATTACTGTACCCCATTTCAGACCCACTGATTCAGGAACTCTGGGTGTGGGGAGTCAGGAATGTGCATTTTATTTAAGTTCATTTATTTATTTTGAGTGAGCGGGGGGAGGGGCAGAGAGAGAATCCCAAGCAGGGTTCACACTGTCAGCGCAGAGCCCGATATGGGGCTCAATCTCACAGGATCATGACCTGAGCCGAGATCAAGAGCCAGACACTTAACAGACTGAGCCACCCAGGAGCTCCAGGAATGTGCATTTTAAATAGGTACTTGAGAGGGTTCTGGGTGGTTCAGTCAGTTGAGACTTTTGATTTGGGATTGGGTCGTGATCCCAGGATTGTGGGATTGAGACCCACGTCAGGCTCCATGTGGAGCTTGCTTGGGGTTCTCTCTTTCTCTGTCTGCCGCCCCCTCCCCTCCTTTGTGGTCTCTCTCTCCCCGCTAATAGTTTACTTCAGGTGCTTCTTGTGCCTGTGTTTCAGAATTAAATGATAGCACCTGTGCATGTGACCCGGATTCTGGTTTCCTATCAGACATACCTGAGAACATACTTCAAGAAGGAATGTGTCTAATATAAATGCTTAGACTCACACTTGTAACTGTTACTAAAGGCTCTCGCTTTCACAGTCCTCAAACCATATAAGCAGAAACCTATAAATGCTGAACTGAGTACATACTAGATAAACACATTAGAGGCAGGCAGAAGATTCTTTTTATTTAAAAAAAAAATACTGCATGTAATTACACAACTTTTCCCCCTTTTTATAGACTTAAAAGTATCCAGGGAGTTGCACTAATACAAGAAATTCCACTTTTCCTTTAACAAATTAGACATCTTAACTTTCTTCACTTATTACCATAATAGCTAATTAATAAAATAAACTTACTTGTATTTGGGAAAGTATAAATAAATACACTATAGTTGAATTATGTTCAAGAATCAAGCTCAATTTGTTTCCAAGACTTGCAGGAACTTCTTTTGTATTGTTCCAGTTCCTAAAACAAAAATATGTATTACTTGAAGAGAAAAACTTTAAAAATTAAACTAAGCGCCTTAATGCTGCCTTAGCATCTTTTAGATATGACAGTATATCCTTTGTGGTATTATCATTTTCAAAATTTCTGGACAATTCTGTAAATTCTTACAATTAGGATTTTCTAGAAATGTAGTCTTCAGTGTTTCTGGGTAGCCTAAGCAACACTTTAGAGATCCACTTCTTAAAGATGAAATTACATACTATATATACATATAAATTGTCTTTCAACTATTAAATGCATTTGTCATACTTTAAGTATTTAAAAGTGATCTTATTTTTTGTTTCCTATTTGTCAAAACTGTTGAAGTCAGCAAAATATCTGTATTTAAAATGTATATATCCTTTGACCCAGTGCTTGTACCTTTCAAAACGTGTCTCACAGAATAATAGAGAAGAGTGCAAGAACATAAACAGAAGGATATTCACTGCACTGTGTATACTGGCGCACACACGAAGGCAACTTTCCCAGTAAGGGAAGACATCAGTGCTCATTCGCACATGGCTTCATGGGCATCCGGCGAAAGTAACAGCAGTCCTATGTGTCACACGAAGAAAGCAGATAGGTGGAGAGAGGATAGGATACTTCCACTTTCTATGTTACATACTTCTATGTCTTTTGAGGGTTTTTTTTCCCCACGACAAGTCTATGTTACTTTGACAATTCATAAAATCCAGTATGGGTGGATACCCTGCATGAGATGATTGATATGCAAAGGGACCATCCCTAAGGGGATTGCCTCCTGGCCTCTTACTTGTTGTTCCTTGTCTCAATAACTGTACAAAGTAGATTATTTCAGATGAGCGAAAAGTGGTTACTCTGCAAGATAAGGCAACCACTGCCCTTTGGCTAACATAATTGAAGTTCACAGTTCCTATGAAAAGAAAATTCCATTCTCATTTTCAGAAAAACTGCAGATTGTCTCTTTCATACCTGTACTCAAGTTGTTTCAATTTAAATGTTAAAACTTTTAAAACTGAAGACTTAGTTTTTAGATCACAGCTTGGTTGTTTTTTTTTTTTTTTTTAAAGGAAATTAATTCGGTTCATCAGTTATCAAAGAGTTCAAAGATGTTTAACTCCCAAGGAATAAACAGTAATCAGTTATCTTGTTTTTAACTGCAAGCACTGAATTATTTTTACCAATGGTAAGGGTGAGGACATTGTTTAAAATTCTTTGCTAGAGATACCTCCCTTCTGCAGACAGCAAACTGAGAGAAGAATTGGGCTGGTCACACAGGTCATGTCAGGGAAAATAAAGAATGACTGGTGTGATACACAACTCACCATATCCACAAGACCTTCAGTACTGCTGTCATAGGAATTCAAAATAATATGATGATGCTTTAAAGGAAGAAGTAGTAAGATTTTCCTTATACTGCAATTCTTCACGGCTATTTTAGAAAGCCATTTTAAAAGTGAACACAAAACTAAGAAAGGTTTTCAATTTGTCTCAAGAACCTCTAAAGTTTTAAGCTCAGTTGGTTGAGCGTCCAACTTAAGCTCAGGTTATGATCTCACAGTTATTGGGTTTGAGTCCCATGTTCAGGGTCTGTGCTGACAGCTTAGAGCCTGGAGCCTGCTTCGGATTCTCTCTCTCTCTCTCTCTCTCTCTCTCTCTCTGACCCTCCCCTGCTCATGCTCTGTCTCAGAAATAAACATTAAAAAAATAAAAAAGATGTGGTATATACACAACATTACTCAGCCAAAGACAGAATGAAATCTTGCCATTTGCAACAACATGGATGGAGCTAGAGAGTGTAATGCTAAGTGAAACAAGTCAGAGAAAGGTAAATACCATATGATTTCACTCATGTGGAATTTAAGAAATGAACAAAGGAAAAAAACTGGGGCTGTAGTTAAGCGTCAGACTCTTGATTTCAGCTCAGGTCATGAGCTCACGGTGAGACTAAACCCTGAATGGGGCATTCTAGTGACAGTGCAGAATCTGCTTTAGATTCTTTCTCTCCCTCTCTCTCTGTCCCTCCCCCCACTCACACTTACTCTCTCAGGATAAGCTTAAAAAGAGCAAGAAAACAGCAGCGTGAAGAAAGAGCTGAGGACAACTGGCTAGATTTTCACCTAACACAGACAAATTCTTTCATAGGCTGTGTTAATAGTGAAGAATGCTAGGTATTGTGGGGTTGCTTTCCAGCTCCACTCCAAATTCCTTCGGTTTTAGGTCAGGGAAGATGGATCTGAATGTGAAAAGTCATGATGCTGAGAAACATCCCAGCCCTTTTATAATACCTGTGCATGTAAATGTAATAAAAGAGATCAAACTATGTGACATAAACATAACAACAGCAGTTAAGTCATTGACTCCTAGATACTAATTCACGATGATTTCCAACTAATCTTTAGTCAATTGCACACATAATAAAGGTTACATGAGGTCATCTGTTTCTACATCATGCCTCTCACTTTGCTACAGCAATGAAACCCTCTATTCATGACACAGTTTTCAAAAGTCTTGTGGACTATGTTTAAATAAAATGCTTTGCTTTCTTATTCTAGGGCCCCTGAAGGTGAAAGGCTAGTGCTGAGAAAATCACTCTGGTCACTGCTCCAGTGGATGGTTGTGTTCAGGTTACACAGCAGTGTGACTGTCCCGAGTGACATAGCACTACAAATCCCACCTGAGAGGTTGTTAGGGCATCCCATTTATAGTGCCTACTTGTGTAAGGTTGGATTCTGCACAGTGTCCCACTTTATCAAACTAGAAGGAAATCTAAGAAAATCTAAGTATTGGGTCATGATGAATTTACCAGCTTCTGCATTCTTACATGACTTGTGTATCACAAATGGTACTAGCTAGGCATATATGGAACTCCATCTCTCTTTTTTTAATGTTTGAGAGAGAACGAGCAGGGGAGGGGCAGAGAGAGAGGGAGACACAGAATCTGAAGCAGGCTCCAGGCTCTGAGCTGTCAGCACAGAGCCGAACGTGGGGCTCGAACTCACAAACCAGGAGATCATGACCTGAGCCAAAGTCAGACGCTTAACCAACTGAGCCACCCAGATGCCCCATTCAGTGTCCATTTTTAATCACTTTCCTGGGAGATCCTATGTTTATGTGGTTTCAGACTGGATAGTTCTGAGTTTTTCTGGTACAAGAAAAGTTTTAAGTATGTAATGTTTTAACAAAAAACAAAACCTTTTAATCCCACAAACAAAAGCATATTATGAAACTGTCTCCCCAACAGCAAGGTAAGAATCACTACCCCTCTTCAACATAAAGTAAACGGGAGAATCCAAAAACAGTATGTGAACATTACGTCATGTCTCGGTGCTGGAATGGCAGGTGGCTTAAATTCCTTCTTTGTGCACATCAGAATTTTATTGTTTTATAGAGTGAAGATGTGCTATTTCAATTTTTTTTTTTTTTTTAATGTTTATTTTTGGAGAGAGAGTGTGAGCAGGGTTGGGGCAAGAGAGAGAGAATTTCAAAGCAGGCTCCAGGCTCTGAGATGTCAGTACAGAGCCCAGTGTGAGGCTTGAACTCATGAACTGTGAGATCATGATTTGAGCCAAAGTCAGACGCTTAACCAACTTAGCCACCCAGGCGCCCCTCAATAATTTTAAAAGTAAAAAACAAACATTAAATAAGAAAAATCTATGTAATTCCAGATGTATTTTGTGATAAAACTCAAGATGCAATAAAATAAGTGTTTAGGATAATACCTGATCCTTCTGCATTCTCATTTCGTCAACTTCTCTTTCAGCATACTGAGGGTCTCTTGCGGGGTCCTTGGTATCTTTTAGTGTGTTGATACTCTGAAATTACAATTCGAGTCATTTCATGCCCAGACCCCCAGTGACTACTGCCTGCCTCAGCCAGCCATTGGGGCCCATTCAAATTCTACCAGGCCCTCTCCCACCCTTTCCTTCTAGCCACTATCTCTCCCTCTCAGGAAGCCTGCAAGCTGCATTTGAAAGTGGAGTGGGAGCTATGTCTTGCCCACCTTTTAAGTCCCAGTGCCTTGTGTACAATAGACTTTTGGCACATACTTGATTTTTGAGCATGTGAATAGAAAGCAAAGTAATCATAATAAACTCAGGAACACTTCCCAATAACTGAGTAGTACAAAAAAGTCTTGCTTTAAAAGAACGAGAAATCTATACCTTTGGTGGAAAGACCCTTTCATACACTTTTTTCCACAATTCCATTGGTGAATGGGCATGAAGCTTTCCAATGTCATTATCAGGAACAGGAGGAGATCCTAGAATTGGAAGTTGTACTCCAAATGACTGCACTGATTAAAACTTGACAAACTATCAATAAAACAGATGACACTTAGAAAAGCATAAATCCTAGATCAGTCATTTCCCTTCTCCCTAACATAGCCGCTATTAAAATTTACCCCAACACAGTATAGCAACACCACTTGCCCCAGATTCTAGCACCAGAGGAAGAGGAGACAAGAGTAATGGGTCAACTGTGATTCTCTTTCCCCACACATACACTGGTGTCCAGCAAAAATACCGAGTTTGGTATTCTCATGTGTTTGTGAATTTGTATGTAAACAGACTGTCTTAACATGCTACTCATTAGAATGCAAATTGGGACAACTAATTCAGGGAGGTAATTTGGCACTACTACCTCCTATGTAAATACAGAAAAAAGTCGTATGTTATTACCCAGAAACCCGTTTTTGGTGTTTAACCCAGAAACACCTGCACACACGTATTAACAGTTTCACACTGCACCATCGTTAGTGTTAGTGAAAAATTGGCCACAACCAAACTGTCCATCAGTAAAGGCATAGTAAACTAAATTATGCACAGCCATGCTCTGTAACTGTGTCCAGCAGTCAAAATACCAAACAGACCTAGCTGTGGCACTACTGTGGAAAAACCACTAACACACATTGAGTAGAAAAGGAAACTTTAAAAATAATAGCTAGAGAATGATAGTTATGTTCAAACAAATAGTTTTTTCTACAACATTCACACATCTAGAAAGTGGTCTGGAAGTACACATATCAAACTTGATTCTTATGTACTGTTTTAACATTTTATAATGAGCATGCCTTTATGTATTGATTATATAATTCAATTTGAAAAATTGCTGCCACTTCTTGGCAGTTGTCTATAATCTTGAGATTTCTAATTCTTTCTCTTCTACCATCTACATTGTTGATCTTTCAGTACCTCTTTACCACTTTGGTGGGAAAGACAGTAATGCGATCCACCAATCTAATTCAGCTTTCCTAAGTTTCTGTTTGTCCTCATTTGTGTGTGTGTGTGTGTGTGTGTAGTAAGTTCTATACAATTTTATCACCTTTGTAGGTAAACATCCAGTACCTCAGTTAAGATACTTACTGTATAGTGCCATTGTTTCAGGATCCTATGTGTTGGCCTTTTATAACCACACCACTCTCTTCCCAATCTCTTCTGCCTCCCCACCTACAGTCCTGTCCCTAACCTCTGATCACCATTAATCTTTCCTCCATTTCTAACATTTTTTTCATTACAAAAAATTTAAATAAATAGAATCCTATTGTGTAGAACCTTTCCTGATTGGCTTTTTTCCCATTCAGTATACACTTGGATTAATCCAAATTATTGTGTGTATCAACAGTTTGTTCCTCCTTTTTGCTGAGTAGTATTTTATTGTATGGATATACCATACCATAGTACATAGTTTTAAACAACATCTCTGGTTGTTTCTAGTTTTGTGCTATTACAAATGAAGCCACGGTGAATATCTGTGTAAAGATTTTAATATGAACATAAGTTTTAATTTCTCTTAAATGCCCAATAATGCAATTTCTAGGTCATATGGTAGGTGCATGTTTAGTTTTATAAGAAACTGTCAAACTGTTTTCAAGAGTGAAAACTACCATCTGACATTCCCACTAGCAATGTGAGTATCCAGTTTCTCTGTATCCTTGCCAGCATTTGGCATTGTCACTATTTTTTGTGAGCTATTCTGATTAGCAAATTGTGGTTTCAATTTGATTTCCCTAATGATTAAAGATATTAAACATCTTTTCATATGCTTGTTTGCCATTTCTATATCCTCTTTGGTGAGATGCCCGCTCATATCTTTTGCCTATTTTTTAGTTGGATTCTGTTTTTACCGTTAAGTTATATATTCTAGATACTAGTCCTTTGTCAAATATGCAGTTGAAAATATTTTCTCCCAGAATGTGGCATGTCTTTTTATTCTTTTCAAGTGGGATTTTAAGAGCAAAAAGTTTTAATTTTGATGAGGTCTAAGCTCCATGATTTATTTTACATCCAAGTTAGTTAGCATGTAGTGCAATAATGATTTCAATAGAGTCCAGTGATTCATCCCCTACATATACACCTAGTGCTCATCCCAACAAATGTCCTTCTTAATGCCCTTTGCCCATTTAGCCCACCCCCCCCCCAAACCCCTCCAGCAACCCTGTTTGGTCTCTATATTTGAGAATCTCTTATGTTTTGCACCCTCCCTGTTTTTTAAATTCAGTCATTCTCGTTCCTTGTCCGACCTCCAGCTATTTACAGGGGCATTACCTGGCAGTACATACCGTGATTCTCACTGCTAATGAAATTAAGTCTTTGTGATCACTCATTAACCATCTCTATTCTTTTCATTCCAATTCAATCTATATTACAAAGATCTACATTTGAAGTCCAGTCAACTTTAGTACGAGTAATAGGTGATGGGAAATAAAAAAGAAAACTCCTATCTACTAGAGTGTTAAAACCAAACTTCTAGCTACAGAGTAGAAGTTTGCTAGGGCCCAAACCTCCACAATGAAAATAGCTTCTGTGGGAAGATAAGGAGCTTGATTATATAAACTCTTAACAATTGTTTTCGCAAAAAAACAGAACAAAACAAAACAAAAAACCAAAAAAAATTATTTTCACTTCATGAGCCTAACATATCCATACGTTTAGGAAATATATCCCATTATTTTTGAAGCAAGCTATTTTCATAATGAATTAAAGGATACATAATTAGTACAACTGTTCTTTTTTGGTTTATTCCAACACTTGAATCTCATATTTTTCATCACTGCCCATAATCTGTAGCTTTGAATTTCCTGACCACTCTGTTTCTGGTTTTCTTCTACACCCAACAAGCTAAAATTTAAAAGTACCTGGAAATCAGCAAGGGAAAAGAAATACATGCAAATTTTATAGTGAACTAGAAATCCAAAACCAGTCTCTTAGGTGCAACATTCCTTCCATCCCAAATATGTCAGTGTGATGCATGTTGCATCAATACCGTGTATACAAATAAACGCATAAGAAATAACAGCAATGATAATGAAATCGAAATGGTGGTATGTTGGAGATGAAGTGAACGTAGGGTAGGATAAAAATCAATAAGCAATTAAAAAAAGATTGAACAATCTTAATAAGTTCACCAACCTATTTGACTTAAAGAATCCAATCCTGCTGTGATAAACAGTGGTTTATTTTGATCCACACATATTGATTTGCTACATGGATAAGAAGAAAAAAGAGTCTAATTTAGTTTAGCAATCGAATATCCTGCCATGCTCTACTGTAAATACAAGAGCCGGGTTTTACGTCTAGCTACTGGTGAGAGAGCACACTGCTCCTAAATGAATGAGTGAATATCAATTTAAATTATTTCAAATATTAAAGTCTGGCATTAATAAAGGCTTTATGGGGGGGGGGGGAGTGACAGACATAAATTACCTTAAATGACAACCAAGAAAAGGAGCAAGTTTAAGAAAAATATACATACTACAATTATCAATTCAATTTCTATAATCAATATAAGAAAATGATAATACAGGGAAAGCTACTAAGATTACAGAAATAAAGTAAATCAGGGAAACAAGGGTAGTAGTATGATTATTTTATTCTAATCTTTAAGCATTACATAACATTTTAGTTATAATATTTGAGAAATATTTAACATAGGAAATGAGAAATAATATGAAATTATTTCTCTAAGAAGAGCCACCTGGAGGCCCTTTCCTATCAAGAAACAAAAGCCTGATACGAGCAATAATCAGAGGAGATTATTGGCAAAAAATAATAAAAAGATATAAAAAATCTATTTTAACAGTACCTTCTGTCAATGCCAAATGCTAACTGGTTGATAACTCCACGTATTTTTAGTAATAGAGCTTCTGATTTACTGGTAAACTAAAAAAAATCAAGAGAACAAATTATATGCTCTGCTTTCAGATCACAGAAACAGGTAAAATAAATATGGCTTTGAACACGTGCAAATTGCAGACAGAATTACTATTTATTTGCCCAACACACACTTGTTTGAGTAGACAAAAAACCTGAATAAAGGAAAATAAAAATAAAGAAGTCTCAATAAATTTTAACTCACTCTTCACATTTTATGAGTGCATGATACGGAAGGGACTGGTGTTTATGCACTGGTCATTTTGGCTACTCCCACATATGGCTCATAACTATTGCCCAAATGCAATCTGGTTGGTAGAAAATAGGTTTACATCATAAATAACTTTTCCATCCAAGGGCATAGTACTGTCTTCCAAAAGGCCAACATGGAGGCTACAGACTAATTCAACAATACTGATAGTCATTAAAATGATCATTTAACTTTTCAGAATTGCCTTTGAGCCTGCAAAACAAGTTCCTGAAGATTCTCAGTGGTGGTATATAATAACTAGAGTGACCATAACCAGAACACTTCAGAGAATGAAAGTGGGTGGGTACTATTAATAATTAAGTTGAGGGGCGCCTGGGTGGCTTGGTCGGTTAAGCGTCCGACTTCGGCTCAGGTCATGATCTCACGGTCCGTGAGTTCAAGCCCCGCGTCGGGCTCTGTGCTGACAGCTCAGAGCCTGGAGCCTGTTTCAGATTCTGTGTCTCCCTCTCTCTCTGCTCCTCCCCTGTTCATGCTGTCTCTCTCTGTCTCAAAAATAAATAAACATTAAACAAAAATTAAAAAAAAAGAAATATCATATAGCTTGAGGCACCCGAGTGGCTCAGTCAGTTAAGTGTCCGACTTTGGCTCAGGTCATGATTTCACGGTTCATGGGTTCGAGCCCTGCGTTGGGCTCTGTGCTGACACCTCAGAGCCTGGAGCCTGCTTCAGATTCTGTGTCTTCCTCTCTCTCTGCCCCTCCCCTGTTCATGCTCTGTCTTGGTCTCAAAAATAAATAAACGTTAAAAAAAATAGTAATAATTAAGTTGAGACATCAGGTGAAAATCAGGATATGTGGTTGGTTACCCTACAAATCTTTTAAGACTAGATTTGTTTTTTGGAAATATCAAAAGTTATTCAGCCAAATAAGAATAGTTAACATGTATGAAAGTGGGAAAAACAACCATGAACCAAAATGACATGGAATTTTATAAGGCAAAGAAATCAGTTTTCAGGATAAGATTCATTCTGGATTAAGAACAGACTCTCTCCGGGCACCTGGGTGGCTCAGTCGATTAAGTGTCTGACTTGAGCTCAGGTCATGATCTCACAGTTCGTGGGTTCAAGCCCCACGTTAGGCTCTGTGCTGACAGCTGGGAGCCTGGAGCCTGCTTCAGATTCTGTGTCTCCCTCTCTCTCTGCCCCTCCCCCACTCATGCGCACGCGTTCTCTCTCTCAAAAATAAAATAAAATAACAAAATAATAAAAAAAAAAGAACAGGCTCCCAGGCAAATTATTTATTCATGTGAATATATAAAATTTAATACATTGACTTTTCAAAATTGAAATAATTTTAATACTTCCTTTGAAAGAAGGTTTAAAAGTATAAAAACTAACTGAATTTTTAAAACACAACTTCATGATGATGATGATGATGAATATGTGTGGAAAGGAAAATACCTCATCACAAACATATTTCATAGAACTAACTGTAGGGCTGGGAGGACATGAGAAGTTTTCTGACTCAACTTCCCTATCTGCTGCATCAATTGCCTTGAAACATCCTCCTCAAATAGCTGTAGAGCCTCTGCTTGTATCAACTCAATGGGAACTCATCACCTCCCAAAGCGGTTCATTCCATTTTCAGATAATGGTAGGATTAGAGAGTTCTTTCTTATTTTGATCTAAACTCTATTGATTCCTTGTTCTTGACTGTAAGAGAGCAAAGAATATACCTATTCCCTCTTCCATGGAACAGTCCTTTGAATATTTAAAAAGCATTATCACATTCTAGATGATTTGATACTCCTCCTCATATATCACATTTTTAAATCTCCAACCATCCTGGCAGCTCTCCACTGAATCTGGTCCTACCTCTCAATGTTTTTCTATTTTTATTTTTAATAACTTTATCAGATTGCTCATAATAGTGAATCCATTTTCTTGACTGAATTTTAAAGGATCTGGCAATCTTGTAAAGCAACCCCAAACTGTCCTCCTTGAAGTGAAACTGAAAGACGGGGCTTTGAAACTTTGGCTACTGTCTTCTTGGTCTGGGAAGCTAGGCAAGCTGTATGGTTCTCTTGATGGTCTAGAAGTGCTCCTCTAACCCAACCTCTCATCCCTCAGGCTTACTGAAAGCTGAGATGAAGCCTTTCTCAAATCCGTTCCCTAGAAAACCCTGATGATTTAGGGCCATCTAGGCCTGCTGGGTCCTGGCTTGGTCTGACTTCATCTAAATTTGTACCCTTAAGACCAGACTGGGCCCTGACTGATCATCAGGTGTGATCTGCTCTTAAAGAAAGAGATTTCCCTCAGCTAACTAACCAGATCTGTGGGGCTTTATCTTGTGGTAAAAATAAGAAACTACAAGATCCATCGTCTCTGCTTCTGTATCTTGGAGGAATCATTCATTTTTAAACTCCCCTATCTTTTTGAAATAGTAAAAATGAGTATTTCTAGGGCGCCTGGCTGGCTCAGTTAGTAGAGCATGCGACTCTTGATCTCGGGGTTGTGAGTTTGAGCCCCACATTGGGTGTAGAGATTACTTTAAAAAAATTAGGCGGGGTGGGGGGGGCGGGGCTAGGTGCCTCAGCTGATTAAGCGTCTGACTCTTGGTTTTGGCTTGGGTCATGATCTCATAGTTTCGTGAGTTTGAGCTCTATGTTGGGCTCTGCCCTAGCAGCACAGAGCCTGCTTGGGATTCTCTCTCTCCCTCTCTGCCCCTCCCCCGCTTGTGCTGTCCATCTGTCTCTCTCTAATAAATAAAAACTTTAAAAAAAATTAGGGGTGCCTGGATGGCTCGTCGATTAAGTGTCTCTTGATTTCAGCTCAAGTCGTAGTCTCACAGTTTGTGGGATCAAGACCCACATCGGGGTCAGCGCTGACAGCATGGAGTCTGTTTGAGATTCTCTCTCCCTCTCTGCCCCTCCCACACTCACGCATGCACACTCTCTCAAAATAAATAAACTTTTTTTAAAAACTCTAAAAAAGAATATTTCCAAAGTACTCTGTCAATTTAATATGTAAGCAGATACAGTATAAACATAAAAGGTACTGAGTTTTAAGAAAATACACAATGCAATTTATTTGGAGTATTCTGAAAAGTTTAAAATGTTACCTTTAGTCATAATATACTACCCATGAAGGCTAGGGGCTAGCCCATGTTGTCTCCCGCTTCCCCTGAGCACTTTCATTTAGGGGGAAAAAGAAACCATTCAAATGGGAAGATACTATTTCTTTTAAATAAAAGTGCTTTTATATCTTATTGCATTAAAGGATATCCTTTATCCTTTGGTCCTGCTGTGGAACGTAATGGTAACAGTTATAATAAGCAACATTTATTAAGGAACACTTTGTTTCAGGCACTGTGGTGAGCATGTCACGTTACTTTCTTTTATCACAACAACCCTATGAAGAAGGCACTATTTTTGTCTATTTTACCCTGTTGGAGACTGAGGCTTAAGTGAGATTATGTGACCAGTCTGAGATCACACATCTAGAAAGTTGTCCTCAGATTCAAACCCAGGCAGCAAGACTCCCGAGTTCATGTTTTTAACTTCTACAACAAAGAGCAGTGTTTTGTTTTTTTTTTTTTTAAGTTTAAAAAAGAATATTTTGTTAAGGTTTTTTTTCCCCCTTTTCTCTTAAGAAAATACAGATTCTCGGGGCGCCTGGGTGGCTCAGTCCGTTAAGCTTCCAACTTTGGCTCAGGTCATGATCTCGCGGTCCCTGAGTTTGAGCCCCGCATCGGGCTCTGTGATGACAGCTCAGAGCCTGGAACCTGTTTCAGATTCTGTGTCTCCCTCTCTCTCTGACCCTCCCCCCATTCATGCTCTGTTTCTCTCTGTCTCAAAAATAAATAAACATTAAAAAAAAATTAAAAAAAAAAAAGAAAATACAGATTTTCATTCTTAAGGGGAAACTAAAAATGAATAAGTTAATAGCCAGTTTATCTCTTTAAGATGGACTGGGGCTTATGGGCATAAGCAGCTGCTCCAAAGACATGGAAGGCCATCTAGCAAAGGGTGTTCTAGAAATACATTATCAAACACTGTAACAAGAGGGTTTGGGGGCAATGGGAAAGGAAAGGAGGGGATTATGTGCATTAGTAAAAGCACTAGTATTTATAACTGTGCATCAAGTTGCTAACCTTTCTAAATTTGGTGCTGTCTACTCAAGCCAAAGGGTAGGAAAGGTACAAACCATTAATGATGCTCCATAATAATGTGCAACAAATCGAAGTGTCTTGCATATAACCTTTCTCTTCTCAGAGTCAAAATCCTGAAGAAATACATTATTAAAAAGAAAAAAGTTGAGAGAATTAAATATCTGTAGCAGGAAGGTACAAATTATTAAGTGTGGAAATAGATGATTTTTTTTTTTTTTTTGGAACGTACTCTGAGGAGTAGGATTCCATTACCTTGATATTTGTTTCTATACAGAGTTGAACAATAGCTGCGGCCTTCCAGAACTATAGCTGTCAGATCTTTCCTTGTTTAAACATGTAGCTCAACAGAATTGAGATATGAGCACACATTTTATAGTGTGGAATACCCTAGGGATTCTCTGACAAGCAAAGATAAGAAGAAACCAATTTTCTGCTTTCTTCAATTTAAAAGTTGGGGAGGAAGTTCTTTCCCTCAGTGACTGGGTGAAAGATTCAGTTTCTTGAGCTACCTTATCCCCATTCTGCTTCATCCCCAGTCCACTGTATTTTTATTGTTCTTTACATATTTTCACTTTCCCAACTATATCCTCTTTTCCAGATCTTTAAGATGTGTGACTCCTTGACCTCTCCCTTCCAGAGTCATTGTTCTCATTTCACTATTATTTTTGCTCCTGTCCCAAGCATAAACAACCACCTTAACTAGAAGTGGAAAAGCTTACCTGAAAAATATCATATTTACTTCCAATTATGACCAGAGGTATCAGAAATGGGTCGACTAATTCACGATCCTGTTAACAAACATATTTCATTGATTTATTGTAATTAACTGTTTAATACTATGGATTCAGCAAATTCTATTTACTTCCAAAAATACACCTTTTTAGTCCCTTCGTAGATGTTGACTTTGTTTGCTTGACATGTTCTAATATTTAACTTCTACTAAGTTATATTTCTCAAGTGTAAAACTAGAAATGGCAGTTCCCTAAGTTACCATCATGTTCTGTCCTATTCTCTTAAATAACATGCCATCTTCCCATTTTTGTTTCTTACTACTTGGTATTATCTTTTGTTGCTATAGCATTTACACTGCATAGATGTGAACCATAAGCTGTTACTTTTGTCCTGATATTCGTGATGTAAAACACACTCCTATAAACCCTGGACAATGCCAAATACTGCTGTGGGTTTTCCAGAAGATGATATTCATGACTGTATTTATTTATTTATTTATAAAAATTTTTTTAACGTTTATTTATTTTTGAGACAGAGAGAGAGCGAGCGTGAATGGGGGAGGGCCAGGGAGAGAGGGAGACACAGAATCCGAAACAGGCTCCAGGCTCTGAGCGGTCAGCACAGAGCCTGACGCGGGGCTTGAACTCACGGACCGTGAGATCATGACCTGAGCCGAAGTCGGCCGCTTAACCGACTGAGCCACCCAGGCGCCCCTCATGACTGTATTTAAAGGACCTGTGTTACCATCATTGCACCTTTGTAATTTTATTAGTTGTCAGAAGATCAAAGGACACGGAATATGGGACAGATACCAAATGAATGTAAAACAGAGGGTGGCGAGAAAGGCTGTTAAAACTCTACTCCTTGCTTAAATGTGTAGCTTCATCTAGTTTTGCCAGGTGAGTTTTTGTACAGTCTGTTTTTTTATCTTCATTTTATAGAGATTATAAAATCAATATCAAACTACTTCACCCTATTTCTTTTGATTGGTATAATATGCCGTAACAGTCACAGTGGATGTCTACCAAGAAGACATAAGACATCTTTCTCCTGGTTTTGCTCTCACTGAGGTTTTATCAAATTGCTATAATTTTCCAGTGAACAAGTTCATCTACATCAAATGAATTTCCAATCACGCATAAAAATCTCAGCAAGTTGTTTGTGATGTTGTCTTTAGCTATGTATTGGGCTAAGGATTCTGGGAATAATCCCAACAGCAACTCACCGGATGGTCCTTCTGCATATTACTCCATATCCTCTGTCTCATCTCAGAGGCTGCTTTGGAATTTGTCTTCCCCAGTTTCATTATCATTTTATCTACATGGCTTTTCATGGCTTGCAACAGATTTTCCATGGTGGGCCAAAGGTCATTAGGTTTTGAAAGATCCAGAACAAGAACAATAGAAAATGTCCTAAAAAACAAAAACATCTCTTAAAGAAGACTCACAATAATTACTGTTTTGAAACCCTATTATACTGAAATTTATTATTTAAGAACACTACAGCTTAAGGAAAAAATAAAACAGCAATTTTCTAAGAAAACACACACACACACCCTCCAAAGTCATAGCCTTATTTTTTCTTTAAATGTTTTTATTTTTGAGAGGAAGTGTGAGCGGGGGAGGGACAGAGAGAGGGGGACAGAGGATCTGAAGTGGGCTCTGCGCTGACGGCAGTGAGCCTGATGCGCGGCTCAGACTCATGAAACAGTAAGATCATGACCTGAGCTGAAATGGGACACTCAACTGATTGAGCCACCCAGGCACCTCCAAAGTTACAGCCTAATTTATTCCAGTGCTTTTCTCTAGTGGTATTTAAATGTTACAACCACCAGTGGCACTGAAGGTTTCATTTGTACTGATAATAATCCAGTTCAAAGAATCTGCAAGCAGATGGGTTCAACAGTGTCATGTTTAGATCTGATTTCACTGTATGCGCCAGAGAAGGGAAGCAAAAATAGTAAGAGCAGCAGCAACAACACACCATTAGGTGAAGAACACATTTACTGATGGACTCAGCCAGCGGACTACATCATTTATGCCATCTTCACAACAACCCTTCCTGGAAGATGCTATGATGTCCATTTTATGGATTAGAAAGCTGAGACACAGGTTCATATGACTAGTAAATTGTAGAGCTGGAGATCCAAAGCCACACGTTTCTGCCATACTGTGGTGCCTCTCTGAAAGCACACCTCTGACCACCACACACACCACTGCCACTGCCACGTGAATGTGTACCTGTGTTCATGTGAGTCCAACGTAAATCTAAACTCAGCAACAACAAACCGGTTTAAAAATGGGTAAAAGACTCAAATAGACATTTCTCCAAAGAAGATGTACAGATGGCCATCAACATATGAAAAGATGCCCAACATCCCTAATCATTACAGAAATGCAAATCAAAACCGCAATGAGATGCTACCGCATACCCATTAGGATAGCTATGGTAAACCAAACCCAAAACAAAACAGTAACAAGTGTCGGTAAGGATATAGAGAAATTGAGGGCACCCAGGTTGTTCAGTCGGTTAAGCCTTTGATTCGGATCTCATGGTTTGTGGGTTCGATCCCCACATCAGACTCTGTACTGACAGTGCAGAGCCTGCGTGGGGTTTCCTCTCTCCCTCTCTCTCTGCCCCTCCCATACTCATGGGTGTCTCTCAAAAAAATAAAGAAATATTTTTAAAAAGGATATAGAGAGGGGCACCTGGGTGGCTCAGTTGGTTGGGCGACTGACTTCAGCTCAGGTCATGATCTCACAGTTTGTGAGTTTGAGCCCCACGTCAGGCTCTGTGCTGACAGCTCAGAGCCTGGAGCCTATTTCAGATTCTGTGTCTACCCCTCTCTCTGCCCCTCCCCTGCTCATGCTCTGTGTCTCTCTGTCTCTCAATAATAAATAAATATTTTAAAAAATTTTAAAAAAAGGATATAGAGAAATTGAAACCCTTGTGCATTGCTGGTGGGAATGTAAAATTCCTACATTTGTTAAACAGTATGCTGGTTCCTCAAAAAATTAAACATAGAATTACCATATGATTCAGTAATTCCACTTCCAGGCGTATTTGAAATCAGGGACTCAAACAGACATTTGTACACCAGCGCTCCTAGCAGCACTATTCACAACAGTCAAAAGGTGGAAAGGACCCAAATATCCATCCATGGATGAATGCATCAACATAACGTGTTATACACACACAAAAGAAGATCAGTGGAACATCCTTACAAAGGAAAGAAATTCTAACGCAGCCTACAACATGGGTGAACCTGGAAGACATTATGCAAAGTGAAATAAGCCAGGCTCAAAGGACAAGTATTACATGATTTCATTTACAGGAGGTACCTAGAGTGGCCAGATTCATAGAGACAGAAAGTATAAAGATGACTGCCAAGGGCTGGGGAAGGGGAAAGTAGAGAGTTATTAATTCATGGGGACAGAGTTTCAGTTCAGGAAGATGAAAAAGTTCTGAGATGGATGGTGGTGATGGTTGCACATCAATGCGAATATACATAGTGTCAATAAACTGCACACTTAAAAATGGCTAAAATGATAAATGTTATGATATTTTATCAAAATAAAAAATAGATCTAGGACTATTTCACAAAGTGGTCATAATAAGCATGGAGAGCCATAACCATGGGCTACTGTATCCTCGATCAACAGGACAAACATCCTGCTAGTATGTGTAGCAAGGAATTATAATACATGTTAGTTATTTTATAATATTGTCAGTTATTTTGCTCAGTTTGAGCAAACCAGCTATTTTGTGTAATTGAAGCGAAACAGTACTTTACTATATAGGTGTCACTTCAGAAAATAGTCTTTTAGACAGTGATTATCAGGATTTTCTATAAAATTAGTGTGCCATTAAACTGTCCAGCCAATCATATCTACATCATTTCAATAAACTCATAATAGCTTTGCTTGACTATAACAAATAATATATATTTTTTAATAGTAAAGAAATCAATTTTATTTCAGAGGTTTGGTATGGTTAAATGCTTTTAAAAAACGACTGTGGTTTCACTTTTTCTTATTGTGGTAAGATGTATATAACATAAAATTCATCATTTTTCCAAATGAAAAATAAAAAATTTAAGTGAAAACAAGACAGAATTCTCGACTTTTTTCCAAGATTAAAATTTGTTTCCATTGCACTGGAAACACTTGTGTTACCTTTACCTTCATAGCAGATGACAGCTAACTTTTTTTTATATGAGTGTAGTTGACACAGGATGTCACGTTAGTTTCAGGTGTACAACTTAGTAATTGACAAGTGTCTACATGATGCTGTGCTCACCACAAGTGTAGCTGCTATCTGTCCCATTACATCGCCATCACAATATCATTCACTGTGTTTCTTACGCTGTGCCTTTTATTCCTGTGACTTACTCATTCCATAACTGGAAGCCAGTATCTCACACCCTTTACCCGTTGTGCCCAGCCCCTACCCACTTCCCCTCTGGCAACCATCAGTCTGTTCTCTGTATTTACAGGTCTGATTCTGCTTTTGGTTTATTCTCTCTCTTTTTTTTTTTTTTTTTTTTTTAATTCCATTTATGAGTGGAATCTTATGGTATTTGTCTTTCTCTAATTTATTTCACTTAGCATACCCTCTCGGTCCGTCCATGTTGTCTCAAATGGCACAGTATCATCCTTAAAAAAAGTTTTTTTAAAAAACTCAACAGCTCTTTAAACAGGGAATGAAACCACAGGAAATGCTCCATTACAAATTATCTAAACTCTGTTCAATGTATTTATAATTATTCTATGAACAATCATTTTAAAGACAAACAGTATCTAATAGCATTTGGCAATATTATTTTTCTCAAGTTGCTAGGCTTTGTCCAACACAAGGAAGTTAATTATGTGTCAGATTGATTCCAGTCACAAAACACTCTTGAGATTTGCAACATTAGGAGTGAAATGTTCTTCATGAATTTCTTAACCACTCAGCAACCTACTTTGGACGCAGGCCTACTGCTCCCCTTCCCTCTGTTCATCAAAACCTTGACCTCCCCTCTCTCCTAAAGCAAGCTGTGGCTGCCCTGGAGTAGAACCAGGGGAATGAAGAAGACCCAAGAACTCACAAAGTGAGGCATTAAAGAAGCTGTGCAGGGGCACCTGGATGGCTCAGTTGGTTGGGCCTCCGACTTTGGCTCAGGTCATGATCTCATGGTTTGTGAGTTCAAGCCCCTCGGCGGGCTCTGTGCTGACAGCTCAGAGCCTGGGGCCTGCTTTGGATTCTGTGTCTTCCTCTCTCTCTGCCCCTCCTCTGCTCATGCTCTCTCTCTCTCTCTCTCTCTCTCTCTCTCAAAAATAAACACTAAAAAAAAATTTTTTTAAATAAAAAACTAAAGAAGCTGTGCAAAAATGTGGCTTCCTGCAGAAACCAGAATTTCCACAAGGCCATCAGGTGCAAAGCCTCTTGGACCAGAGGAAGTGAGTGACAAAGTCAGGGCCAGAGCTGAAGTCAGCTCAGACCCCAGATAAGAGCAGTTCCCAGCCATTTTCACTCCTTTCTGCCCCTGGGCACACTGACTGGCAGCTCTGGTTCCTCAGCAACTCCCGTCCTTGCCTTCTCTCAACCACACCACCAGGAGCGGTCCTAACTCCCAGTGGCCTCAATTATTTTTCTCTGTTAAAGGAGGACAAACGAAAATCAATATAGCCGTAAAATTCCATGTTTCTGAAAAAGTATGTCAGGGGCATATGATGGTTACAAATGAAAAAGAAAGATCTAAACATATATATAAAACATCCCAAATCTGTACAAAGTATATTTATAATGTCATTTTTTAAAGTTTATTTATTTGAGAGAGACAGAAAGAGTGCACATGTATGTGGAAGGAGTGGAGAGGCAAAAAGAGAGAGAGTCAGTCCTAAGCAGGCTCCACGCTCAGTGCAGGACCCGACATGGGGCTTAATCTCAGGAACTGTGAGATCATGACTTGAGCCAAAATCAAAAATCAGACGCCTAACTGACTGACCCACCCAGGCGCCCCCATACAATATATTTACAAATGCTGAAAACACTGAAAGAACTACCTCGGCATGTTAACAGTGGTTATTTCTCAGGTGATTAAGGGCGCTCTTACTTTCTTCATACCTTTCAACGTTTTTCCAAGATTTCTACATGAACATATACGGTACTATTTTTATAATAAGTAAAAGACAGTAAATTAAATTTATTTAAAAGAAAAAATATCGCTGAAAAAATAAAGCCAACATTATCTGTACCCAACTAGCTATGGAAAAACAATTGCGTTAACCGGAAACAATTCCATACCCTAAAGATCTAAGTGGCTGAAATGTAACAAATAATAGTGCAGCCCTTTGTATTTGGTCCAGGCAGCAGCAATGGCTTGTGTTAAACTCTGACAAAAGTAAGATCTTTCAGATGTAAAAATCTGTTTTCCTTGGCTGAGACACATTCCCAGGAACATTGTGAGAAATGTCACAATTTTCCACATCTGATTTGGCCAACATGTGGCAGTCATTGTCAGGAAACGCGACCAAAGAGTTTGAGGTTTTCCCCAAGTTTCTATTTCTTTTCGGTCAGCAAATAGACTTTCTCCCTCCACAAACTCATTGTTCCCTGGGTGAAGCTTCAACAGTACTAATTAGCATTAAATTCAAAGGTAGACTTACCATATCCAGCTGAAGAAAAAACTCAGGGTTGAATCAGCTTACACTTGGATGGGTATTCAAAAGAATTAAGCTTTTCAAATTCATGTTTGCCAAGTGAATTCATTGCTCAAGTGTTATTTGACATACTTTGTTTGCAGGCTTGCAAAATATGTTACTGGTTGGAATGCCAGCTGTCAGCACAGGCCAGAACCCTGGTTCTTTTAAAATCTCTTTGAAAGCATTATACTTTAAGCGCATAGAAAGGAAGAGAGTATAAACCTTCAGCAACATAAAACTGTCCCCCCAAATTCCGATTCCTGAAAGCCTACTCATACTCATCCTGTGGACACCACTGGGTACTTACTAACAACCGTTCCTGGATCTGGCTCACTTACCGTAAGGTGTCACTTGTGATGGGTATACTGATTAAGTCCAATAAAGAGGTCCCTCCACCTAGTTCCCAAAAGTGAGCAATATCTTTTGGCTGAAACAAACAAACAAACAAACAAACAAACAAACAAAAACAGGCATTTTTCATATTAAATTTTTAAAATCTTTTCTGAATGTTAAATACTTCTTACACCTCATTAACATCAGTCAGTAATAATTATGGATACAAAATACTGTAGTCCTCAATAAACCTTGGCAATCAAAACTTTCCCCTTTCTCTATCCCATCCCTCAAAATGCACCAAAACATCTATTCCAAAAAACAAAGATGAAACATTAACATGGTAGGTGGGGAACAAGAAGAGACTGAACAACCGATTCCCTTTTTATAGGATTCTTTAAGTATTAGGGGAGTGAAACAGTGAGGCAGCCACGTGGCTTGGGAATACGACCATCTATTCCATGACAACCTTCTTGGACGACTAGCTAATCGCATCTCTGCTTCCATCCTGCTGCTGAGGAGCCTTCAGTAACACCACGATTGTGGGAGGAACTAACTGCTTCCACTTAGAACTCAGGGAACATGAAATCTGAGAAAGACATGGATCTTCCAGAATGAATATGGAAAAGCCCAACTTGCTAACACAAAGTGTTAGAGAAAATAGGTGAAGAAAAATCACCTTTTTAATATATCTGTTGCCATGAACTTGGAAGAGATAGTCATTGAAGCAAGTTTGAGATGAATATATAGACTTTTGACAAATTATCATCTCATACTCACTAAGATTGTTCTGTTGATATTTGAATATTTGCTGTTGATATCTGAATTATTAATGTTCGTGGGGGAGGCAGTTTTGCATTGGAAAATCCCCCTTGATTCACCATTTGACGAAGGGCAGTTCTTAGAGCTCTTCTCCACAGTGAAGCGGTGAAAGCAGTTTCAGCATTTCCAGTGAAAAGGGCAATCTCATTTATAGGTCATCACTCATGTCAAAATTCACGTAAGTCACAAACATAGAGTTCTCCCACATCTCAATATATTAATGTTTTTTCTTTTCTTTTCTTTTTAACCTCACAGTTTTAACAATGAACTTTCACTGACTTATCTAGAAAGCAGCAACAGGCAATGTTAACTCTTATTAATGATCAAACATTTGGACTAGATCAATCTGTAAAAATCTGCCTGTGTGACAGAAGTGGGGCCTTCTGTTATAGATGGTTCTTCCCTACACCTAACTCTATTTAAGAAAAGACCTTGGGGCGCCTGGGTGGCTCAGTCGGTTAAGCGTCCGACTTTGGCTCAGGTCACGATCTCATGGTCCGTTGAGTTTGAGCCCCGCCTCGGGCTCTGGGCTGATGGCTCAGAGCCTGGAGCCTGCTTCCGATTCTGTGTCTCCCTCTCTCCCTGCCCCTCCCCATTCATGCTCTGTCTCTCTCTGTCTCAAAAATAAATAAAAACGTTAAAAAAAATTTTTTTTAAATAAAAAAATAAAAGAAAAGACCTTTTCATGGGAGAACTCCAAAAGAGGATTCTATTTTGAATGTTTTTATCCAATATACACCGTGCACTCTCCTTCCGTTCTGAATAATCTCCAACTTTCCTCTGAAGAGACACTCTAGTGAAAATAGGACTGTAACAAATTAGAGCCTCAGTCTCAAGTAGTATTACTAACTTCAAGATATGTTTGTAAAAATGCTAAGAATCTGGACTCTGAGTAGTACATTTTCATAAATATTCTACAAGTCAAACTCCTATTTTTCGCAGATTTTTTGGGAGACAGGATGTAACTCACAATATTATTCCCACTTGAAAGAAGAAAAAGCCACATTAACACAATTAATATAAATATGTCCAAAAACTGTAAATTAAAGTTACAAAGGAATCTTATTCCACATTTTAAGACACGACAAATGAGACGGCTAAATTATTTTCCTATTCAGGTTGACTTCATGTCTGCTGAGTTGAATCTGACTTAAAAGCACATAGCTATGAAGTGTACAACTAGATATGTTTATTGATTACAGATAAGATGAAAATATAAAACAAAGTCAGCATCATTACTTCTCCATCCCCAGGCACAGCAATATCACTTAAGACACTCACTATATTATGCCCTTTTGTTCTTCTTCCATATGTATATTCCAAAGCTAAGGTTGGTTTTGGTGGCTCATCCCTGCACAATAAAGACAGATAGTATTACCATCATGGGTTTTCTTTTTTCTTTTCTTTTTTTAATGTTTATTTGTTTATCCTGAGAGAAAGCACTAGTGGGGGAGGAGCAGAGAGAGAGAGGGAGGGAGAGAGGGAGGGAGAGAGGGAGGGAGAGAGAGGGAGAGAGAGGGAGAGAGAGAGAGAATCTCAAGCAGTCTCCATGCTGTCAGCACAGAGCTGGATGCAGGGCTCGATCTCACGAAGTGGGAGATTGTGACCTGAGCCAAAGCCAAGAGTTGGATGCTTAACCGATAGGACCACCCAGGCGACCCCATTATGGGTTTTCTCATGCTATCATATCATATCTGTGTCTCTCGAGAGGGAGACACAGAATCTGAAGCAGGCTCCAGGCTCTGAGCTGTCAGCACAGAGCCCAATGTGGGGCTCGAACTCACAAACCATGAGATCATGACCTGACCCCAAGTCGGACACTTAACCAACTGAGCCACCCAGGCACCCCACAATTCTCTATTTTAAATCCCAGCCCGAACATGGGCATCATTTAACTAGCGAGAGCTGCAAAGTAACAAATGACATCAACAAGTCCTAAAAACTGACAAATGGTTTGATGAATTATTTACACTGCAGCTTACATTGTTTGGTAAACAGCTTTATTGTACATACGTACTTATTTACTTCAATTTCTTATAGTACAAATGTGTATCATAAATTTGCCTTCGTCACCATTTTTCAGTGTATGGTTCAGTAGCATGTTAAGTATATTCACCTTGTTGCACAAACTCTAGAACTTTTTCATCTCCCAAAACTGAAAGTCTATACCCATTACACAGTAATTCGCCATTTTCCCCTCCCTCCAGACCCTGGCAAACACCATTCTACTTTCTGTTTCTGTGAATCTGACTGCTCTGAGATACATCATATAAATGGAATCATACAGTATACATCTTGTTGTGACTGGCTTATTTCACTTAGCATAATGTCCTCAAGGTTCATCCGTGTTGTAGCATGCGTCAGAATTTCATTCCTCTTTAAGGCTGAATAATACTGGCATATATCTTTTTAATGTGGAGAAGAGAATTTTTAAATTTGTGATTTATATATTTATCTTTATTAAATATCTTGCATATCATCCCTACATACATATTTTTTGATACATATATAGAATATTTGGTTATATTTGCTTTTATAAAAGATACAAATTTTCTTTTATGAAACAAAATGCTACTTTTAAGACAAAATTTATAAGCTCTGATATTCAACGTATAATAGAACTATTTTTTTTTTCCAAGTAAACTATCAAGGAACTGAAATGAAGAATTTTCAGTTCAGTGTTGTATTTCAAAGTATTTCATCCTAAGCTGATGTTGTGTTACAGAACTTGTTTGTAGAAAGAAACACATATGGTCAAAAGAGAGCCATGATTCCAGGGGATGGAAATATGATGCAGGTGTCACTATAGACGGTTCTTCTAAGAAACAATTTTGTTGGTGAAAGGAATTACACAAAGTCAGGATTCTATTATTTGAATTCTTTACTAGTATTTTTCAAATGGATGACGTTTCTTTAATGTGACCTTGAGACAAAATTACATCTATTTTGATATTTTTTGGAGAAGTTATAAGAAGTAGGTATTGGAATGAAGGGAACAAGCAGTTTCCTGCAATATCCTAAATCATAATCCTAAATCTTAATCTGATGACCATATAGGTTAGGAAGTATAAGAAACAAATGATAAAAAGTACAGTTTGAGGATCAACACTGTGCTTCAAAAATGTTTCCATGAGCAATTTAAAGATTATAATTAATGTTCAGATAATAATGGACTAGGTAAAATAGAAGTAAATCAAATACCAGAGTAGCACAGCCAAAAAGCAGCCAAGTACTGTCGGAGTTACGTTCGTTGCTTCCCCATATAATAGGGAAACTCAGCATTAATCCTGTATAATTTTATTTATTTACTTTTGCTTATTGTTGGTTTTATCTTTAAAGGAGATTTTGGGGCTCCTGGGTGGCTCAGTCAGTTAATCGTCTGACTTCGGCTCAGGTCATGATCTCACGGTTGGGGGATTTGAGCCCTGCATTGGGCTCTGTGCTGACAGCTCAGAGTCTGGAGCCTGCTTTGGATTGTGTGTCTCCAGCTCTCTCTGCACCTCCTCTGCTCATGCTCTGTCTCTCAAAAAATGAATAAATGTTAAAAAAAAATTTTTAAGGAGATTTTAAAGGCCATACAAAGAATTCACTAAGAAGTTATTGTTTGAATCTCAAAATTATTCACGTTCCCAAGTCTTTCAGAATTTATCTTGCCCTGTATAACTAGAATAAACAAAAAACATAGTCTAAAGGTTAACATAACACTTACCTGTCAAGACACCTTAGAATAATAGTAGTCTTTCCCTGGAAATAGAAAAAAAAAAAAAAAGAATACTGTGTTAATGTCACCCATATGTAAAATTTTGTTATTCGTAATTGTGGCCAAAAATAGCTTTTAATCACTCGAATGATAAATTACCTGGAAACTAGAAACTTTCAGAATTGTTCCTAAGTTTGATAAGTAGAAAAAGTTAACTGTCAACTTTCCATCACGGTGTAACTACACTGCTATTATTATAATTATGAAGTCCTGCAGATGACAAATACTAGCAAATCATACCTCACTTTAGTGGTCAACTTGGCAGCTGTCTGAAATTTTCTCTCTATTCATCAATGCTAATTACTGGTTAAGCAGATGATTAGTGTCTTCTAAAATGTTTTAATTCCAATTGTTGAAGTGGAAATAAAGAAAAAAGGTAACATACAAATAAAGGACATATTGCAAATATGTTCAAAGTAGGCAATCCAAATACTGGGTTAGAGTATTTTTTTGTCTGTCTTTTTATTTGTAGAGAAGGTACTCGTTCTAAGTTTTGTGTTAGGAGTCAGAAAATATAGGTTCTGGGCATCTCTACCACACGAAAGTTAACCTCACATTTTAGCCAGGGATTGGCTCAGTGGTTTAATCACACTTTCTTTTTTTTTTAATAGTAAAACTTAAAAACAAAAAACAAGCCAAAAAAAGATCTCTTACAAGAAGACAGATAAAAGAGGAGCAGCAGGGAAAGCTCTAATGGAGGAAGCTGCTGGGTTCCAAGGAAAATAGTTCAGAAAATGCCGGACTGACAAAAACACAGACCATTTGACTAGGTAGGTTTTTTTCCTAAAACCTTTAATTTTTTTACCAAAAGAAAAAGATGATCACAAATAAATTACTCTGGATTATATCTGGGATATGATCAAATTGAATGACTTTTTTTTTAAATGACGGGAAACATAAATAATTGGCATACGACCAAAAATGTATATTACTGAAGGATGTTTGCTGGCAGGTATTCTTTCAAAGTGAAAAACAAGAAATAACCTAAATTTCCCCCAATGGGGATTGGCTAATTTAATTATGACAATCCTTATAATGAAATAGCATGCAGCTGTTAGGAATGACGATCTAGGAAGATACTTATTGACATGGTAAAACATTTATGACAGATTAGCATAACTGTTTTCAATTTTAAAATATCTTTTCCTGCTTCTTTGAGATATACGTACATACATACGCATACACATTAACAGATTCAGAGAAAGACACAGAAACACACACACACAAATAAATAGATCTAGAGGGATATCACTAAGCTAACAGTAAACATTTCTAGGTGATGGATTTGTTGGTAATTTATATTATTTGGGTTTTTTTTGTTTGTTTAGTTTGTGTGTGTGTGTGTGTGTGTGTGAGAGAGAGAGAGAGAGAGAGAGAGAGAGAGAGAGAGAGAGAGAATCCTAAGCAGGCTCTGTCAGTGCAGAGCCCAATGTGGGGCCTGATCTCATGAACCGTGAGATCATGACCTGAGCCTAAATTAAGAGTCAGACGTTTAACCGACTGAGCCACCCAGGCACCTCTGGTAATTTTTTCTTTTTTTAAGAAAATCAGGATTTTCTAATTTTCATATACTGAACATGTATCACATGTAGCATATTTTCGAAGTTTGAGATAAATGAAGACTGTAGTACAGTGGTCTCCTCTTATCCATGATTCCACTTTCCACAGTTTCAGCTACTCATGGTCAACGGCAGTCTGGAAGCAGATGACCCTCCTTTGGACATGTCATCATCAGGTCAGGAGTACCCTAGCGCTGCATCACTGTGCCTACACCATTTACCCCGCTTCATCTCGTCAAGAGGACGTTTTAGCATCTCACATCATAAGAAGGATGAGTGTAGTACAGCAAGGTATTCTGTGACAGAAAGGCCACATTACATAGCTTGTATTAGAGTATGTTGTAATAATTGTTTTACTTTTAGTTATTTTTAGTTATCTCTTCCCGTGCCTCATTTATAAATTCAACTTTATCATAGGTGTGTATGTATAGGAAAAAACAGAGTATGTACAGGATTCAGTTCTCTCTGCAGTTTTAGGCATCCACTGGGGGTCTTGGAACATATGCCCCGCAGATAGGGGGGAGGCTGCTATACCTAAAAATTATTGTATTCTATGTACAAGAAAGCACAGAATCAGAATTACTGGAATCTTAGATAAAAGATTCCAGATTGGAAGGAATCTTAGATATAACTAGCCATTTTTCTCAGATGCTCATAGTTCCATAGCGTTGATTTAAATTTTGATTATAATTTCACGTAAATGTACTACTTGGTGGCAATTCCAAATAAACATAAACTCAACTCTGGGCACTGAAATACGCTTTTAGACTATCATTAAAATATGATCCAAATTTTAAAAATTCACTAGTAAACTGTTGCCCTCTGAGACCCCTAGGTTTCCTGGTTCAATAAACACTGACTTAGTACAAGTTCATTCAGGGATTATCAAAAGGAATCCTATCTTCCCTCCCATTACCTCAGACACACTGGAAATCCAGTCTTTTCTTCTGATCCATTATCCCTGGAGCTCTAATTCCACAGTCTTCTACACATCCCTTCATCTGGCACAATAATCCCCCCCATTTCTCCCCCCAAAACTCCCTAATATCAACCTCTTCTTCAGAATGTTCTACCTGTTGGCCTTACCTAAAATATGGCTGCTTCTGGACCATTTCCTCTACATTCTTGTTAAAGAAGGCTTTTTTTTTTCTTTTTTTTTACCACCCCATGTACTACAGGGCCCTCCTTGCTCCCCAGTGCCACCTTTAAACAATTATTCTACTTCCCTTGTTTTGCAAGTCTTACAGGCTGGTACCAGTCTACCATGACGGCTGTTGTCACCTCTTCTGGCTCAGTCTCCCTTTCCCTCTCAGCTGCTGTCATTAGTCTTGCTAACTTCATATCCATGTGGGCACAGGCAATCCACCTAACACTCTGACCTCTCAGTGACTTTGCCTCCTCACAGAGACCCTTTCCTTCACTCTGCTTCTCCCATACATCACTTCCAAGGTTATATCTTGAATCACTTCACCACTGGAAATTGCACCACTTCCAAAATCACACACACAAACAATGCATTTCTCCAACTACTTCTTCAGGAATCCCCAGAGTAACCATCCTGTGGCCTTAGTGAGAGGCCTCAAAAGTCCACTGACCTGTCAACATTTCTCCTTCTCCATCAGCCCCGTCCTACCTCCACATCTCACCTTTTCCATCTTAGAGTCCACAGTTTATTATTACAATCACCCTTGCAAATATTACCCCCTCCCTAGGCTTTCTCGCTCTGTATTGCACCCACTTGGTTGGCAAAAACCAACCCTGGTAAACCCAATCACCTTCCCTTCTCCTCCATGTTTGTACCCACACAAGTGAGTGATGATGGAGAAAAATTATACATACTGTGCAGATTGGTGTCACCTAAATTCTGAATCCCCATCATCAAAACAGCAGTCAACAATGACGAGCAATCCTGTAAAGTTTGTCTAGTGTGTTCTCTCTCCCATTGGTTGTAACTGCTGTTTCGTACACTTTTCTTGATTTTCTCCTCAGAATACCCACTTGACCCTCTTCACCTGAATTACCTCTCTTTCCTTACTTCTTGCTCTTCAAGCTCTGGACATCATGCTCTCATAAGGAGGCTTTCCTCTTCCAGCCTCTTGGACTGAGTGAAAAGCCCTTGTTTCCATCATAGATCTGTCTCATGTGTTGCTACTGTTGTACAAGTACTAGCACCTAAGTTCCTGCACAGCAGAGTATGACTTGCTTTTCTGTTTCCCCAGCATCGGGCAGAATACCCGGCACACAGAAGATGTTCAGTAAGTGTCCACTGAATGGACAGAGGTTTGGCAAAAAGAGAGAGAAGGCATCGAGGCAGTTATTTTCTTTGGTAAAGGGTGATTACTATTAGCTGAACAACAGAAGCATTACTTGCTTGCCTCTCTTTATTTTTCAAAATCATGTTCTGTATAAAGCACGGAATCAGATACTTTTTAAAGAATAATATCTTCAAAAGTTCTACATATCTCAAGAGAGTTTGCCCGTCTTCAAAAGCAAAATTAGTTTTAATTTACATAAATGAAAATAAAAAGGAGCTTGTGTATGCCCACAGTCTCCTATTTTAAAAAATGGGTGGTTCTTCCATAAACAACAAATAAAACATGAATGTGCTGTCACTGCAACAAAGCCTAGAACAACAGTTACAGAGAGTCCTAGCGGGATGCTGGTGGGGCGTTTTGCGTGCGAGCCTTTGTGTGCTGTGATCAGTACTACTAGTTTAAGCCACCTGAAAGGTATGGAAGCAGCTTCTTACACAGAAGACTTTATGTGATAGGAATTTACTTGTACCAGAAGACTAGTACTAGTTACTTGACCCGCTTATTTAAATCCACATATTTATCTATATGGCTGTAAGCAGGAAATTGGTAATGTACCACATCCGATGAAAACATCACTCTCCTCACAATAAACTCATGAGATGAAATGTTTATATACTGTAGTTGGGTTAAAAATTTTAAAGTATAATGATACCTATGAAAGTTTTATTTAAGCTAATTTAAATAGTTCAGATTTTTTAAAGTGGGCCAACAAGAAAACTTGGTAAAATACAGAAATTAAAAACAAAATAAAAACAGTGATTAAAATTTTACCATATGCATTTCTCTTTTTCATCTTTGCATTTTTACAAAGTTGAGATCATGTTGTATATAAAATTTGTCATGCTTTTTTCTTTTTCTTAATTAAAAATTTTTTTTGTTTATTTTTGAGAGACAGAGATAGAGCACGAGCAGGGGAGGGGCAGAGACAGAGCGAGATACAGAATCCAAAGCAGGCTCCAGGCTGTGGGATGTCAGCACAGAGCCCAATGTGGGGCTCAAACTCACGAACCGTGAGCTCATGACCTGAGCCAAAGTCAGACGCTTAACCAACTGAGCCACCCAGGCGCCCCATGTCTTGCTTTTTTCAATTAACATTATAGTTTTTCCTTACATCACTAACAACTCTTTTGCAGTTGTATAACATTTCCCCCCTTAATTATAATGTTGATAGTATATATAATATCTCCCAATGAAGGATGTCTATTTGTGTGTGGGGGGGTCCTTCCAAGACACAGCCCAAGACAGAGGAGTGTTCTGGCTACCTGGGCACTGACATCATCTGGTAAAGATGTAGCCTTGTTGATGCACAGCTTAGATTCAGAAAGTTTAATTTGTCAATATATGCTTCAGTGGAAGCATGAAGCACAAAAATAAAAGTGTAATATGAACCCAAATAGACACAAAACATAATGCCACATAAATTTCAGCCTCTTGGATCTGTAAGCCCGATCTTTTGCAGACAGTGTCACCAGCAGTCCTGCCTTCCTGGCAAGAACTTTGTGAGCCAAGCAAAGTTGGATGAAGATAGGATACATCTGTTCTTGCTCTGTATCGCCACTTCCAAAACCCCTTTGTATCCTTGGCTAAATAAAACAGAAACTCACAATGAGTGGGGAGAGGTCTCTCACTAATAATCAGTGGTCCTGGGGACAGGCTGCCATATTTTCTACATGTTTTTCACAATAACAAATAACCCTGTGTCATTACATCATTATTGTAACTCAATGATTCCTTAAATGACAATCCTAAAAGTAAAGTAACTGATTCCAAAATATGATTACTAAGATACTGACTTACCCACTTAGATGCTGACTTATTTATTTATTTTTCTGACTTGGACAGTTGTTTATTTTTAAAAAATATTTATTTATTTTGGGGAGAGCACAGTGGAGGAGGGGCAGACACAGGAGGACAGAGGATCTGAAGCTGGCTCTGCATTGACAGGCTGCCAGCAGTGAGCCTGATGTGGGGCTCGAACTCATGAACTGTGATATCATGACCTGAGCTAAAGTCAGACACTCAGCACTCAACCGGCTCGAGGTTGAGCCCCGTGTCGGGCTCTATGCTGACAATCTCAGAGCCTGTAGCCTGCTTCAGACTCTGTGTCTCCCTCTCACTCTTCCCCTACCCTGCTCACACTCTGTCTCTCTCTCTCTCAAAAATAAACATAAAAAAAAAAAAAAAAAAGAATCCTGGCTTTTATATTCAAATCAGATAGAAAACTTGAATGTTTTCAAATTGTGAAATGAAAAACAATAGTTTAAACATTTTTTAAAATTTTGTTTACTATAATTGTTCTTAGATCAATAAGTACTTTTTTAAAGAATGTTTTTAACATTTATTCATTTTTGAGAGACAGAGTATGAGTGAGAGAGGGGCAGAGAAAGAGGGAGACACAGAATCCAAAGCAGGCTCCAAGCTCTGAGCTGTCAGCACATAGCCCAAAGTGGGGCTCGAACTCACAGAGTGGGAGGTCATGACCTGAGCTGAAGTCAGACGTCCAACCGGCTGAGCCACCCAGGTGCTCCAATAAGTACTTTCTAATTCCTGCTAAATATGGTATTAGCTAGGTAAAAGTGAGTTTACCAACTTCAAATTCAATGGGTTTGTTACCATAAATTTGAGCAAAATGTCTAAATATTATTTTTTAATGTAGTTATTATAACATTAGATGTTAAAAACAGCAAAAAAATTAATTCTTCATTTCATATTAAAATTATTTCATCTGGATATTTTTCAATCACATGTTTTAGTCAGAATATTCATATGGTAATCAAAATTATTTCTTAATTAAATTCCCCCCTATGGTGCACAATACTTAAAGTCCTCAAGTGACATACTGTGGTATTCCAAATGAAATCAGCTCTCTGTTGATCTGAAGGATATGCTATACCTGTGCATATATTAACCTATGGATTTTGGCTGACTTCTTCTAATTGTGTGGTGATAAATGACATTACTAGAGTCAGAAATGATAAACCAATTTTATCTCAAGTGCCAACACCTTCCTGGAATGTTATGGATCAGAAGTCATCTTCAGGCTCAGTGGAAAAGGGTGCTGTGATCAATAAAATGTGTGTGGAAGATGTGTAACTCGTATTTGCTATCTCTTAAGGAACCCTAGAAAGCATCTTCTTACAACCAGATTGTAGAAACTAGAAAAGGAAAAATTTAGAAGTCAAGACATTTCCTTCCCACTTTTCTTCTATCCAGAGATTGAAGTTTGGGAAGAGAACAGAAGCTCTGGGAAGTAAAATGCTCAATGACTAAGTTTTCTGGCCAATACCCTAAGAATACTTGAGTGATTATCACTTGATAAGAGAAGAAACCTACGTTCAGAGGATCACAAGACCATGCCTAGAGACTTGACAATTTAAATCTGAGTGGAGAGAATCAGAAAAAAATGTGCAGATAAATTGAGATGTCATTACGTATGACATTAAGAAAAATTTAAAGACAATAATGGAAGAGGGCCCAAGTAATTCACAAGAGAAAACAGCTGAGACAAGGCCTGGAAAGAATATTTACAGCGACAGATGCACAACAGTGCAGGTAACAATAACTGCAGTATTATCACAGGGGAGTAAACGACCTCATAGGAACTACCAAAACTTGTGTCAGAGACTTATGAGTGCAACATATTAAATATTTTTTAAGTTTATTTATTTATTTTGAGAGAGAGAGGGAGGGAGGAGCAGAGACAGAAGGAGAGAGAGAGAATCCCAAGTAAGCTCCACACTGTCAGTCCGGAGCCCTATGTGGGGCTCGAACTCACAAACTATAAGATTATGACCTGAGCCAAAATCAAGAGTCAGATGCTTAACTGACTGAGCCACCCAGGGGCCCCAAGAGTTCAACATATTGATGTAAAGAGACAGAAGGAGAGAGAAAATACAGCATTTTGTGTATTTATATGGAAACTTACAAACATGCATGAAGGAATACTATACAAAGAGCAGAATGTGATGTATGTAATTAGACTGTTGCCTGACCGTATGAAATGAATTATCGTATGATGTCCCGTGGCACACATCACAAGAGGAATACAGATAAAGTCTAACAGTGAAGAGGAGACCAACCTTTCAAAAAATTTTTTAATGTTTACTCATTTTTGAGAGATGGAGAGAAACAGAGCATGAGCGGGGGAAGGGCAGAGAGAGAGGGAGACACAGAATCCGAAGCAGGCTCCAGGCTTCAAGTTGTCAGCACAGAGCTCAACGCAGGGCTGGAACCCACAGACCGTGAGATCATGACCTAAGCTGAAATTGGACGCTTAACCGACTGAGCCACCCAGGTGCCCCAAGGATACCAACTATTCAAAAAGTGCCTCCCTCAGTTTGAATTTTCTGTCATTCCCAAAGGAAACAGTCCAGACTCAGAAACTAGGATCAAAGAGAGAGGTGAAGTGACTCATTCCAACACAGAATTCTATACCCAGATAAACATTCTACCCAGAGTGAGGGAAAATAAAGGCATTTTTAGACATGCAGTATCTCATAAATTTTACTTCCCATGTAACGCTTTCCCCGGAAACTACAAGAGAATGTGCTCCACCAAGATAAGTGAGTGAACCAAGAATAGGGAAGAAACAGGATCCAGGAAACTGAAGTTCCAACTCAAGAAAGAGGACAAGGGAATTCCCGAGATGTTGGGGAAGGATGGTAGCTATGCCGCCACTCCTGACAACAGTAGAGACCAACACAGCGGGTTAAAAGATGGCAGGACTCCGGCTGGAGAGGGGAAATTTCAGATGATCTGATACAACTGCCTAGATGAAAATTATACTGAATGTCTGTTGGGGATTGTGTAAAGAATTAGCAATAGATATCCGGGGAGCTAGCTTCCAGGATGGTTCCAAATGATCCCCACTTCCTGGTATTCCCACCCATGTGAGGTCCCTCACACTGTACCAGAGTTGGGTCTTTGTGACCCATATGGCATATGGCAGAAGTGATGGCATGTCACTTCCAAGATTAGGTTATAAAAGACGGCAGTTTCTGTCCTGGGCACCCTTTCTCTTTTGGATTTCTGGCTTTGGGGAAAGCAAACTGCCATGTTGTAAGCAGCCCTATGGAGAGGCCTATATGGTGAAGAATTGAAGCCTGGTCAACAGTCAGCAATGAACTGAGGCCTCTTGCCAACAGCCATGTCAGTGAGCGAAACTGCTTCTCCAGTTTAGCTGAGCTGTGAGATGACTTTAGTCCCAGATGACATCTTGACTACAACTTCATGAAAGACCGGGAGCCAGAACCACATAACTAAGCTGCTCTCAGATTCCTGACCCTCACAAACTAGGTGAGATGATGTTTGCTGTTTTAAAAGCTGCCAAGTTTTAGAGTAATTTATTACATAGCAACAAATAACTAATGGATATAAAAACTAAGGTACATATAAGAGCTAAACAAATAAAAAAACAAGGCATTTTGAAACTTTTGGAAGAAGTTACTCAAGGTAAAGAAAGTAATCCACTGAATATTGATTTAGCCCAAAATTATAATAGGAATCATACTGCAGACCAGGGCTGGAGGTGAGCGTTTAAAAGAGACAGAACTATGGGCTCTGTGCTGATAGCGTGGAACCTGCTTGGGACGCTCTCACTCTCTCTCTGCCCCTCCCGCACTTGAGCTGTCTCTCAAAATAAATACATAAGCTTTTATAAGTAAATAAATAAACAAACAAACAAACAAAGGAGACAGAAATAGGGGCACCTGGCTGGCTCAGTCAACAAAGCTTGCAACTCTTGATCTCAGGATTGTAAATTTGAGCCCCGTGCTGGGTGTAGAGATTACTTAAAAATAAAAAAGTCTTAAAAAAAAAAAAAGAGAGATAGAACTAAATACTCTTCTACTATTATCAAAAATTCAACAGATAATGTCTAACATTTTAAGTCTAAAAATAGCCCATCAGTGATTTCAGACATTCAGAGGTAAATTATAGAAAAAAAGGAAAGAGGCTGCTTTAAGGAGAGGCTCTGAACAATGTGGAGAAGTTTACTGCTTTATGCACCTTTTGATTATCTTTGAGCTTATAAACCTCATCTGTGAATCATTTTAATAAAAATAATTAAAAATAAAACCAGACTGTAACAAAGGGCCCAATCTAAGAAAATTAAGGACAAAACAATGTAAATGAAAAAGGCTTACAGACCTCAAGCTCAACCTTAGTGAACAGGGTTACGTGATTACTAGGATTTTTCTATGCAATAATAGGAGCACAGCGTCTGGAAAAAGAGAAGGTGGCACACCTAGTCTACTGCAGTTAAGCAAAACCTCACAAACTCTGTTCCCTCCTGAGAATGACACAGTAGAATAATTCCAGGTGAGAGTTAATTAAAATCATGACAGAGAATCTATGACTGATATGGAATCCATAACACAGAAGGCATGAGCGAAAGAAATGAAGATACGAAAGCTGAAACAGACTCAGGGAAACAAAATGGTTGTCTATAATTATTCGAAGGGCAATTTAAAAATACTTAAAGATGTAACAAGTAAAAGAGAAATCAGACTTTTACAGGTCAGAATTAAGACCAAGAATTAGGTTCTTGGAATCAGAAATACCAACTCTCTGGACACTTTTACAGGTCAGAAATGGGAACACTGGATGTTCCAATAAAACACAGGTTTTCCAGTAACCGGGAATTAACAAAATGAAACCAGCCTGCTTTGTGAAAGATAACTCCCCCATTTCTAGAGATAGTCGAACTATATAACCACTCTTTATAGTGGCTCTTAACCTTTTGAAGTGCTAGAACGCTGGGAGAATCTAATTTCCCATAAAAATGCACTGATACACAATCACACACAATTCTGGATACATTTCTAGAGAGTTCCCTGGCCCCAAGAAGTACCCCCATGGGGCCCAGAGTGAGAATCCCCACTGTAGAAGACTAGGGCAGTGCCAGGTTTCCTTCGGTTTCTATGACTCTGGTTAAGATTAAATGTATCATATTCTACACGGTTCATGTTTTTGTTATCTATATGCCTGTTTCAGTTGTACAAGTTACCAGAACTATTGGTCATCAGATTAGTATTTATGGTGCCTTTGAGTAGTCGAATTAGAATCAATCGCTCCTTCCTCTGGGCTGCTATGGCTCATGCGGGAGCATACCACTTGACAAGAAATGCTGAGGCTAGATGTTATTCCCCACTCACCTATGAGCAGGGCCCCCTCTCCAGGGAGGGCACAGCCAGCAGGTAACCAGCAGGCCAGAGACTGGTCATCTGGTTAAAGAGTTGAAGTATCCAAATGTTTACCAAAGTATTAAAATAAATTTTACCACTGGTTGCTAAATCAGCATAATACTTGAGGGGGAAAAAAAGGAGGAAAAAATGCATTACCCCATTTTTACTGCCAATGAAGAAAACAGATTTTTCTCCAATTTCAACTCCATCACCTTCACCTCCACTGCTTCCCCGTTTTTCCACTTCTGCTTTTGCAATTTCCCAGAGAGTTTCACTATGAGAGGCAGAAAAAGAAAATTCAGACAATCAAAGAGAATCTTTTCCAATTTCTGTTTCATGCTCAGAGAAATTTTAGTTTAGTTAAATTTATAGAGCAAATCAACAGCATTTTCTTGGGGGACAATAAGCTGATAGAACCTGAGGATTAGTCATTTTCCTTGCACTGGTTCATATCAGCTGAAAATAATAAGCCACGTCTTTGCCACTAGGATTTGAGGCTGCCTTAGTTTGGGGCTTCCAGCCGAGGTCGAAAGCTGTGTATGTTAGCTTCTCAGACATGTATATGAAGGTACACAGAATTTTGGAAATTTACAACTTGAAAACCACCAACATCTAGGAAAATGGGGAGCCCAATAATCTTTGCTTTCTGAGATATTTCTTGTGTTTTTTGTTTTTTTAATGTGCTAGTAGAGGAAGGGAGGAGAGAGAGAGACACAGAATCCAAAGCAGGTTCCAGGCTCTGAGCTGTCAGCCCAGAGCCCGATGCGGGGCTTGAACTCACAAACTGTGAGATCATGACCTGAGCCGAAGTCAGGCACTTAGCCGCTTAGCCATCTGAGCCACCCAGGTGCCCCTCTTTTTTGTTTTTTAAATTATATTTCTGGCTCAAGATTACCTGTTTTAATACATAAAATATAATGAAAGAAAAAAAATCACCTAAAATCACATTTTGAAAATAATCCTTCCATTCATCTCTCTATAAACATATGTAATTTTTCACAGATTATACCTTTTATTAAAGCGAAAATGAAAAATGGAGTCTTGAACTAAAAAAAAAAAAAAAAAAAGAGAGACGAGATCTAATTGTTCTAAGCCAGAATTTGCGGCTTTCTACATGGCAAATTACCCAACCTCTCTGGATCCTTCATTCCTTTAATTAATTCAACAATTATTTATTGAGCACCTAATATAGGCAAGATTTTGTGCTTTTCTCCAGGCTTATTTCTGTTTCTTCATCTCTAAACTGCCAATTAAAGAAAAATACCAACCTTATAAGATGGTCACGATTGTTAAAATGTGATAATTCATTTTGGGCTTGACCTATATATAGTTATTGAAAATTACTGGGAGCTCCTAATTATTATTCAAGAAACAGAGATGAAGAAAGGGGCTATACAAGATCAATAAAGGTGTCCCTAATTATTTGCACCAAATGCATGCATTTCTTTCACAGGTGAATCCCCAGGAACTCAGCCCAGGCTTGTCTGCTCTTCATTTACACACCTTTCTTTTTCTTAACATTTTAAAAAAGTTTATTTAAGAGAGAGAGAGAATCCCAAGCAAACTCCGCACTGTTATCACAGAGCCCAATAACATGGGGCCCTATCCCAGGAACTGAGAGCTCCTGACCTCAGCAGAAACCAAAAGTCAGACGATTAACCAACTGAGCCACCTGGCGCGGGTATACACCATTCTTTCAAACTGATGATCTGCTTTCCAAATTCCCAGCAGAGAGGAGAGCAGGTGGTGCAGCGACCAGTCATGCCACTGGTGAAATCTGTAACTATAACCATAACTTCATAACTGCAACCAATTATACCCCCATGGGAAGGAAGCTGACAATTTTTCACATTAAGGTTCATTAAACTCAACAGAGATCAGGCCATGATCCACAAGGTGAGAAAAACAGATTTACCCCGCTCTGTGATGGACTCCAGAACCCCTCTCTCCCTGACGTCCTTCTAAGTTGTTCAGAGAAGGTTTAGGCGTGATCTTGAAAGCAGGAAATCAAAACTGACATCACAGAACTGAAGAGCTAAAATGTATTTTCCAGGCCCCCTTTAAACGTCATCTTACGCTTTTCACACAGCTTTCTCAACTTTCCCTCACTTATTATTGTCCTGAACCCTTGCAACCAGGAGAGGAGTCAGGGACATCTCTGAGAAGGAGGCTTTGTGGTCTAATTCACCGCCTGAACCCCTGCATCTAGAACATTCCTTGGCCTGCAAAAAATTTTTACCAAGTGAATGGTTGGAGTTGAACTTTCAAAATCTTTTATACCTGGGGAACTTTTCTACCTGCTTGTGGCCGAACCCACATGTTCAAGGGTAGTTCCTACGGATTCCTGACCATCCAGACAGAGGTTGCATGCAGAACAGACCCACAATTGTTTTCCACAGGCAGCTCCCGCCCGGTTTCCTCTCCCTAAATATGCCCGCAGCTGCCCTCCCTCTCCTGCCCCTTCCTGGCGGGGTGGGAAAGAAGGGAAAGCTAGGCTATCGAGGGAAACGTAAGCCGGACCCAAGCACGGCTGCGGGCACGGCTGCGGGGATACCTGGGCATCCTGGCTCCACCACCCCGGTGTCGTGAACTCGGCGTTGGGACTCGCCTAAAATAAGCAGGCCCGTGATCACCCAAGCGGGCGGAACTGTGTGGACTCTTGGGTTGCCATGGGAGCGACGTTGCAGGCTGGGTTGCGTGCACACGAGGGGCATCATGGGAAATGTAGTTCCAGGCGTTGCTCTTCAAGTCTTGCTCAACGCCTCGAAGGCTAGGATGTGAGAGAACGAGGTGACGCGTCTGACAAACCTGGGACCTAAAAGCCCTGGGTTGGAAGTGTTCTTTTACTTAAAACATATTCCACTGAGTACCGGACTATATGTCAGAGATCTCTGCTTTCTCTCTTCAGTTACTTTTCAATCTCCAATAGCAGTGCTTTGGGAATGGAGGGTGAATCAAATTCCTGAGCTGTTTTCTAGCGATTTACTAGAGGCAAAGAATATTTGTGATATTAGTATTTTCCAACGTTCTGTTTAGTTGTTTTGAGTTTTATGCAATAGCACATCATTTATTAATAAGCTAATAAAGCAAATGCATCTCCACTATACTTCATTTACTTTACCTCTAAATCAATAACAAATATTGAGTTATTACTATATGCAAGACTCTGTGCTACACAGAGTAAGGAATGAAGTGATGAGTAAGACAAGATCCTACTCTTGAGAAAGATGTACACAACTAAATATAATAACCCAAAGGAAACCAGTGATATAAGCTATTGTAGAGAGGTACAAAAAATTACATAAGAATAAGTAATTATGCTGAAGGGAGTTGTTGAAACATTCATGGCAGTGACAACATTTGATCTGTTTTGAAGGCTGGGTAGACCCAGCCTCTATAGCCCAGGATGTCTTGAATATTTGAAGGAGATACTCTCCTTCTACATTTCTGCCATTTGGTTTTGGGTGATGGATGGTGTGATGTTCAAGAACATGGGCTTTTAGAGTGAGATGGACTTTTATGTCCTAAGTCACACTGGCTAAGTTGCCACATTGACACAGTGGGTAGATTACTCAATATCTCTGAGCCTCAGTATCTGATCATGTAAACCAGGGGAAATTTGTGAGTTTTAAATGAAATAAATATATGTAAAATATAAATTATGTGTGCCTGACACCTTACAAGTGCTTCATGCTTGTTATTATCAGTTGTAAGCTACTGATCAGCAACTTTGAATGAAAACAAAGATCACATTCTTGGAAATGAAGCAAAAAATTTTTTTAATTAAAAAAAATGTTTATTTTGAGAGAGCACGCGGGCAGATAGAGGAGAGAGGAGAGAGAGAATCCCAAGCAGGCTCCATGCTGTCAGTGCAGAGCCTGACCCCCAGGCTTGATCTCATGAACCATGAGATCATGACCTGAGCTGAAATCAAGAGTTGGATGCCCAACTGTCTAAGCCACCCAGGCACCTGGCAAATTTTTAAGGGGGAAAAAAAAGCATTTGCTTGAGATAAAATCTTTAAGAACAAAATCCTCCCAACACCTAGGAGCATTTTGAAGACCTAGAAGGCTACATTTGCACATAGAAAGGAATATAACAGGAGTGTGGTTCAATCGAGCATGATCGCAAGTGAGATTGGTACCTCTATCGTTGAATCAGCATCTACATCCTGGGCGTAGCTTGCCTATAAGCTTACAAACTGATGTGAGACAGTGTGATAATTTGGGTTCTGGAACTTTGGAACTCTTCTGTGTGTAAATTAGAAAGCCCTGTTGATATGAATAACAAAAGCGGCAGCTAATATTTTTGCTTGCTATGATCCAGGCACACTACTAGCATCTTTTAAAAAAATTTTTTAAATGTTTGTTTATTTATTTATTTAAATGTTTATTTATTTTTGAGGGGGGTGGGCAGAGAGAGGGAGACACAGGATCCGAAGCAGGCTGCAGGCTCCAAGCTGTTAGCACAGAGCCCAACGTGGGGCTTGAACTCACCAACCAGGCTCCAAGCTGTCAGCTCAGAGCCCAACGTGGGGCTTGAACTCACCAACTGTGAGATCATGACCTGAGCCGAAGTTGGGCACTCAACCAACTGAGCCACCCAGGTGGCCCAATGTTTATTTATTTTTGAGAGAGAGACACACAGTGCGGGGGGCGGGGGGCAGGCAGAGAGAGGTAAAGAGAGAAAGAGACAAAGAATCTGAAGCAGGAGCCAGGTTCTGAGCTATCAGTACAGAGCCTGACACGGGGCTCAAACTCACGAACCTCGAGACCATGACCTGAGCCAAAGTAGGATGCTTAACCCATTGAGCCACCCAGGCACCCCAACACAGTACTAGCATCTTAAAAGTATAATTGTTTGCATAACTGGGATTGAAGGTTGAAGAAAGGAGCATTATAACAAGGAAGGTAAAGTTTGTCTGGCTGGGCCTTAATCACCAGCATTAGTTCAAAGGTGATTCAGTGGATTCCACTGATCTCATTGAGCAGATGAATTCCCTTTTTTACCCATATGCCTCCTGAGGCTTCATATTTGGACAAAGTAAGTGACCTTCCTGGTTAGATGAAAATTGTTCTTTATTTTTAATTTTATTTGAGAGCGAGAGAGAGCATGAGTAGGAGAGAGGGGAAGAGAGAAAAAGAGAATCTGAAGCAGGTTCCACACTCAGTGCAGATCCTGACTTGGGGCTTGACCCCATGACCCTGGGATCGTGACCTGAGCCGAAATCGACAGTCGGACACTCAACTGACTGAGCCATCCAGGAGCCCTGAAAATTGTTCTGAAGTCAGGACTATATAAAAATTTGAGCTCCCCTACTGGATCACTCCTAAAAGACTCCAGGGTTTCAATGGTGGTGATAGAGGAGAAGACAGTATTGTGATGCTTGCTGAATGCAATAAACAACAGTGCAGAAGAATGAAGATGTGTGCAGAGTGTATTTGGTGGCATTGTGAATAGTCGAGGTGCAAAGCACATAAAGTGGCTAAGGTGGAAGAGCAAACAGGGCAGGGAGATTGGGCTACATTGAAGTATCTTGCAGTCTGGATTTCACTGGGTTGGTTACGAGAAACGGAATACGATTTTTTTTTTTAATTTTTTTTTTAACGTTTATTTATTTTTGAGACAGAGAGAGAGACAGAGCATGAATGGGGGAAGGTCAGAGAGAGGGAGACACAGAATCTGAAACAGGCTCCAGGCTCTGAGCTGTCAGCCCAGAGCCCGATGAGGGGCTCAAACTCACGGACCGTGAGATCATGACCTGAGCCGAAGTCAGCCGCTTAACCGACTAAGCCACCCAGGCGCCCCCGGAATACGATTTTAAAATCAGGGTGTTCCATGACTGGACCTGAGTTTCAGTGAGATAATTTTTTCCAGCTGTGTGAAGGATGTTTTGTGTCTGTAGGTCCATATGGAGGCTATTAACAATAGCCCAGACAGTGACAGAGTTTTTACATTTTTTCCCTTGTTTTCAAAATTATATAAACTTCTTGTAGAAAAAAATAGCATACAGAGAAAATGAATAGGCTAAAATAAGCACAACGCAGAAGTAATAACTATTAAACACTCTAGTGTTTAATTTCATTCTAATCTTTCCTCTTACAGTTAAGATTTTACTGTAAAGCTAACATCCTGATTTTAACATGTATTTCCCTATACCAATTTTTAAAACTTTTTAAAATGTTTATTTTTGAGAGAGAGAGGGCATGAGTTGGGGAGGGGCAGAGAGAGAGCGAGACACAGAATCTGAAGCAGGCTCCAGGCTCTGAGCTGTCAGCACAGAGCCTGATGTGGGGTTCAAACCTATGAGCAGAGAGATCATGACCTGAGCCGAAGTCAGACACTTAACCAATTGAGCCACCCAGGCACTCCTCCCCATATACATTTTTAAAAACCCATCATAAACATAGCTTTGGTGGCTGCATTATATCCTGCTATATGGATTTCTTGTCACTTAAGCATTCTCCTCATAATGAGCATTTGAAGTGAGTCAGAGTAAACACCTAACATGAGTCGGGCCATGTAGAGTCTTTCTCTGGGAGTTTTCAAACTAGAATTGGGAAAATCAAGCCATGCCCCACTCTGGAGAAAATTAGCATATTTTCTGCTGAATGAAGAAGCTATTTTATTGATTAGTTCCTTACATATTCTGGATATTAACCCTTTTACCATATATATGACTTACAATTATGTTCTCCCATTCTACAGTTTTCCTTTTCACTCTGCTGTTTCTTTTGATGTTCAAGAGTTTTAAAGTTTGGAGTTGTCCCAAACTTGTTGTCTATTTTTTATATTGTTGTCTTTCCTTTAGAAGAGTTGTCTGATTTTAATAAAGCCACCAATATAACCCTACCAACACCTTCAGAAAGGGATGCCACCCACCATTAGATTATGTTAACAAAGCACTGGAAGGAAGGGTACCCTGTATCCAAGTGCTACGGTGAACACTTGTGTCTTGTTTTGGATTTATTTGCTCATAGATGTTGCCCTATAAGTACATTTTTGTTTCTTGACTATCATTAGGCCTAAAAATGCTTATAGAGCATACAATGAAGATTTTGGATGGATGTTGATTATAAATATGCCTCCAGAATCAATGTGACTATGTATGATATGGGTAAAATTAAGTTCAACAGGTAAAATTATGGTATAGAGCAAGTGTGGATCTCATCTCCTCCCCCCACACTCTGTCCAGGTCCATGCAACTCTTCATTGTAGGACCCACCTTCCCACGTAAGTGCCCAAGAGAAGCCCAAGTCTTGGTTCACTGGAATATGGATGAATCTCACCTCACATTAAATATCTGTGTGTGGATTTTACCTTGATTTGGAGTTTAAAGTGATTCCTATTGCAATAAAATCCCTTTCTTCTTCCAGGAAAAAGAAAATAGGGGAAAAATGTAAAAGGAGATACCATTTCTACAGGAACTGGTTAGCAGAGAAGCTTCTCCACGCTGTTATTCCTGCTTCTCACTTCCCTTCCCTCAGTCCCCACATCTCTAGAGCCTTTGATCCCCAAGAATCAGGCCAGAGATTCCGCACTGGGGAAGTCCAAATTCCATGGCAGCTACGGGGTAGGTGGACAGGTGAAATATGTTCTTGGCAACCCAGGAACACTTAAAGTCCTTGTCTAGAGAAATAGGATTATCCATGTGGCTAATTCTTCAGGATTATACTACAGTACAATTATGGTTTAAGTGTATTGTTCTAGGATCCTGGCCACCATGTATTTTTTCCTTTGGAAAAAATTTTCAGATAGTCAACTTATAAACACATTTTCAGAAGAAAGACTCTTTATAAGTTGTGACTAACTTTTCCTGTAAACTGAAAGTTAAATTCATTTCCAAGCTATGACACTATTTGACTTTAAGGACACACACACATAAAAACAAACAAACAAACAAACCCAGAACATTTACAATAAATGTTTAAAACACAGCCCATCAATTAGCTTGAAATAAGCTACTTATGGAGCTTATTATGAAATCACAGGAGAACCCCACGATTTATACATATTGTATATGTGTCAATATGCATACATACATCTTAAAGTTACAATTTGCCAAAACAGCTTCCTTTTATATGGATAAAACAAAGCAACACTGAAGACAAAGCATGAATGCAAGAGAAGGAGGTAATAACTACCATTTTCACTAGTAGTACACCTCAGCTTTGACAATGAAAACATTAGGTATTTCTCGAAGAGTATTCAAAAGATAATGCTCAAAATGGGTTTTGTAAATCATTTATTATGATTGAAAGGGAAGAAAATGATAGGAGACAAATATGACAATTAAACATGTAACGTTATTCTCTTGTAACCAATCATAATAACATACTTTGGATTTTTTAAATGGCTATATAAGTAATTTCCCAGAAAATAAAATTTTCACATCATCAGTTACAGAAAATTGATTTCTTTCCATCAAAATATTTTATCTCTGTTCTATCAAAAATAAATACCACCATTTAAGCTAAGCCTTCACTACTTGTTCAAATGAGAACATTTGGAGTGGGGTGTGCTTACCCGATGGTGAAGTAGCTATTGCCTGGGAATAAAGTCCTCACACAGATGTAAGCTCTGCCAAGCCTCTGGCTTACCAACTAGTGATTACTGAACAGTTTCCTGGGAACTAAGAAACTCTATTGGATGCCAGCCAAAAGACTCCTGAGAATCATCGCAAATTGGTAACTCGTTTATTCTCAAAAATCAACTTGCTTATGCAGAGAGTGGCTGTGGCTCAAAAGATTTGGGGAAATAGTAAATGGGAATCTATTTCCATGGGGTTTTTTGACCTTCTTTTTGTCATTCCCAATAAAGCAAAAATCTTAGCTGAGCAGTGTATTTCTTGGCTCTGCCCTTTCGAAGGACGCTAATACGAGATGGAATATTTTTAAAAGTCTTAGTGTGACAACAGTATATTGCCATAGGGAGAAAGCAGCAACGAGAAAACTATGAAGGCTCTGCCAACAAATTAAACCAGCAGCTAACATTTTTTTTTTCAAATTGGTTAAAAAAAAACAAATATCACACACAAAGTGATAAATACATGTCCAAAAAATAAATACAAATATTCTCCACATAAATAAAATTAAGTATACTCATGATTACTATTGCAATTAAACAGTTTTATAATATAATTTTCATGTCTTATCACAGTTTCATTTTTATCATGAATACTACTTTGTTTTGGCACATACTGGAACGAACTGACCACTCATGTATTCCAGCAAAGTAACACATTTCTAGACTCTCTCAACTAAAAGTTTACCTCCTTTGACAGAAGAATTCTTTCTCTTTTCTTTTAAAATATACTTTGGGGACATTTATACTCAAACCATAATTAAAAATGACCATACGAGGGCAAAGTTTTAAGCGTCTGTTTGTTTTCAAAGATGTTATTTAACAAAATGAGGTCAAGATGACCCAGCACCAAATGCAAGGAAATGTGGGCAATATTCCAGTGAACTCGGGCCATCTGGTAACAGCCAAGGAATGTGAGGAGTCACTGTCTCGTTTTAAACTTTACACTCCAGTGATCCGAAAAGGTGACAGGCTGCACTTTCTAATAGCACACAGGAGGCTCTGGTTACCTAACTCTTGTTTTCTCGCGGGGATTCCTTGTGCCACAAGCACTGTGCCGGCTCTAAAACTGTGCCACTAAACAGCACCCTGCAGCTGTTGCTGACACTGTACACGTCCTTCCGAACACCATATCATTCATTAAAAGCACACTTAATCACAGCACTTAATTTTTTGGCAGTGAGCGCTTCCAAATAGTTAACTGGTTTGCCAAATGGGAGTTTGGTAGCTTCCTTTGCCAGAATATTTTTTTCAAGAGACAAAACCATGCCACACTGCATGATGTGTCTGATGGCAAGGGACAAAGGAGGTGGAAAAAATGATGAATTCTAACCCATTTAATCTATGAGCATATCAGCATGTGGGCAAATTTTGTGCTTATGGTTCATTAGTCGTGTTCATTTGAATATTTAAGGATCAAATGAAAGAGAGAAACACCCACGTTTTTGAAGTTTGGAAAACCAGTGTGGGCGCAACACTGCCCGTGTGTCAACGCACTTATCTGCAGCTGATGCAGCCATTGGCTGGAGGACGGGAGTGAGGGTTCAGGCTCCCGAGCTTTCAGAGCAGAGTGGGGCCTTTGGTCGGTCTGCTGCTTGACAGCAGGGGCTGGCCTCCCGCTGCCCTGGCTTCCGGCCCCTGGGTCTGGGCTGAGAGCAGAGCCGGAGCAGAGAGGTGGTGAAAGGCTGCCTTTTGCTGATGGAAGTTGTTTATGTAACTGGCGATCAAAAGAGTGATTTCAAGAATCTAAAGCAAGAAAAGTAGACTCGTTAATGCTCCGGAGAAGTTCTCATCACTTTCAAAAGAGGAAAGGGCTGGCGGTCTCCATGTGCAAGTGCCCAGGCTAGCAGAATCCCCTCCTCTCCAGATCTGTGAAGTACTTACATGTTCAGCACCATCAAGGCACTGACATTTTCTCCTGCTGCTGAAACCGGTGGAAGAGTGGATCTTAACAATCAAATGTAGCGGCAATGTTTTGTGACGGTAAAAAATGTGACAGTAGCACAGGCTGCCAGTTATGTGTGTGTATGTGAATTAAGAACCTCAGTGCATAATATCAACTTTTTATTGAGACTAGATGAAGTCCTGAGTATTTCTCAATCTTCTGCACTTACTGGCCTTTGCTTCAGTGTCTGCTATTGAAAAAAAGGTGTCAGATTCTAAAAAAGGAGTCTCTTTTGGTTGATAATTTTAAGACAATTTTAAAGTTTTAGGGAACTCGATGCTTCATTCTTTTTACCAAAACTGGAATTACATACTAAAATGTAGCCCTTGTGTTTATTGTTTTTACTTATCGACGTTAAAACTACAAAGGACAAGTAAAGTCTTAATTATAAAACCTCGCTCTTCCCACTAATGAGTCCGTAACTTGAATTACCCCAAGTAAATAAGATAATGTGTAAAAGGTACCTGACAACAACTTACATCAAGACCACTTATTTTGAACCTTCTGTATACCAGGTATTGGGCTAAGGCATTTTAACAATTCCAACATTTAATTCTTAAGCCAAAAAAAGTAGGTAGCCTCCTATAATTTTTTAGAGGAGGAAACCAAAGCTTAGCAAGATGAGGTAAGCCAGAATTTAGACCTAGGATTGTCTGATTGTAAGTAAGTCTGTTTTCCCATCTGCAACCTACTTTTTGCACAATAAATGTGTTAGCATGAAAAAACTAGTACAAAAAAAGCTGGTAGAAAGGCTTCTACTCACCTTGGGTTTTGCCATGGCAAAAAGTAATTTCTCTGTTGGTTTGTCCTTTGAATGTGTATTGTTAATGACTATCATAAAATCATCTTGATGACCTCCAAAGGTCATTAGACTCTTGTACACATAGCTGATTATTAACCTCTTCAAAGAGAAGAAAAAGTTAATACCTTATATACTCTTTACTTTCAAAGAAAGATGAGAAATGATTAATAGCATATATTTCCATTAAAATGCTGATATCAATGAAACTAACTTAACATTATATGTTAATTATACTTCCCTAAAAAAGAAAAATGCTGGTATTAATTACATATAATACAAAAAATTATTTTCTAAAAGAAAATCTGTTATGATTTAAAATAGTAATATACTAATTTTATGGAGGCATCATTTACGTTTATAATTAAAATATAGTTTGATTCTGAAGCTAATAACTCACTGCAGACAAAACAGAAAATACAAAAAGAAAATCAAAAGCACCTATATTCCAGCATCCAGTAGAAGAACACGGTTAATACCTTTGTAAATGTCCTTCAAGATCTCTCTCTATACATATTAGGTTGAACCATGTGAAACGGATACTTTTTTTTTTTGAAACTGATACTTTCTAAGGTAAAAAATGGTCGGTCAAATATCGGCAAAACTATATGGTTCACCCTGATATATAGATTTTGATATATATAAACAGAAATAGTATGGTGCATATTGTTCAGGATTCTGCTTCTTTTTAAATTTAACAAATTATAAATATCTTCCCATGACAACAAATATACTTGTATAACATTATTTGAAATGATTTGATAGAGGGGCGCCTGGGTGGCTCGGTCGGTTAAGCGTCCGACTTCAGCTCAGGTCACGATCTTGTGGTCCGTGAGTTCGAGCCTCGCGTCGGGCTCCGTGCTGACAGCTCAGAGCCTGGAGCCTGTTTCGGATTCTGTGTCTCCCTCTCTCTCTGCCCCTCCCCTGTTCATGCTCTGTCTCTCTCTGTCTCAAAAATAAATAAACGTTAAAAAAAAAAATTAAAAAAAAAAAAAAGAAATGATTTGATAGATAATCCTTTATTTAACCAATCTCTTATTGCAGGAAATTTAAATCATTTTTTATTTGTTACTACCTTGGACAATACTTCAATGCATATATTCTGACATGTTTAATAATACACATATCTAATTATTTCTTTAGTTGTAAATCTCAATTAGAGGAATTGCTACTTCAAAAAAGTAAGAACAATTTTGAGAATATTTCCAAATTCTCCTCGGGAAAAGTTACATCCAGTTATATTCCCAGCACTGTAGTCTTGCTAACACTAGATATCACCATTCTTTTATTTATTTTTTATTTTTTTGAAGAAAGAGAGAGAGCAGGGGAGGGGCAGAAAGAGAGGAGGAGGAGGAGGAGGAGGAGGAGGAGGAGGAGGAGGAGAGAGAATCCCAAGCAGGCTCCATGCTGTCAGTGCAGAGCCCAACCCCAGGCTCGATCTCATGAACCATGAGATCATGACCTGAGGCGAAACCAAGAGTTGGGCACTTAACCGACTGAGCCACCCAGGTGCCCCTACATTGATGTTATCTTAAAGATTCTCATTTACACAGGAAGCAATCTTCCTAACACTATAAATGAATAGTTGTTTTATGAATACAACCATGGTTGCAATTTAGTCATGGTATTTAGTATTTTCCTCATATGCAATTCAAAACCCGTCCAATCTTGTTTTAAAAGATTAAATAACAATCACAGTTGTATTTGTAAAAATGACTATTCATGATAGTATTAGGAAGAATGTTATGGGGGCACTTGGGTGGCTCAGTTGTTTAAGCATCAGACTGTGGCTCAGGTATTGATCTAACAGTTTGTGGGTTTGAGCCCTGTGCTGACACCTCACAGCCTGGCGCCTGCTCTGGATTCTGTGTCTCCCTCTCTCTGCCCCTACCCCCATTCATACTTTGTCCCTCTCTGTCTCTGAAAAAAATAAACGTATAAAAAATTTTTTTTAGAAAGGAAGGATGTTATCTGTGTATAAGAAAAAGCATATGAAGAGATCATTACCTTCTGTGTATGTACATTGAGCAATGCAAACATTTGACTCAACATGCAACTTAATCTTACCATGGAATTGTATTCTAAGACGCTTAAGCCATCCTCGTGGATAGCCAGCCACATGACAGTACTTCCAAGTGGTGATGGAGTTATGGGCTGTGAAGAGATGAAAACATAATAAACGCTAACCAAATCACAGAAATAGTTTTTAGTCACAATGCAGTGCAACATTTGCAACAACAACAACAACAGCAACTTATTTTTATTAAAAATATCTCCTGAAGGAGAAAAAAGAGAACACGAAACCTACAGGGGGAAAAAATCTCTCCTGGGGCAGAGGCGGTGGCATGTAATGGAAAGAGCAGTGAATCTGACAGCAGTGAATCTGACAGCAGGGGACCTGGGTCTGCGTTCTCAATCTGCCATTTATTAGCTGTACAATTGGACACACTACTGAATCTCTGAGGCTCAATTTCCTCATCTTTAACATGGAACAACAGTGTTTACATCTTATTTTTCTTCTGTGTTAAGAGACTAAGAGTTAATAAGCTTGTAGGGTTTCTATTAGGACCAAAATCCTAATGAAACAAAATACATGTGTGTTTCTAAGGTGTGTAAATACATACTTTTTCTGAAAGTTTATTAAATCTGACACTCAAATCACTCATAATGATAGAATAAAAAGAAAAGATGAAACTGTGTGATGAATGGTAATGAGAAATACCAAATTTTCCACTAAATTCCTTATTGTAAAAAACAATGAAATTATATTAATAAAAAGAATCTCTCACCACTAAACCCCAATTAAAACCCATGAATGTTTTTGAGCATTCCACAATGATTGCTCAACAATAAGTGAATTTAACAATGACTAAAATTCTAACAAAAACTTAACTACTTCTCCTAAACCTTATGAAAATATGCTGAGGCCATAGATAAGCAACTGGGATGAATCTGTAGTATTTATACATATACTATATTTGTATAAGGTAAAAGTTATCAGAATCTCATGTATAAAAACCCCTGGGTTGCTATCTACTGAGAGTCTGTTTGCTAAGGATAGGCAAGCATTAAAAGGATACTGGGGTGCCTGGGGGGCTCAGTCAGTGAAGTGTCCAACTCTTGATTTCAGCTCAGGTCATGATCCCAGGGATTGAGCCCTGCATCCGGCTCCAGGCTGTGTGAGCTTGCTTGGCATTCTCTCTCTTTCCCTCTGCCCCTCCCCGTGCTCATGTTCTCTCTCTCTCTCTTTTTAAACAATTTAAAAATATATATGTATGTGTGTATATATATATACACACACAAACACACACACACACACACATATATATATATATACATATACATATATATATGTATATATATATATAAAAGATGCCATTTAACCTAAGCCATTGAACCCCCCAGTCCTTTGACAAACAAAATGTTGTTTTTATTGTCCTTTGGTCAAACAAAATATGGCATATACATGCAATGGAATATTATTCAGCTTTTAAAAAGAAGCAAATTTGGACACACGTTACAACACTGGATGAACCTTGAAGACATTCTGCATAGAAAAATAAGCCAATCACGAGGATGTAGAGAAAGAGGAACCCTTCTGCCCTGTTGGGGGGAATGTAAACTGGTGCAGCCACTCTGGAAGACAGTGTGGAGGTTCCTCAAAAAGTTAAAAATAGAACTACACTACAACCCAGCAACTGCACTAGTAGGTATTTATCCAAAGGATACAAAAATGCTGATTTGGAGGGACACTCGCACCCCAATGTTTATAGCAGCACTGTTGACAATAGCCAAATTATGGAAAGAGCCCAAATGTCCATCGACTGATGAATGGATAAAGAAGATGTGGTATGCATATAAAATGGAATACTACTCAGCGATTAAAAAGAATGAAATCTTGCCATTTGCAACAACATGGATGGAACTAGAGGGTATTATGCTAAGCGAAATCAGTCGGTCAGAGAAAGACAAATATCATATGATTTCACTCATATGTGGAATTTAAGATGAAAACAGATGAACATAGGGAAGGGAAGCAAAAATAATATAAAAAACAGAGAGGGAGACAAACCGTAAGATACTCTTAAATACAGAGAACAAACTGAGGGTTTCTGGAGGGGTTGTGGGTGGGGGGATGGGCTAAATCAGCAAGGGGCATTAGGGAGGGCACTTGTTGGGATGAGCACTGAGTATCATATGTAAGTGATGAATCACTAAATTCTATTCCTGAAATTATTATTCACTATATGTTAACTAACTTGGATTTAAATCAAAAAATAATAATAATTTAAAAAAAGAAAAAAAGAAAGAGAAGCCAATCACAAAAGGACAAATATTGTATGATTCCTCTTACATGAGGTTTCTAGAGCAGTCAAATACACAGAACAGGAAGCAGAACGGCGGATATCAGGGCCCCGGGAGAAGGGAGAATAAGGAGTATGGAAGTTTAATCTGGGAAGATGAAAAAGTTGTGGAGATGGATGTGGTGAGGGGAGCATGATAATGTGAATGTGCTTAATGCCACAGAAACGTACACTTAAAAACAGCTAAAATAGGGAAAAGAGTTAAAACGGTGTAATTGATAGTATATATACTTACAGCCCCCGATGGATGCTATTAAGCAAAGGAGGTGTCTGCATAGAATAAAGAAAGAAGAGTAAAGAAAAGATGCCAGTCATGCAACAAGCAAATGCTACATCATTATTTAATAATATTTCTGTGCTAAAGAAGCACAGAGCATATAATCAAAGAAGAATATTCAGTATTCCTTCCAATGCTCAAATCAGAGTTAAAATTCAGTGTAAAATGCTACTCTACAGTTCAAATCTAGTCCTTACATTTGTAAAAAACATGTTCAACTCCTTGCAAATATATTCATTTCACAGATGTTTAAGCATAATGACAGCACCCACTTACTCATTAGTATACAGCTTTCAGTACCAGGAGCAGTATCATTTCTTACCTCCCAATGATACTGTCACTCATGGAATTAGAATGAGAAGATACCCTAGATTTTACTTTTCTAGTCTGAGTTGTCACTTACAGATGATAAAAATGAGGTTCAGAGAGGCTAACTGACTTGCCCAAAGTGGCACAGCTATTCAGCAAAAATGTATTACGTGGTATTTATATGCAAAGAATAACGGTGTGCACAAGATGAGGATTTCAGGATCAGTGAGTCTACACCCTCAAGATGCCTACAACTTATTAATGAGGACAGACCAAACACATACACACATATACCACAAAACAAGGAGTATTTTAGGAGCCCGAGAGACTATAAAGTGACATGGTTCCACAGAAAGAAGAGTTCAAAAAGTACAGTTCTTCTCTTGGGGATTGGGCTGGCCACCTGCTGGCAGGACTCACCTCTCCTTCCTCAGTATTCCCACAGTGCCCTGTCCCTGTCACTCTTAACCATGTTCACTCTACAATGCTTGTTTGCGGGCCTGTTGCAACACTGGATTGTGGGGTCCCGGAAGTTTGGGTACAACCCATCTGAAACCATGGGCTTATGTATCTCTAGATACATAATGTTTGGCAAACAGAAGCCACTAGACATTAAATAAACAAGTAAACGAGTGAGAGAGTAAAGATAAATGGGTGAGAGGATGCATGGATGCGGACAAGAAAGTGGAGTTCAGCTGCTGCCTTCAGTCTAGTGATGAGCCCGCAGAATGCAGGTGACTTAAGGTTGGCGGCAAGAGGGAGAAGCTGGTGACACTCCTGCCCTTTCCTTAGTGTCCCTTCATGGTTTTCTTTTCTTTTCTTTTTACATTTATTTTAGAGAGGGAGGGTGTGAGCGGGGGAGAGGGGCAGAGGGAGAGAGACAGAAAATCTTAACCAGGCTCCACGCTCAACTTGGAGCCCAATGCAGGGCTTGATCCCACAACCCTGAGATCATGACCTGAGCTGAAATCAAGAGTCAGATGCTCAACAGACCGAGCAGCCCAGGCATCCCACCTTATTTTCTTTTTAAAAGCCGGACATACTAAACTTGGGGTCACCGTGGTCACTGTTTTACTTCAGTGAACTGCACAGGGGCAACTATACAGGTGAACGTTTCTATTCCGCATCTCCCTCCCATCCTTTCTTACTTTTGCAAGAAATAACTTGGCACCAAAGAATGGCCACTTCCTGGCTACTGTCAAATAAATGCGCACACAATCAGCAGCACTGTGTCCCCGGAGGGCCATCCATCTGGTTGACAGTCGCTGGCAGAGCTGCCTAAGAAAAGAACAGAAACGAAAACGCAAAAGCAAAAACATAAACTGTGTATCCTCCTCCCAAGGCAAAGCTCTCCTTGAGCCAATCCTAGGACAATTGGGGTACTGAGGTGTCACCCAGGAGGAGCTGTGATCTGGTGACTCCCATCTCACCACTGTCCACCCCTCGTCCTTTTGGCACATTCCTCTCACTAAATTCTCATACTATTAGTGCTTTCAGCATGACCCAAGTTCCCCATCTCCCACCCCCATTGGGCAAAGTTAAAAAAAGTCTGATAAGCTAACATCAAACCTTAGTGTAAATTAGTTTAAAAAGGCAATTTCTCATTGGGATGGCTTTCATTTTTAAAGAGAAGTACAAGACATTGAAACCAAAGAATGAATCCCTAATGGGGGAATTTTAGGTACCACCACCCCTGGCTTAGAGAGATGTCAGCTGCAGGGGAGATGCCTTAAATAAAATCAAAATGGCAACTGCTTACTTCTACAGAGACAAGAGCCTGATCTTAAATGTTTCTATTTTGGAAAACTCATTGAATTGGATTTGCCTCTATTTTTAAATTGAATTACCCTTTCTTCATATAGTCTCTAAAACCAAAATTCCAAATTAGTTGAATTCAATCAAAAATTTATAGTAAAAAAATCTTGTGTAGGCAGACAGTTTGTTTTTATTCTAATCTGTTTATAATAGAATACCCCAAGAGATACAACTTGTTGGTAAACACTTCATAACACTAGACACGGTACTGGCCATTTTTTTTTTCTTTTTATTAGTAGGGTTAATTTGGACAAGAATGAATAAGATCAAATGAAAAGTAGATCTTCTAACTTAAGGTAAACATCTTTTCTTTAAAACTTTAAATACGGATTCTCAAGTTTCTAGGCCCATCTTAAATGAGAAGATCGATAACCTCTTGGTAGTCAACAGTATTAAAAAAATCTTAAGAAAATGATCACGTATAATGATTTTCATCTTTAAAATTTGAACAGAAAAATATCACCAAGAGACCAGTGTGACTCTACCCTTAAAGAGTCACAAGTACTTCCTTACCTTAACTGTTCTTCAGAGGAGTCATCTCTATACCTTTTAGGATAAAATTTTTCTATGACTTGTTTTAGAGTTTGATTTGCTTTGCACTGATTAGGAACATGCCCTGCTGGAGTTGAAAAGGGTCTTTCAAAATCTCCAATCTCCACCTAATTGCAAATCCAAAAAGAAAATAAAGGGTATTGAAGAGTTTTTTTTTAAATTAGTTTCATTGTTTCTGAACATTCTTTATAATATATAAATCTATTTGTCATGATTGTGTGATTATGGAATTTATAACCATACATAAGTATTAATAAAATCTAAATTCCATTTGAATTCTAATTTAGAAAAAAATCTGTAATTCAAACATTTCAATTCCATTTCTATATCAACCACTCTTGGTTAATGTTGCCATCTAGTAGTATTTGCTAAGGGCCACTAATACTATTAGCTATAAGAGCATAGGATAATTTTTTGTTTTTAGGGTATTATTTTAGTTGCTAATAATAAAGCAAAATGGGAGCTAATAATAAAAGACAAAAGAGTTATAAAGCTACGAGAAATCTCAGAAAAGTATTATTTATACTTAAGGGTCTCCACTGAATATGATGGGAGTAAGAATGACATTCTCATTACTGTCTTCCTAGATTTTCTGCATAAATGGTTCTGTATCCATCCACTTGCCCTATTATTCTGGGAATAGAGTCCTGTATTTCCCTTTCATCTTGAATGAAAGAATGTTCAATCCTTATCTCTATGAACAGGCTACACAGATGCCATTCTCTACCCACCCACCCATCTCTCTAACCACTCATCCACCCATTCATTCGTCCAAACCTATATGGAGTCTCCATTATACATCAGGCATATATTAAGTGAAGTGAGGAAAAAAAAAAAAAAAACAGCTGAGCACAGTTCCTACCCTCAAAGAGTTTATTGTCTAACAGAGGAGGCTGAAGTATAAACAAGTTGAGTATAAACAAGTTGTTTATACTTGTAATGACCCGTGTCAAGTGCCTTATAGAGGGTACCAAAGAGGGTTCAAGGTGGGAAACGGAGTGGGGACATTCAGATGAATGTACTACTGATCATTCACATCCTTACCTACAACACTCCCCAATAAACAGATGGAGGGTTCCATCCAGACTAGCCTGGGTCTCCATCTCAAGGGGATGTTCTGCCTCCAGGTAAGCTGTTAGCACAACCAGCCTCTGAGATTCTGACCCCTGTGGCTTCTATTTTCTAGCTCTTAGTCTGATCCATTGCCATCTAAATTCCTTAGCTGAACCTTACACTTACAGTGCATTCTACCTTTCCAGGTTCTCTGACCAGTTTCTTAGTTGTTGGTTTCTTGGCTTGGCCCTGCTATTCAACTCTCATCCTCATTTCCTACCTCCTTCCCTAATTTCCCCACACTAAACACAGGCTGTCCATCTGTTCTTCAAACATACTGAAATCCTTCCCCCAGAGCAAGCTTTTTATTGTCCCCACCTATCACCAGACCATACTCAGCACAGCTATCTGTGAAACCTAAGAGCAAGCTTTATCCCCCAAGGAGATGGCAGTTGGACAACCAACAGTCACAAAAATAGGCCATTCAAGGCAACCTTTTCTCTTAGGGAACCCTACAGTGGAATCTCCAAGGTCAGTGTCAGAAGGAGCACATAAATGTTTGCAGGCTAACTGAAAATCAACTCAGAGAGTTCCCAATATGACTCACATCAACACGATGCCCTACCAGACACTATGCACAATAATTAACGATCAGCTCCAAGAATTTCCTAAGAAAGAGAGTATCAACAATGGCCTAGAGATAGTCAAAACTTCAACAGAAAGAACTTTTCTTCTACAGATCTCAGATTAGTATATTTAATTTGTCTTCACAAAGACTACTCTGAGGAAAAGAGTTCGGAGATATTTAATTTTCCTTTCATAGATGGAGAAATTATACTTTTCAGTCAGTAACATGTTCAGAATTTTCTAGGTGTACGCATAGTCTTACCTCCCTACTCTTTCCTCAAATTCATCTAAAACATGTTAGAAGTGTATCTCTCTCAAAGACATTATAATTTTTCTCAGAAAAACTTTCTGATAAAATTAAAAATTGAAAGAGGAAGACTAACTTAAATTTTAGTGAAAATGAGAGTGATTTTAAAGAGATGCCTTTAGAGGACTAGAACCTAGAATGGCAAGGGTTAGGAAATCATACCTAATCGCATCACCAAGAAAGTTTGTGACCTATTTGTGTTTTCCTTAGCTTTTCATTGCTTGCAAAATGAGAACCCTCAGTGCAGCAGGGATGCTTTAAAGTTTGGAGGACCATAAAATTGTTATAAAAAGTAAACTCAATTATTAACTATTCATTCATCCGATGGAGAATGGACTATGTGTAAGGCACTGTGCTAGGTACAAAGATGAATAGGGACAGCCCTTTCCCTCGGGGAGGCTACAGCCAGTGGTGCGAAGCAGAAACAAATGAATAATAATAAACCTTTGAGGTAAAGGCAGTACCGTGCAGGACATGACAAAAACCCCAAGAGGGACACTTAACCCATGCAGGCAGAATTCAGGAAGGCTTCCTGGAATAAGTGACACCTCAGATGAAAATTGAAGGATAAATTGAGGAGCACCTGGGTGGCTCAGTCAGTTAAGCATCCGACTCTTGGTTTCGCTCGGGTCATAATCTCGCAGTTATGGGTTCGAGCCCCACGTCAGGCTCTGTGCTGACAGCAAGGAGCCTCCTTGGGATTCTCTCCCTCTGCCCCTCCACCAATTGCTCTCTCTCAAAATCAATCAATCAATCAATCAATCAATAAACAAATTTTTTAAAAAAGGATACATTGAAAGTAACAGGTGAAGGAATGGGGGTTGAGATGTTCCAGGCTGAGCGGACAAATAAGTACACAGAAGAGGTAAGAAAAAGTGAGCCATATGCAAGTCAGGTAATTGTGCAGGGAACCAAAGTTTCCATTTTGCTGGAGCATAAAGTTCAAAGCAGGGAATATTAACAGATGACGCTGGAGAGGCAGGCAGAGTGCAGCTCACAAATGCCCTGTGTAAATAAGGGAACAACAGCGAGATCCACCTGTCCGCTAGATCTCCACCCCAATTCCAGAGCTTCCAAACAAAGCACCACGGCTCAGCCTCCCAGCCGGGTCTTAAGAAAATGGCGGCCCCCACTTCCTGTCCCTCTTTCCGGACGTTGCTCTTGCCACCCAACCGCCATTCTGTGCGGAAGCACACGCAGCCACATGAAGAAGCCACGGGTAGGTGTTCCCACTGATGGCCCCAGCTCAAGTCCCAACTAACAGCCAGCGCCAGACGCCAGATATGTGAGTGAACTCTGCAGCGGCAGAGTCACAGCCAGCCTTCGAGCAAGGCCAGCTGCTGCCATATGCAGCAGAGACCAGCTGTCCTTACTCATCCCTGCCCAAACTATTATGTTAAGTGGCTGAGTCCTGCTGTCCTTACTCATCCCTGCCCAAACTATTATGTTAAGTGGCTGAGTCCTGCAGTCATTTCTTTATGTAGCAATAGCTAACTAGAACAATCTCTCTAGCATCTGGGTGGAGCACAGATTTGTAGGGGATCAGACCAGAGAAAGGCTCATGAGCTAGAAGCCTGCTGGAGAGCAGGCTGGACGCGATGGTGGTCCGACACCCAGCAATGGTGACCAAAATGCAGACGAGTGAAGAGGAGAATGTATCTTAGAGTTACAATGGGCAGGATGTGGTGACTGGTGGGACCGAGTGAAAAGAGGGCAGTCGGTGATGATTCCTGGACTCGAAGCTTGCATGAGGAGACAGCAGCACAGTGAAGATACAGAAGGTGAAGGAAAAGGAGAGAAGACAGTTTGGTTCCTGCTGGGCCGAATTTAAGGAGTGCATGAGAGAAGCGAACTGGAGAGAGATTTGGGAACCCCCGGCACAGGTGGTAAATAAAGAGATGTCCTGGGACAGTGTGCACTGTGCAAGGACCACAGACTTCGGGAGATCTAAGCCTTTGTCCCAATGACGTATCACAGAGCTGCCTTAACATTGTTCCTTAATTAAGCTGTGCACAGACTCATTTGTGGTGGAGACTGTGAGCTGCCTCTTACGACTCTTCTCTCCTTTCCGAGTAATAAAAACCTTGGACTTACTTAGGAGCTGTGCTCCTTGCCAGCCAGCTAAGACCATATTTACTAGTCTCCCTTGTAGGCTGGCAAGGCCATACGACCAAGTTCTGACCAGGGAGACATAAATGGAAGTGTTCTCTGGGTAACTTCTGGAAAGTTTCTCAAAGGAGGAAAGGCATGCCCTGCTTCAGCCCTTCCTCCATCCTGATGCCTGGGACACTGATGTAATAGCTGGAGCTCTGGTAGATCTCCAGGACCATGAAAAGGACATGTTAGGGAAAGAAGAATGGAGAGCAAGATAAAGCCCATGCCTCTGGCGACTCTGCAGAGGTGCCAGATTGCCTGTCTCTCTACGTGAGAGACAAATACCTTTCTATTTGGATTAAGTCACTATTGATTTCTGTGTGTGTTTATAAACGTCTGAACTTAATCCTATTGGTACAATAGGTAAATAAAAGAAAGTGCTCTAGTCTTTTAAAAGACCCATTCCTTTTTTTTTTTTTTTTAATATTTATTTAGTTTGGGGAGGGCGCAAGCAGGGGAGGTGCAGAGAGAGCGGGACAGAGGATCGAAGCGGGCTCTGCACTGACAGGCTGACAGCAGCGAGCCTGATGCAGGGCTCGAACTCACGAACCACGAGATCGTGACCTGAGCCGAAGTCGGACGCTCAACCGATTGAGCCACCCAGGTGCCCCGAAGAGACCCATTCCTATTAGATTACTGAATGATTTCAGCACGGCATCTTCAGCCCTGCAGCTCTACACTGAAATTCCTTTACTAAATGCAGAGCCTAGTGGGATACTGTTAAGATAACTAAGAAACCAGGTTCCACGAGGAATACTGTCTCAGTCAACATCACCGCCGTGGTTGTCAGCAATTCAGAGTCAAACTGTAATTATATGCCTGTAAGTTTTAAGGTGTTAATCACAGCAACGTGAATTTAAAGAATTACAAGGTATATTGTTTTGCTATACTTCAATCAATGTAGAAATTAGGATCTTACCTTTAACAAAATATTACTTTATATAACATGGAAGTTACCTGAGCTAAAAGAGCTGCCATTTCTAATGCCAGGTCCTTGTTCAGAGGAAAAAGTCCGTTTATTATTTGATCATTTGTCTGATACATTAACAGCAACTTTTCTCTATCAGTCTCTCCGCGAGCTTGCATTGAGAAATACAGTCTTAAAAGAAGAGGAAATCTTTCGTTACATGGTATTCTTACAAAGAAAGAAAGGAAAGACAAATCCAGGGGACTGATACAGGGTTATTCTAAGGTAGTTCTCTACGTGATACAAACTTAGAGCATGACTCTCAGTCCATCTCTGTTTCTGTTTCATATTAGTATTTCCAGCAAACAGAGGAAAAGCTGCTTTGAGGTTAAGGAATGCTTCTATGCTATTTTTTTATGCCCTAAAATACCCAATCCTTTACTGAGGAAGGACCTAAGGTACTGAACGAAATTAAATATGCCCTTTCTTGTAAGGAATGCTGATGTAACCCTTCAATTCAATGGGCTGTATAAAAGCAATTGTCAAAACACTCATGATCTTTCCTAAATACCTTGGAAATATCACGGAAGAGAGAAATGAAGATCTGAATTCAAACTCAACATCAGGGGCGCCTGGGTGGCTCAGTCAGTTAAGCACCCGACTTCGGCTTAGGTCATGATCTTGCAGTTCATGGGTTTGAGCCCCACATCAGGCTCTGTGCTGACAGCTCAGAGCCTGGAGCCTGCTTCGGATTCTGTGTCTCCCTCTTTCTCTGCCCCTTCCCCCACTCACACACACACACACACACACACACACTCTCTCTCTTTCTCTCAAAAATAAATAAACATTAAAAAAATTTAAAAAATCAACATCAAATTGGGGGTGGCAGTTTTCTCTGGAGGGTCTAAAAGATATTATTTGTACATTTTAACTTTTTTTCCCCCCACATCCAGGTAAGCATCTTTAGGAGCTCAAACATAGTTTACATGTGGTTATTATTACTTGTTGAAATAGGAGATATCTTCTGTTTGCCTAGGAGGACTTCAGCATTTCAGTGATCTTCTTTATTTATTCACTATGCCACTCCACTATTCGGGAGACCTCTGGGGGCTCTGACTTCAGGCTGCAGACCAGGCACAGGGTGCTATAAATGCTGTAGATGTTACGACGATGGGGTGGGTAAGCAATACACTGCTATACTTGAATGTTGGCAGGACAACAGAGTGGCAGGAAAAGAGAGATTTAGATTCAGCATGTGTTAGGAATGTGCCCAATTAGCTCTAAGTGGATTTTCAGCCTTTTCCTCCCCACACCCTTCCAGGAGAGGACACACTGGCATCAGTTACAGTATCTTTCACGCTAATTATCTCTGTTGGCAGGGAATCCCAGGGAAGCATGGTGGGTGGACTCTGAAAAGCTCTTCCCTCCCATGACTTTGATAATTCTTCCCACCCACCACACTTAGGAATCGCCAACCCATGCAATCATTCAGAGTGGTCTCTGGAAAAAACAAATCCTAAGCCCTACTCATCTGTGACTGCATGATGATAAACTGCTAACTCACAGAAGACTATGGCTGGGCAATAGAAACAGAGTCTAAATTCAAAATGCTACTAGGGTGCCTGGGTGGCCCAGTCGGTTAAGTATCTGACTCTTGATCATGGCTCAGTTCATGATCTCACAGTTCATGAGTTCGAGCTCCACATTGGGTTCTGCACTGATGGTGTGGAGCCTGCTTGGGATTCTGTCTCTCCTTCTCTCTGCTCCTCCCCTGCTTGTGCACTCTCTGTCTCTCTCAAAATAAATAAATAAACTTAAAAAAAAAAGAGAGAGAGAATGCTATCAGCAAAGTGATATAAAACAAAGAGAATAAAGTTTAAGAAGAAAGCCCTCTCTTTTCGGCATAGCTTATTTCCTCCACTTGAAGTTAAGAACTATGTCTTACTCTGGTTTAAGTAAGGTTCTTAATAAAAGTTTGAATTGATAATAAAGGTAGAGGGGAAAAAAGGACCAGATATGCAAACAGGTGCGGGCAAGAAGACCTAAAGTGCATTTTCTATTCTTATTGGCATGCTGGAAAGACAGACCTGGGAGGGGAAATGAAGCACTATGATCAAAAAGGGAAAAGCAATCCAGGGCAAGTATATAGGAAGACAATACGTACAATCGTTGACTGAAGCCCCTAAAGAAACAGTTTGCACTCCAACGACTGTACAAGGACTTGGAGAGAATGTGGAAAGGAACCAAAGAGTCACAAAAATGATCAAGAGTCAGAAACTCAAATCCACAGTCTTGGACAGACGAGGTGCCAGGGGAATGTGATGTGAGTGTCCCCAAAATGACCAGCTTCTAGGCACTCCTTAGTCCCAAAGAGGCCTGCAGCAGAGGAAGTGGGCTTCTCTTCTGCAGGCAGGGCCTGGGTTAGACAGCAGGGTATCTGCAAATGTGCACCTCCTCACTTGATACCAGGAAGCGGAATACTGTGGGATGGAAATGTTCAGGACCAGTTCTGACCCCTGGATGCTGCTTCTGAACGTGGTAGGGCTCTAAGCGCTGCTGGGGAACCCTTTGTTTGCCTCCAACTGGCTCCGTATTTCGTTCCTAGGAGCATTTACATCCTACTGTCGTCCTTCTCCTCCCCTTGTTAACTTACTGAAGGGGCAGCTTGCCTTCACCTTCCAGTTACCTTCCCGTCACTCCTCCATCCACCATGGTCTACGGATAACACCACTGAACTGCAGTCGTGACCCCCCCACCCCCCACCCCTTGCCTGCCGCTGCCTCTATGGCTACCATCTCAAGTCACCTGCTCAGAAAGCACCACTCTGCAAAGGCTTCCTCTATGGTCCCACAATGTCTTGTATATACGCATGTTATATTCATGGTAAGAGCCAATATTGGTGGACGTTTACTGTGCGGCTAGATCCAAGTGCTGTACATTTGCCAACATACAGTCCTTCAGACAACCCTAGAAGTAGGCACCATTTCCATTTCACATAGAGGGTATCCGAGGCACAGAGATGGTAAGTGACTTACTCAAGGCCACACAGTGAGTGGGAGAGCCAGGATTCTAACCCAGGCAGTTTCTCTCCAAAGGCCCTATTCTTCACTACTCTGCTCTACTGTTTCTGTTACAGCATTAATGACATTGCTAAGATTTCATGTCTGTTTCTCCCTATAAACTGTAAGCTTCTAAAGGGTAGAAGCTTACACCTCTGAACCCTCTGTTCACCTTTGAACCCCCAGGGCTTCCACAAGGTCTGGCACTGGAACACGCTGAACAGATGTTTCCTGAATGAATGGGTAAATGAGTGGTAGTAAGAATTGCCAATCATGGGAATTATTTGCCAAAACAGCCTGAAAAATCCCCTTCTGTAGTCTTGGGTAGTTTCCTCACCTGTAAGATGGAGATAATAGTGATACTGGTCTCATAGGGGAGTCGTGAGGATTATATGAGAAGATGCGTACAAGGAGCTCAGCACCAGGCCTGGTGTGTGGTAAGTGGTCAGTAAATGTTGGTTATTATTATTATTATTACTACTTGTATCACTAGGGTTCTTGTCTAGAGATCTTCAGAATCACAAAAGTCCCTTCATTCTGGAATTTTTTTGTTTTATTTAAAACATTTTTTTTATCTTTATTTTTGAGAGAGAGACAGACAGAGTGCGAATGGGAGAGGAACAGAGAGAGAGGGAGGCACAGAATCCAAAGCAGGCTCCAGGCTCCGAGCTGTCAGCACAGAGTTTGATGCAGGGCTCGAACCCACAGACCGATGAGCATGACCTGAGCCGAAGTCAGATGCTTAACTGACTGAGCCACCCAGGCGCTCCTGTTTTGCTTTGTTTTGTTTTACGGTACAACAGCCTTTACTGTTTGCAACAGGAAGTGGAAGAGGACAGGACATGGGCACGACAGCTCTGGCACCCGGGGAAGTTTCAAAGACCTACTCTGTCTCTGTCCCCCAAAAAAGCGATTCTGGAAATTTTTTTAGTGTAAACATGGCTGGAAGAAATCAGATAAACTAGATGACCTGCCAAGATGTTTCCTGGCTTAGTAGCCAATGGATACAGGTGCTAAAGCGGCAGAGATGGGAATGTTCACCTATGCTCCAAAAAGTAAGAATTAAAAAGCAGTACTGAAAATAATCTTCTTTTTTTTTTTAATTTTTAATTTATTTTTGAGGGAGCACAAGCGGGAGAGGGGCAGAGAGAGGGGGATAGAGGATCTGAAGCAGGCTCTGCGCTGACAGCAGCGAGCTCGATGTGGGGCTTGAACTCAAGAACCATGAGATCATGACCCGAGCCGAAGTTGGACGTTCAACCAACTGAGCCACCCAGGTGCCCCTGAAAATAATCTTCTTAAAAAATGTTTATTTATTTATTTTGAGAGAGAGAGAGAGAGAGAGAGAGAGCTAGCATGAGTGGGGAAGGGGCAGAGAGAGAGAGGGAAAGAGAGAACCCCAAGCAGGCTCCATGCTGCCAGTGCAGAGCCCGATGTGGGGCTCCATCCCATGAACCATGAGTTCATGACCTGAGCAGAAGTCAAGAGTCGGACGCTTCACCGACTGAGCCACCCAAACGCCCCTGAAAATAATCTTTTATTTCATAAATGGGGGTAGGAAGAGTTGTTTTCTTCAGGGAAGGACCCTTGCCGATTCCAGTTTGTTAAAAACATGTCTTGACTTTTGCAGTTTCAAATACACAGTAAGAAAGCAAATTAAACAAGCAGCTTAAGCATAAATAGAATTTAAATGTTAGTTTCCAAAGGACTGTCTATAAGAATAGGTTCAAATGCTATTAATTAGATCTTTAACCTCTGCATCTAAATAATTAAAATTCCATAACTTACTAAATATAAATACAAATTCCATGATCGAGAGCTGGTGTGTAGTTTCGCTTATTACAGGGCTGCTTGACAGATGAAGCATCGAGTCCTTGGCTGCAGGATAGGTCACAGCCAGTCCCCCTTCTAACTGTGTCACTGGAAATTAGGGCTCATTGTCTAAGCTATTTATACACATATGCAAAGTGCAACCATATTTAAAAGCACAGTACTTTCTCATAGCTGTGGCTAGCCAGCCATTTCAGACCTCTGTTAAAAATTAAACCTTTTGGTTGAGTTGCTTTTTTTTCTGATGTCAAAGATATTGTCATGGGACTTTTTGTTTTTACAAGGCAATCTTTATTATGTATTATTCACAACTCTCTTTGTCCCTTCTAGTGCCATTTGCTAGACTTGGATTATTACTCTTATCTCTGTTTCGAACTACCTTTCTGCATTTCATCCAAATTTAATTTGGGTTCTAACCATAGCTATCACAGACAGAATTAGTATGTATTAAGCATTCACAAGGTACACATTATTAGGAATAGTCTTAGACATGGAAATAATTCCATTTAGTTCCAATAAAACCAAATGAGAATTCCTGAACCTCTCTCCATAAAGATATATGGCAGGTCAAGTCCAGGAGCTGGCTGTCTTCAACAAAAGGTAACATTAAGAGACAGGGCAGCAATGGGGATCTCCAGATCAATGCTTCTCGAAAGTCAGTATGTGTAAGAATCACCTGGAGAATTGCTAAAACACAGACTCTTTAATGTCCAGAGATTCTGCTGGACTCAGTAGGTCTGTAATGGTGCCTAATAATTTGCATTTCTTTTTTTTTTTAAGTTTATTTATTTATTTTGAGAGAGAGAGGGAGAGAGAGAGAGAGAGAGAGAGAGAGAGAGAGAGAGAGAATCCCAAGCAGACACCATACCATCAGCAGGGAGCCTGACACGGGGGTCAAACCTACAAACTGTTGAGATCATGACCTGAGCCAAATCAAGAGTCAGACACTTAACCACTGAGCCACCTAGGCGCCTCAATAATTTGCGTTTTTAATGTGTTTCCATGGGATCCTGACGTTGCTGGTCTAGGACTCCAGCAACCATAGGACTAAACCAAAATCATCTGGAAAGTCCAAGTCTTCCAGCCTGCTATCCTTGCTAGTCACCAAAGGACCACAGATAAAGGCTACCATCAGTGGAAATGGGTTCTTCCAGGACAGCCTATTAGATTTCCATTAGCTAAGTAATCCTGCTTATCTCCAGGAAGTAGGATTTTAAAACCTTAGATATCAAAGCTTAACAGTCACCTTCTTGTTACTCAGAACTCTTGCAAATTGCCATAGTTCATGAGCACCTAAACAGAGAAGCTCCAATGGCTCATGACCACCATTTATTCAGATCAAAGGAATCCATTCAAATACTGGGTGGCCTTTAGTGGCTGACTATAGGAGAGAAGTCTACAATAGGAATGCACCACATTTATTTAACCGTTCCCCTAGTAATAAACATGTAAGTCCCTTCCAACACTTATTTTTCACTGTTATAATATCCATGGCAAGGAAGAGACCGGGGTATACGGGGAATACCCTCATTCATGCATATGGATATATCTGTGGGACCAATCATTAGAAAAAGAAATCCTAAATTGGATCAAAGGCTATCACATTCTTTACGTATATAATGTCTTTACTTCTTACATTCCAGTTTTAGGCCTATGACCATCTTTCAAAAGCCTCTGAAAGAAGTAACTACTTCACCAGTAATTCCACCAGTAATTCTTTCATTCTTATATTTTAGATTCCTTATTTTAGAGACTATAAGAGCCAAATAAAATCATCAAAATACCTTTTCATTTTTTTTGTACAGTTAATTGTCACCTGGTCAATGAACACTGTTTACTAAGTACTACCTTCTGCTGACACATGGAAGAAAAGAAGATATTTTTAAAAAAGAAACAAAGAGGGGCGCCTGGGTGGCGCAGTCGGTTAAGCGTCCGACTTCAGCCAGGTCACGATCTCGCGGTCCGTGAGTTCGAGCCCCGCGTCGGGCTCTGGGCTAATGGCTCAGAGCCTGGAGCCTGTTTCCAATTCTGTGTCTCCCTCTCTCTCTCTGCCCCTCCCCCGTTCATGCTCTGTCTCTCTCTGTCCCAAAAATAAATAAAAAACGTTGGAAAAAAAAAAAAATTAAAAAAAAAAAAAAAAGAAACAAAAAAAATTTAGTTTCTGATCATATGCCAAAGTATATTAAAATTGTATCTGTTGGGGGCCCCTGGGTGGCTCAGTCGGTTAAGTGCCCAACTCTTGATCTCAGCTCATCTCAGGTTTGTGAGTTTAAGCCCCACGTCGGGCTCTGTGCTGACAGTGCAGAGCCTACTTGGGATTCTCTCTCCCTCTGTCTCTGCTCCTCCCCTGCTAGCTCTGTCTCAAAACAAATAAATAAACTTACAAAAAAACTGTATCTGTTGGGAAGATACACGCTCCAGGCCCACTGGCTTTTCCCCAGTTCCTGAAACCCTCCAAGCAGCTTTCCTTCTACAGGCTTTGGAACATCCTTTTCTACTCATTTCCATGCTGCCACTTCCAGCCCCCTTCCGACCCTGGCATAAACATCATTTCCTCAAAGAAGTCTCCCGATGCCACCAGTCTAGGTCAGGCCTCTTCCTGTGTGCTCTTACAGGACCACATTCTTTTCTTTCAGAGAACTTAGTGTGTAATTATGTGTTCATTAGAGTTATTGTATGATTAACTAACTATAAATTCAAAAGATCAGGGACTGTGTTTATGTCTGCTTCTGTTACCACTTTATTCAGAGCATCTAGCTGAGTGCCTGGCTTACAGGTGAAGCTCAAAGATTATAGAGAGAAAAAGAGGGAATCTGAAAGAATGAGAATATGAGTATGTGACTTCTTAAAAGATTTGAGTGAACAGAAGCATTTCTTCTTTTAAAAAAATTCTTTTAAGTTTTATTATTTAAATAATCTCTATACCCTACATGAGACCTGAACTCATGACCTTGAGATCAAGACTCACATGCTCTTCTAACTGAGCCAGCCAAGCGTCCCAGAAATATTTCTTCTTACTACAGATCTTCAGTAGGGTATTGAGTATTTAGTCTTTATGAAAAGATTGTGATGTTAAAGAAATTGTTGAAAGTGAAAAAAATTCACCCTTGTACCGACCACCCTAAGAGAGAAGCTATTCTTTCTTATAGTTTTTTTCTAATCTTTGTCCACATGCATATTTTTATAAAATACAGCCATCCATGACATGAAGAGACTAGAGCTAGAAACAAAATCTTATGTGACAGTTTCTTCTTAGAGAAGTAGAGTTTCCTTTTACAGAAAAACGAACACACAAACAAATACTGTAACTTGCAAGGCTATTCAATAGAAAGCCATAGGCGCATGATGTGAGCATAACGGTACACACATACTTTGGTGTTTGGACACAGCATTTACACACCTGTTTTTATAAGTCAGACGAACAGTTCTCGTACCTTCCCATTTCCCAGGCTGCTGTTCTTTGGAAGCCTGTTCCCACTTAGAAATAATGTCACAAATCTAGAAGGGAAGTGGAAATTGGGGATTTATAGTAATTTTTAAATCAGCACTTTTGGAAGACAAGCATGTCTGCAAACTGAAAAATTTCCAATTAATATGATCAAACCAAATGGACTGAAGCCATTTGTTTTAAGCTCCGGTGTACCCTTGGTTTTAGATTTAATTATAAATTGCTCTTTGGTCCACTTATCCTTTTGGACACCCATTAACTCTGGACTGTAGCCATGAATTTCTTAACCAAAAAGGAATCTTAATGAAAGACTACATGAGAAACAAGAAGATTCCAGGAATTACTTCATAATTTAGTCACAGAAGAAGCAACTTTTCCACCTTCTGAGTTTATGAAGACTGGAATAACTGAAGTTATCTCAAAGACACTTGCAATATAGTCTTAAGATTCTTTGATTGGGAAAGAATAAAAATTCTTCAGGAACCAAATAAACGCTTGCTTGTTTTTCAACAGGTCATTTAGAGAATTATAAATAAAAGTTTTCACAACCATGTGATAAGCAGTTATTCAGCAAAGCCCCTAACGTTTACTCAGCTCAAGTCAACCAAAAATGCTAGTTTATCTTCTTGACTAATTATTAACAACAGTGCTCTAGGAATGTGTGTCTCAAAATTTACATTTGAATTTGCTGAACTAAATAGGACATAGCTGGAGCTGAGGAGAAAAAGACATTCACTTATCTAGATTTCTCAATATGTAGCCACATAGGCAGGGGTGTAGGGGTGGGGGGATGGTAGCACACCTACCAACCAACATTCCTAATGAACTAAGTATGAACTTCAACAGTATTCGGTGGAACCCCTTCAAGCCCCAACAGGTTGACCTGCAAGTGAAGCTGGGCTTTGATAGTTTGACGAAAGAACTCACATTTCATGTCCTCTAAACTCATGGCAGCTATTGCTTATGAGTCTATTTCTTCTCCTATTCTGCCCCAATTCTTTCATCTTTGAATCATAGGGACACCTTCGCCCTGTAACAAGGCACTTACTCCCGAGAGCAATCAAGGACCGTATCAAGTAGGGAAAGGGTCCAGACCCAGTTCTAGCTGTGTGATTTGGGGTAAATCATTTTTTGCTCTTGGGGTTCAGCTTCCTTGTTTGCAAAATAAGTGGGCTAATTCCGATCAGGTTCCTTATGGTTCCATATTCTCTATTTCTAACTGTTGCCATTGCTACCTGGAAACTTTGTTAGTGTCATTTTACTATGACCTAGGAAAGAGTTTTTAAGTCTTCCAATTTTCCATCTTCGTTCGTGATTTTCCTTATGTTTGGAATTCCTTCTTTATCTCCACAGGTCCATTTTCTACCCATCCTTCAAAGTCCAGTTCAACTCTTCCTTATTTTCTCGTGCTGAACTTAATCTCTCCATCTGTGGAATATTCACAGCACTCTTAAAACATTTATCACTTTCAATTCTAGTTTAAGGTTATCAGTGTATAAGGCTGCTCCTCCCGAAGCAAATCATAAGTTCACTGTGAACAGGGACTAGCCCAGCTCCTCCAATAGCAGAAAGAAGTATTGTCTTGTGAATGAGTACAATAAAAAGATATTTTATTAGAGCTTCCATACGTCCACTCTTATTACCCTACTAGTTGGGGCAATGTTGCTATCACTAATCCTTCCCCTATCTTAACATGGAATATGTGTGTGTGCAGATTGTGTCAAGAATTCTACGACTTCAACAAAGTCCCGCAACCCTTTTTTATTGGGAAGATTAGATTACTTAGAATTTTTGAAACCTCTTGAACTAATAAGCCTTTTGCAAATAGCAAAAAGTAGCTTCTTTGCTGTTTGTGGGGTCTGCCTTCTTAAAAGGAGTTGGCTTTACCTTAACGTTTCCTTGAAGACAATGCTCTAAATCCCTGCCAGAAGGATCGTCTGTGAATAATGCAAAGCCAGACTGTGTTGGCTTTCTCATGCCTGTATCCTGGTTCAAAGTATTCAAAAACTCTTCCACTGTGGTGGACGCATCAAATCCAACTACCTAAGCAGAAATAACAACACTGTTCTCTTAATAAAAGCAACTATGTACATTTCAAACTTAACTTTCAAAAAGGATTTAAGGGAGAAACAGGCTATATTTGATGCATGATTTATGATAACGTATATTTATCTAGATGCTTAAACTCCCCCCCACACCACAGCTCCGCTGGAGAAAATTAATGTCATCTTAATTGCTAGCTTGCTGTAAGAATTCAGAAATCTTGGCTTCAGCCAACAGACATGAATTCAAAATACAAAGATCATTTGACAGCTATAAACATCTTGCAGAGATATCATGCCTACCCGTTAAAAGGAAACCAAGACTACAGTACAATATGAAATATTTAAGCAAATGAAAAAAATTGCATAAGAAATGCGCTTAAACAGTCACAGGGATGTAAGTAGAGCATAGGGAATATAGTCAATATCCTTGTAATAACTTTGTATGCTGACAGATGGTAACTAGACTTATCTTTGTGATCATTTAGTAATGTATATAAATGTCGAATCACCATATTGTACACCTGAAAGTAATTAACATTGTGTGTAAAGTGCACTTCAATTAAAAATGAATAAATACAGAAAAATAAATAATGTCTGTTCCTTTAATATGCAGTTATTTATCTGAATTCTGTGATAAAAAAAAACTCTGGCTACTAAGACTAATCGCCAGCTTTGGAACATGTTTGCTTCAGGTAATAAGCGAACATCTATATCTGAGAGCTGGAAGGGCTTGGAGGAGTTTTCCCACATAATTCCTGAGATCTGGAGACTTCAAAAAGACTAAACTTGTACACACCCACTGTCAGTAATTATTTTCTTATCTAGCAAGTACACTGGTTGGGAAAGGCATCAACCAAAGTATTTTTGATTTTTTCCATGAGAGTTGTAAGGGCAGTAAAATTCCTCCCTTATTTGGCTCAATGTGGATTGCAGTTTGAATCCTTCTTCACACAATGGTTTCAAAACTCAGCTGTTCTGATAGAAGACGTAACATATTTGCACATTTACGGTCACTGCCAGCTGCTGACAAAGGTAGGTAGGCAGTCTCACTCCTCTGTTCCACAGAGGACACACGCACGATTCAAGGTTAAGCAAGCATGCTTTCATCAGCCAGAAAGTGTAACCCACCTGATAGATCCCATTCATGAAGTGCACGGGGATACTGAAGGGCAAAGAATGATGATAAGGGTTTCGAAGAAGGGTTGAAAGGATTTCCATCCTTGAGGGTCTTGCTTCTCTGTCTCCATTTTGTTGTGTTCTTTCTACGCACCGTTGGCAGTAAATGGCATATTTTCCAAATTCTGTCCTATAATATACAACTTAAGATAAAGCCTAGGAATAAATTTAAGACACCCTAATACATTAGGTACGTGTACATTACAATGTATTATGCTAATTTTGACAATAATTTTTCTTTTTGATAAAAGTTGTTAAAGTTGAGTTGTTGAAGTGTTACAACTTTTCGCAAATTCTAGTTTCTTCACTTTTGCAACGGACTGAATCGAACTTCCCCACAAAGCATTTTCCCTCTTTATTGTATTATTATCATCACAAAATGAATTTAAAGTTACCAGTCATTATACAGTAAAAATACAGTAATTACATTAACAAACACAAAGGAAATAATTGTATAAAAATAGTATAGGATAACTCAGGAAAAACATGATGTAGCAGAGTTCTCCTTTGAGGTTAGTGCTTGACTGCTAAACAAGGTAGGAAAAATATCTCCAAAAAAGCAAATAGATGTATTTTCTTTCTTTACCCTATAAAACATGCACTTTAAACATGCTTAAAAATTTTTAAGCATTAAACAAAACCTCTGGAGTAAATAAATACAAAAGCTGGATAGAGATCTTATTTGCCCTCATTTGTTACATACAATTTTTATGAAAGCAGATTGATAATACCTCCAAATATATTTGTGTTGTGAAATTCCTTCTAGGCAGACTTTAAAATGTCACCCTTTAGGGGCGCTTGGCTGGCTCAGTTGGTAGAGTGTGTGTCTCTCGATCTCAGAGGTGTGACTTTGAGCCCCAGGTTTGGCATAGAGATTACGTAAAAATAAAATCTTTAAAATGTCACCCTTTGTCTAGGGGCTCTTCAGTGACTTCAACTAAAATCACATGATGTTGGGGCGCCTGCCTAGCTCAACTGGGAGAGAATGGGACTCTGCATCTTGGGGTCTTGAGTTCAAGCCCCATGTTGGGTGTAGAGATTACTTAAAAACAAACTCAATAAATGAAAATAAATAAACAAACAAACAAATAAATAAAGTCACACAACTTTGATCACAGTCTCCAAAATATAATCTGAATTGGGGAATACTTTCCCACTATTTCCAAGTTGTTTTGTCTCATTGTGTTCGTCTGTTTTAGATCCAGAGTCTATTTAAGCAACCTAAGGTGAACTTGTTGCACAAAATGATCCTGATAAGCCTTGGCTGGGTGCCCTGGGTCTCACTGTAAGAAAGCTATTCTGACAGTTGGATTTTAGATGTCTTTTCTAAGGGAGTAAAAATTCTGAAGTAATTCAAATACACACAAGCATAAGAGGAGGGAAAACTATCAGGGAAGTTTTCCTACATAAAAGAATTCAAGTAGAGATGGGGTGCCTGGGTGGCTCAGTGGCTTCAGTGTCCGATTTCAGCTCAGGTCATGATCTCACAGTTCATGAGTTTGAGCCCCACATCAGGCTCTGTGCTGACAGTTAAGAGCCTAGAGCCTGCTTCAGATTCTGTCTCCCCGGCTCTCTACCCCTCCCCAACTTGCATTCTGTCTCTCTCTCAAAAGTAAATAAGCATTTAAAAAAAAAAAAAATTCAATGTAGAGAAAAGTAGCCACAGGGAAAATGACGGAAACAAAACACTTGCTTTTAATGAGCACCCACGAATGCTAAGTCATTCATCCCTGAAAAGTACATAGACTTTTCACTTAAAAATATTCTTTGTCATACTCCTGAAATCATTTTTGCACTATATGCTGATGTGGATGTAAATTAAAAAAATAAAATTAAAAAAAAAATTCTTTGTCAGTTTTTCAAGCTCTTATTGCAATCTCCTGTAAGAGATTTAACATAACAAAGGAAATATTTTCCAAGCCTCATATAAACGGTAACCAAGGGCTTCCTGTACCCACTTTTGTTTCACACATTTCTTCCACAAATATACCTGACAGGTTACTAAATACTTATGACTTATTGTAGACTTTCAGAGACAACACAAACGGTTCAGCTGGCTAGTTTTCTGCACACCTGGAATCTGCATTCCTCTTTAGGTGGAGCCTGAGGAGCCACAGGAAAGGATGATGGGGAAGGAAGAGCCCAACACAGAGAGCCAAGAGCTGCCAGCCCTGGGCAAAGAGAAGCACCATAGGTTAGACACCATCTGGCAGTCAGAGATCCACGTGAGAATCAGTGTAACCGACAGATTATGAGGAAAGGGATGATGATAGTCTTTCTTGGCCCCCAAATGTTTTTGCTTCTTCCACATCAACATTATCTGCTTAGAGCATTTATAATATATAAAAACATAAAACCTCCTCCACATTCCATAATCCATCTAAGTCGTATATGCTATTGTCCACAACTAAGGTACCAAAGGCCACGTAGATAGGGTAGCCTTTTTTGACATCATACTCAAAGATTAGGGACATCGTTCCTTTTTTGTTCATTTATGTATTTACTCATTCATTGAAATACAGTACTGGCTATGAGGAAAGACAGACTGAAAAACAGTAAAAAATCATATACCCCAAACCACAACCAATCTACTCACACATACATGCATATATATTTATATATATATATATATGTGTGTGTGTGTGTGTGTGTATGTGTGTGTATATATATATGTGTATATATATATATATACACATATTTATATATGCGGCAAGTATAAAATATTAGCAGAGATTATCTTTTTATAATAGGATTGTATTTAGTTTTTTCTTTTGTTCTGTCCTGTACTCTCTTTTCTCCTTTATTATTTTTGATTAAGTATATTTTCAATCATTTTATGAATGTTATATGAAAAAGAAGGGGAAAAAGGTACTGTCCTCTTGAGTTACCTACAGTCTAGGAGAAGAGTTATATATTTTACAATAATTTACAATGTAACATGGTTAATACCATGTCATAATTTTTTAAAGTATAACCAGTGGAGGGAATGACTATCTACTGTGGGAGTCAGGGAAGAATTCACAGAAGAGATGTTGCCTGGGCTGACTGTAAAGTCTACAGGGTGGGAAGAGAGAAGGGGGAAGCAGGTAACAGTAAAAATGGCAGGTTCAAGGTGAAGGATACATAAAGGCACAGTGTGTCTGAAGAATGGGGTGCGTTTATCCTTTCAGTGTATGCTGGTTGCAGGATGACAAAGTGAAGTGGAGAAAGAGGAGCTAGATTATGAAGGGCCCTCAATGCAAATGAAGCTTAAACTTCCAACCTCCCTCGTGCGTGGGCCCTCCAACGCCTGGGAAAGGCCCTATGGAGTGTGTTTACATGATCCTATGTTCTTTTAAAATGTGTGAAAGTAACATTAAAAAAAAAAAACACATTAGTAATAGTATAAGCTTAAACTGGATAAGCTTCAAGTCCCATTAAACCTAGATCCCCTGAGAGTACTATTTGTGAGGGTAAGAAATTTCTGTTTCATCCTGCAGTTAATAGGGGGTTAATGAGCAAAGATTAAAACAGGCATTCATGGGAGAGCAAACTTCAGTGACCAAAAGCCACCTGAAAATATACTCAGCTGCACTAATAGTTAAAGAAACGTATCCTAAATCAATAATGAAATACCACTCTTTACCTGGGAAGAATTTAAAGGAGTATTACACTGAACATTGTTCAAGATATATGGAAATTCTAGAAATGGATTCAAAGAAATTTGGTGGACTTGTACACAGGGTTTAGGTTCAAAGTTGTCTACTGTAGGGGAACTTGTTATAAGAAAAATGACCGGAAAAACGTAGATGTGTAGCAATTGATATCAATACACCATTAATGTTTTTGAAGAATATTGAAGGATATAGGGGAAATGATTACAATCTACAGTTTTACAAAAGTAGTATGCACACTGCAACTTTAGTAATGTGAAAAACTGAGTGTGCATAAATATACTCACATACAGCTTTATTTATATAGGAACATATAAATACATAAGTAACCTGAAAGAATACATATCAAAATATTAATAGCTACTTTTCCTTTTCATACTTTTTGTATTTTTGAAATGTCTATATTGAATATGTATCATTCTTACAGTGAGGAAAACAACATCGTCTTAAATTGCATGTATATGTATCAATATATACCTGCAGCGGTCCTGGTTGATTCTGTGGCTGTCTCCGTCTTGTCTGTTTAATGAGCTGACAGCAAATTTCATTCTGTAGCTCAGGATGTGTCAGACAGATTTGCAAAGCACTCTGGGCTAGAGATATATGGTAATCAATCGCAGGGGAGTCAACTGCTGCATTTATAAAGAGTTGGCATGTCTGAATTAAACAAACAAAAAAAAGACATATTCAAGGTGAGAAATGATTAGATTTATTCTGCATGAATTATATCAATTCTCTTCATAGCAACAGTTTTTCTTTAAAAGAATGGAATAAGATATATTATGATAACACTAACCAAAGAAATCTGGAGTGGCTATATTAATATCAATGTAAAAAAAAAAAAAAGCAAAAAACAAACAAAAAACAAAAACAAATCGGACAAAGTAGAATTCAGAGCAAGGAATTCTGCCAGAGATAAAGAGGGTCATTTTATAATGATAATGGGGTCAGTTCTGCTAGAGGACATAACAGTCCTGAACATTTACATACTTAATAACACAGCTTCCACATTTATGGAGGAAAACCTGATAGGATTGCAAAGGGAAACGGGCGAATCCACAATTAGAGCTGGAGATTTCAATATCCCTTTCTTAATAATAGAGAGAACAAGTGGACAGAAAATCATTAAAGATTTAGAAAACTTGAACAACACTATTAACCAACTTGACCTAATTGACATGTATAGAAAATTCCACCCAAGAGCAGAATATGCATTCATTTAAAAAGTGTACAGAACATGCTGCTGTCCAGTTTTCCCAGCACCACGTGCTGAAGAGACTGTCTTTATTCCATTGGATATTCTTCCTTGCTTTGTCAAAGATTAGTTGGCCATACATTTGTGGGTCCACTTCTGGGTTCTCTGTTCTGTTCCATTAGTCTGAGTGTCTGTTCTTGTGCCAGTAACCATACTGTCTTGATGATTACAGCTTTCTAATACAGCTTGAAGTCCGAGACTGTGATGCTTCCTGCTTTGGTTTTCTTTTTCCAGATTGCTTTGGCTATTTGGGGTCTTTTCTGGTTCCATACACATTTTAGGATTATTTGTTCTAGTTCTGTGAAGCATGTTGGTGTTATTTTGATAGGGATTGCATTGAATATGTAGATTGCTTTAGGTAGTATTGACATTTTAACAATATTTCTTCTTCCTATACAGGAGCATGGAATCTTTTTCCATTTTTTTTGTGCCTTCAATTTCTTTCATAAGCTTTCTATAGTTTTCAGTGTATAGATTTTTCACCTCTTTGGTTAGATTTATTCCTAGGTATTTTATGGTTTTTGGTGCAACTGTAAATGGGATCAATTCCTTGATTTCTCTTTCTGTTGCTTCATTGTTGGTGTATAGGAATGCAACCGATCTGTGCATTAATTTTATATCCTGCAACTTTGCTGAATTCATGAATCAGTTCTAGCAGTTTTTTGGTGGAATCTTTAGGGTTTTCCATATAGAGTATCATGTCATCTGCAAAGAGTGAAAGTTTGACCTCCTCCTGGCTGATTTGGATGCCTTTTATTTCTTTCTGTTGTCTGATTGCAGAGGCGAAGACTTCCAATACTTTGTTGAATAACAGCAACACACAGAAGACTGAACCTGGACCACTTTCTTACACCATACACAAAAATAAACTCAAAATGGATGAAAGACCTAAATGTAAGACAGGAAGCCATCAAAATCCTCGAAGAGAAAGCAGGCAAAAGCCTATTTGATCTTGGCCGCAGACACTTCTTACTCAACACATCTTTACAGGCAAGGGAAACAAAAGCAAAAATGAACTACTAGGACCTCATCAAAATAAAAAGCTTCTGCACAGTGAAGGAAACAATCAGCAAAACTAAAAGGCAACCGACAGAATGGGAGAAGATATTTGCAAACAACATATCAGATAAAGGGTTAGTATCCAAAATCTATAAAGAACTTCTCAAACTCCACACCCAAAAAGCAAATAATCCAGTGAAGAAATGGGCAAAGGACACGAATAGACACTTTTCAAAAGAAGACATCCAGATGGCCAACGACACATGAAAAAATGCTCAACATCACTCATCATCAGGGAGATACAAATCAAAACCACAATGAGATACCACCTCACACCTGTCAGAATGGCTAACATTAACAACTCAGGCAACAACAGATATTGGCAAGGATGCAGAGAAAGAGGATCCCTTTTGCAATGCTGGTGGGAATGCAAACTGGTGCAGCCACTCTGGAAAACAGTATGGAGGTTCCTCATAAAATTAAAAATAGAACTACTGTATGACCCAGCAAGTGCACTACTAGGTATTTATCCAAGAGATACAGATATGCTGTTTCAAAGGGGCACATGCACCCCAATGTTTACAGCAGCATGGGTTTGTGAGTTCAAGCCCCATGTCAGGTTCTGGGCTGGCAGCACAGAGCCTGCTTGAGATTCTCTCTCTCTCAGTCTCTTCTGCCCCTCCCCTGCTCATTCTCTCTCTCTCTCTCTCAAAATAAATAAATAAACTTAAAAAAAAATACTTCAGTATGGATCTCCAGTTGATAAAGGTTTCTTTCCCATAACCACCATATCATATCATACCCCCCAAATTAATATTTTTTTTTGAGATGGGAGGAATGTAGGCAAGAAGAAGCCAAAAAAGAAAGACAAAAATTGAGACCTTAAGAAACTAGGGCAAAATGAAATACCAAGGTCCTGATATGGAATCAAGACCGGAATCCACGAAGGTGCATGCGATTCTAAGATTGGAGGAAAGGAGGAGAAAATAAATTAAAGAATGTTTGTCAGGAGGGCACCTGCATGGCTCAATCAGTTAAGCATCCAACTTTGGCTCAGGTCATGATCTCACGGTCTGGGAATGTGACCCCTGCATCGGGCTCTGTGCTGACAGCTCAGAGCCTGGAGCCTACTTGGGATTCTGTGTTTCCCTGTCTCTCTGTCCCTCTCCTGCTCACGCTCTGTCTCTCTCTCTCCCTAAAAAATAAACATTAATTTTTTTTTAAATGTCTGTCAGGGAGAGAGCTTGGAGGAATAATGTCTGATGCCCTGTAATCTTCTCAATAAAATAGAAGTTTGTTGTGAAGAACATTATTGAGTAGGGCATTGGAGGGTTTGTGTGTGACAAAAGATAAGCAAAAGGAGAGGGAGTCAGCCCTGAGGGTGAAGACCATGGATGTATATTGTCTCTAGCCCACACCTGGTTGCCTGATGTTTTTCTAGCCATGTGCTCATGATCAATGTGGAAGTGGACGGGACACCAGCAATGACCTATGTTGGGGTTTGGCTGAAGAATGCATGGAATTATGGGTCCCAAAGAACTATGAGTATTAATGAAAGTCATCCAGACTGGATAAAGAAAGAAGAAAAGCCAAGTGATGGTTACCATGCTCTCTTTTGATCTCAAAGAAAATAAATGGCTCAAAACAAAGGTCTTAGAAAAAAAATTGAAGAATAAGAAAATAAGAGAGCTCATAGGCTAAGAGATTATGGTTCTAGAAAGAGATGCTAGAATTGAAGCTTTTAGAAGTAGTGTACTTGTAAGGAATGGTGGGGTTGGAGAATGGGAAGATGAAGGTGACTACAGGTGAAGCTTGGCATTAAGAAGGTCAGGAACTTAAGAACATGGCATTGGTGAGTGAAGTGATAACGAAGTCATTCGACATCCTAATGAAATCTGAAGAGTTACCAGAAAGTGAGTGAGAGACGAGGGGATAAAGCGTGATACAGTTGAATGGCAAATTTCAAGTGATCAGGGATTTCTTTTTTTAAAACACTTTATTTATTTGTTTGTTTGCTTGTTTATTTATTTATTTTTTGAGAGAGCGAGTGAGCAAGGAAGAAGGGGAGAGAGAGAGAGAGAGAGAGAAAGAATCTTAAGCAGGCTCCACGTTTAGTGAGGAGCTGGACGTGAGGTTCAATCCCATGACCCTGGGATCATGACCTGAGCCAAAATCAAGAGTCAGATACTCAACCGATTGAGCCACCCAGGCATCCCCTCAAATGATCAGGGATTTCTAAAATAAGTTGAGTAATAAGAATTTGAGAATAGCACTGGAGAAGAAGGATGTTGACTCCTCTGTCCCAACACTGAGGTAGGTGTGATGTGAGAAATATCTCCTTTTGAGATGCTAAAGGGGAAACGATTCTTCTGACATTGTTTCACACTGCCCAAACCATTTACAGTTTATTTCAGTAAGTCTCAAATCCTCGTTCAGAAAGCATGTTCAATTCACCTAATTTTATTTCAGAAGATTTTCTTAATGAGATGATGATGATCACTTTTTGAAATTATTTATTTATTTATTTATTTATTAAGTGTATTTATTTTTGAGACAGAGAGAGACAGAGCATGAATGGGGGAGGGGCAGAGAGAGAGGGAGACACAGAATTGGAAGCAGGCTCCAGGCTCTGAGCCGTCAGCCCAGAGCCCGACGCGTGGCTCAAACTCACGGACCGCGAGATCGTGACCCGAGCTGAAGTCGGACGCCCAACCGACTGAGCCACCCAGGCGCCCCAAATTTTTTAGAGTGAAACCTTACAACCAAAATTATTTATTTTTATTTTTTCCAATTAAAATTTTAGCAACATAGAAGTCCATATAAAGTTTTACCTTAAATAATTTAATAGCTTCTGTCTGTAGAGCTTCAGAGGGTAGTGTTGTCAGTGGGGAAATGATTCCTTCTTTGCTGTGACACAAAGTAGGGTGTCTCCATATCTGAGAGGCTACATACATGATAAAATGTAAACAGAAAACACAAGAATCACTTATTTTGGCCTCCCATTAATTAGCCCTTTAGAAATTAGCTTACTCAGGCCTGGCTCACAGCTTTAAGTCTTACAGTTCGTGAAAAACCTTTGGTAACATTATTTTATTTTAGTTTCCAGGTCATTGGGATTTTCATGTTTCTGTGAATAAAGTAAATCTAGAAGAATTTGGTCTTAACATTCTATGTGAAACAAGTCTACCAGGGCACTATGACATAGCTGAAATTTGCTGAAGATCAGTGACCTAGGTAGGGAAATGATTCTGAGAAGGAGCTGGAGAGAGACAGAGAGGAGAAGCCAGAGTAGAAGGAGACAGAAAGATAAAGAGAAACTTAAAGACATTCCTAAAACCAACATTTATTAAATTCCTATACTAGATACTGCAAGTAAAATATGATCTCTGTATTACATAAAGCACAGCATCGAATCTAGACTCTCAATGAAGACACCTGAGCCATAAAAAATTAATTTCAATGCAAAGCAACAAATGCTATAAAAGAGTTAAATGCAAAGTGCATTGGGACATAATTTTAACATTTATTCAGTACCTTTTATGAGCCAGATGCTGACGTGGAGTGGGCTTGCTGACAAGGGGAATTCCTAAGGTAAGTAGGATTTTATCAGGTTAGTGAGAAATGTGAAGGAAGGGGAGAGTTTCAGGCAGAAGGAATAATGTGAGCAAAGGTAGAAAGGTTATAGGACATGGCATATTGGGAAAGATGGTGTCCCTGGAGCCTAAGAACCACAGTGAGAATCTTGGCCCAGGACAAACAAAGCCAATGAAAAGATGGATAGATTGCAGGGAAACAGGAACTCACAAAGTGAAAACTCCATTAGGCTAAGGAGTCCATTTCATAAATTATAGAGCCTTATATGTTGTGAACTTACAAGGTTCTCCTTCGATATTGAGCAGTTTGCAAACCAGCTGTTCAAATTCAGATCCAACATTTACATTGTTACTTCCTGCTGCAACAGTCAAATGATAAAGCCAAGTGTCCTTAAAATCAAAACACATTAATAGAGATGTTAACTAAGATATAATTTTTGATGACCTAAAGAAAAAAAAACAACTTGCATAAACAGTAGAAAACTTTGACACTGAATAATTTTTTAATTTTTAAATAATAGCCAAAAGCCACTTAGTCGAACAGTTCTGAAGCAGGCTCTCTTGAATTATGTACATAGGACCTATTTCCATTGTTTACAACTTTATTATTTTCTATGGATGTTTCTCACAAAAAGCATGATAAAATTAAGTAAGTTAATATGATGCTAAGAGACTAGAGTAAATACAACCAGTTCATATTCTTTTAAGAAACACAAAAAAGTCTATCAAATTTAAAATCTGACTCTCAATACATATGAATAACACATAAAAAATACTTGGGACATCCAGAAAATTTAAAGAAGAAAACAGTATCCAGAAGGAAATTACCTCAACACAATAAAGGCCACACAAGAAAAACCCACATCTAATATCACACTCAATGGTGAAAAACTGAAAGCTTTTCCTCTAAGATCTGGAACAAAGCAGATCTGCCCACTCTTGCTACTTTTATTCAATATAGCACTGGAAGTCCCAGCCAGAGCAATAGGGCAAGAAAAAGAAATAAAAGGCATCCAAATTGGGAAGGAAGAAGTAAAATTATCTGTTTGTAGATGATAGGATCTGACACATAGAAAACCCTAAAGAGTCCACAAAAACATTGTTAGAACTAATGAATGAATTCAGGAAAGTTGCAGGATACAAAATCAACACACATAAGTCAGTTGCACTTCTATACACTAACAATCACGGAAAAATCTCATTTGCAATGACATCAAAAAGAATAAAATAGTTAGGAATAAACTTAACCAACTAGGTGAAAGACTTGTACACCAAAAACTATAAAACATTGATGAAAGAAATTAAAGCAGACATAAATAAATGGAAAGACATCCAGTATTCATGGACTGGAAGAATTAATATTTTTAACATGTCCATACTACCTAACCTCCAGATTCAGTATAATTCCTATGAAAACCCCAATGGAATTTTTTACAGAAATAGAAAAACCAGTCCTAAGGAGCCACAAAAGACCCTGAATAGCCAAAGTAATTTTGAGTAAGAAGAACAAAGCTGGAGGTATCACACTTCCTGATTCAAAATTTATTACAAAGCTACAGTGATCAAAACAGAATGGAACTGGCATAAAAATACACATATAGGCCAATGGAACAGCACAGAGAGTCTGGAAATAAACCCAAGCATACATGGTCAACTGACCTCGGGCAAGAGTGCCAAGAATACTCAATGGGGGAAAGGACAGTCTCTTCAATAAATGGTGTTGGAAAAACTGGATATCCACCTGCAACAGAGCGAAATTGGTCCCTTATCCTACACGAAACACAAAACTCAACTCAACATGGAATAAAGACTTAAACATAAGACCCAAAACCACAAAAGTCCTAGAAGAAAACATACGGACAAAGTTTCTGGGCACTGGCCTTGGTGATGATTGCTTACATATGGTATCTATGGTACAGGCAACAAAAGCAAAAATAGACAAGTATGATTATACTACACTAAAAAGCTTCTTCACAGTAAAGGACACAATCACCAAAATGAAAAGACAACCTATGAAATGGGAGAAAATTATTTGCAAACCATTTATCTGATAAAAGGTTAATATCTAAAATATATAAGGAAATCCTATAACTCAATAGTAAGAAAAAAACCCAATTAAAAAATGGGCAAAGGAACTGAATAGACATTTCTCCAAAGAAGACCTACAAATGGCCAACAGACAACACGAAAAAATGTTCAACATCACTAATCATTGAGGAAATACAAATCAAATCATAATAAGATATCACCCTGCACTCATCAGAATGGCTTTTATAAAAATAATTTTAAAAAAAGATAACAAATGCTGGTGAGAATATGGAGAAAACATTTATCCACTTCTAGTGGGAATGTAAATTGGTACAGCCACTAGGGAAAATAAAAAATAAAACTGAAAATAGAATTACCATATGATCCAGCATTTCTACTTCTGGGTACATATCCAAACAAATTGAAATCAGGAGCACAAAGAGGTATCTGTACTCACATGTTTTTTTGTGGTATTATTCACAATAGCCAAGACATGGAAGCAACCTAAATGTCCATTAAAAGGGGTGCCTGGATGGCTCAGTCGGTTGGGCGTCCGACTTTGGCTCAGGTCATGATCTTGTGGTTTGTAACTTTGAGCCCCGTGTTGGACTCTGTGCTGACAGCTGGGAGCTTGGAGCCTGCTTCGGATTCTGTGTCTCCTTCTCTCTCTGCCCCTCCCCCACTGTGCTCTGTCTCTCTGTCTCTCAAAAACAAATAAATGTAAAAAAAAAAAATGTAAACAAAAAAAAGGAGTAATTTATAAAAGCTGTTTATATGTTAAAGATATTGTAGCCATCCACGAAAAGTTTTTTTTGTATTACCCTTTTGGTTATGTTTGTAATTTTATTTGATATAGACAAGTATTTCAATTTTTTGTAGTCAAATCTATTGACCATTTCTATTGTGATTTCTTACGTTGTTTTTTTTCAGAAAGTACTTTCTATTCAGATATCAGATAAAGGCCCTTTAAAAAAATAATTTCAGGGGCGCCTGGGTGGCTCAGTCAGTTAAACCTCTGACTTTGGCTCAGGTCATGATCTTGCAGTTTGTGGGTTCGGGCCCCGTGTCGGACTCTGTGCTGACAGCTCAGAGCCTGGAGCCTGCTTCGGATTCTGTGTCTCCTTCTCTCTCTGCCCCTCCGCCTCTCATGCTCTCTCTCTCTCTTACTCAAAAATAAACATTAAAAAAAAATAAAAAAAAATAGTAATAATTTCATTTATCTCTTTAAATTCATTTGGAAACTATCTTGCTATATGTATGAGATGAAAAACTAAACTCACGTTTTTCTAAAGAGCCAATCTCCTCAATATATAATGAGCATACCATATAATGTACTGAATGATCCATTACCTCCCTACTAATCTGTGATGCCTCTTTTATCTTTTAATTTTTATATTTTAATTTTATATTATATTAACTATAATATATTAATATTTTACTATTATATTAACTCTTTTATATATTAATGCTTATATTAACATTAACTATATGAACAGGGGAGGGAGCAGAGGGAGGGAGAGAGAGAGAGAGAGAGAGAGAGAGAGAGAGAGAATCTCAAGCAGGCTGCATGCTTAGCAAAGAGCCAGACACGAGGCTCTATCCCACGACCCTGGGATCATGACCTGAGCCGAAACCAAGAGTCAGACGCTCAACCTATTGAGCCATGGAGGTGTCCCTTGTTTTATGTTACATTAACTTTTATACTGTTTACTTACTACATATACATATAATACATACAATAACTCATTTTTAATTGTATCTAAACCAAAATTTTGTTGAAAACAAGTCAAAAATATAAGGGAGAGGTTTTAGAGTCACCCTGAAGTACCCAGTCTGAGACATCCACATTTTGATCTAACTAAAGCAAACGTACTAATTTCAGCCTTGAGATTACTTTGTTTTTACTTTTTTTTTAATGTTTATTTATTTTTGAGAGAGAGACAGACAGAACATGAGCAGGGGAGGGGCAGATTGAGAGGGAGACACAGAACCTGAAGCAGGCTCCAGGCTCCAAGCTGTCAGCACAGAGACTGATTGAGATTACTTTTAATGAGAGAATAGAGAAATGACACTTTGAACAAGGCTCATTTCCAGGGACATGAAGAAGCTCTGCAAATAGGGCTGAAAGTCTGACAAGGTCTCTTCTTTGTGTCCATAAAACTGATTTGAAAATCATTACCAGATCTTAATGACATCAGTGTACTTCATTCAAATTCAGCCAGTAAGTCCCTAGGTACCTTTTCATGCTTGGATCCAATTAGGAGGTAAGTCGGACCTTGGTCTTTGGGATGGATCACGATGGTGTAATGTGTGGATAATAGACTTCGCCCACTGGCTTCATAATCTTCATCTGAATCACAGGATCTGTCAACCTCTTCAACTTTAGCTTCCCAGAGTTTGATCTGACCTAAAGGAAACTAAAGTAAATGTTAGTAATTTTGAGGAAGGCACTTTCTAGATCTTTTCCTACTAAAATTTTTCATAGTCCTTTTCATTCTTACCTATATAAAGCATACTTTTTTTTTTTCAATGAATGCCCAAAGACAATTGGGTTATCCACACTGTTACAAAAGTAGTGGTCACAAGTAAAATACTCAATTATAATATAAAAGAACAGTTTGAATAGCAGACTAGAAGCTGGTTCTGCACGGTGGTTTGGATTATTCATTACACTGAAATGACCCATTAGCTACTCAAACAATTATGTAACTCAGTCAAAATATTCATTTGACTTTCTCCCCATAGAACTGATGTGATGATTAAGGTATTGGATCAAAAGGACAAGCGTAGACCAAGTCTCAATGCTATTCATAGAAAAAGTGACAAGGTTAGGCAGCTGATACGAAGAAGTGTGATTAACTACCATCTTCAACCCAATGTGTTTCAAGGATATTTATTAACATATGGAATCTATCACGAAGCAATGCCATGATTTCTTCCATTTTACTTTAAGAGTAAGAAAAACTTCCTAAAACTGATTTACATTAAATTTTACCTACTTTTATTGACAAAAGCCATCCTATCTGCTGTGTTGAATATTTAGCACATTTGTTTTAAAACTTTTGTTTTAATTAAGTACAATTTATTCCAGGAAAACAAACGGTCTGCTTCAGATTTACAGCTTCTAAAATATTTTATCAGGTTTGCAATTGCAGTCTGAAAATGTTTGTTCTAACCTAGGGATATTTACCAATATCCATTTTCATGCTCAGGCCCAGGGCTCAGTGTGGGGCTCTCTTCCCACCTGCACTCACTTTCCAGGTGATCTCATCCAAGCTCATGGTTTTTGTGGCAGCATAATTAGCTGTCCTCATGCTTATAACTACAGACTCACTATCTCTACTTAGCTGTCTAACAGCATCTCAAACAACCTACTCTGCTCAGTCTCCTCTAAGTTGTTGGCAACATTATCTTTCCAGCTATTTAGGTCCCAAACCTTGACATCAACACTGACCGTCTCACTACTCCTCAAATACATGAGGCATGCTCCCGCCTCAGGGCCTTTACACTTGCTATTCCCTCTGCCTAGCATATTATTGCCTGAAATATCCACATGGCTACTCTTTTACTTCCTTCAGAGCCTAATTAAAACATTAGCTTCTCAGTGAGGTCTTACCTGTATATCTTATCTTAACTGAAATATTATCTGCCTAATAGCTGATTAATAGTAAAAAATGATTTAATTCATTTAATTAAACTTGTTCTCTTTCATGAAAGCCATGACTTCTCGTTAAATTAGTAAGTATTTTCTCAGTAGTCACTCTGTGCAAAGCACTCTGGGCACTGAACGAAGAAAATTTGCTTTTGAAGGAAAAACGCAAAATTAACTTACCTACACTTTCAGAAAAAGACAAGCAGTAAAAGAAAAGCCAAATAAATAAATAAATAAATAATAAATACTATTTTTAATTTACTGAATAAGTACAATTTTATTTATTAAATATATTTATTATACATTTATAGCAGAAGATTTATAATAATAAGTAGCAAGCTTTTAAAAATGGGAAAAAGAAAACTAATTCTACTGTGATAATATATGACAATCCTATCCTAATTGTGTGCTTTAGATATATCCCACCCTATGAAAATCGAGGTTTCATCCATCCGAATATTTAAAGACCATTATTCATTTTAACCAAAGGATTCACCAAGCCTCCATAAACAGTAAACAGACCTAGTGCTTTTAACTATTTTGACTGAATAAAAGAAGACATTAATCCAGATTAAAAATACATTGTTTCTGAAACATCTCTCGCACAAAAAGAAGTAGGTCTATATGGATTCACATGCATTCTCAATACTTTTCTAGTGATTACAATGGATTTCTACTCATCCATCTACTTCTTCTGACTCGTTTCTTCTGTGACCAACCTTATCCACTTTTATTACATTATTACTAATTATTAGTGAGAATAAGTTCTCTTTTAGCAAAATTTAAATAAATTTCTATGTTTAAAACAAATGCTTATTATAGGAAGTATAGAAAGATATAGGAAAAGAGAATGTAAAAAATCATCCATAAATTCTACCATCACAGATAATTACTCAATATTTTGGTACAGTTCTTTCCCATCTTCTGCTATGCATATTTTTACATAGATGTGCCGGCCTGAGAATTATAAACTCAGCATCCCAACCATCCACTCCTAAAATCTCCCTGTAACTGCAGAAGAGAAGTTGGGAACTACATCTGTCAGAATCCCCTTCCCTCCAGGGTTCTCAGCTAGAGCCTGCCTCTGAGATAATCTACACAAGGTGTGGAGCGTAAGGGGAAGGAGAAGTTGTTACTCTCTTGAGACACTTGCAGTCAGATGTGTGGGCTGATGTGAGAGTCACAGAGCTTTCTCCTAAGCTGTTGAGGACGAACTGCCTCTGTGCTTTGGGTCAGGATTACACTGAATGTAGAATTTTATATTGTGCTTATTTTATATTCTTATGTAAGCATTTCCTACATTACTTCGGAGGTATAATTTTTAATAGCTCTGTTAATTCCCATCCCATGAGCAACACCGAGAATAAAGGCATGCGTTTTAAATATAGCTGGTTGGAACTGAGAGTGCAGTCTGAAAATGCAGCAGAGAAGTAACTAACTGACCTACGTGACGTGGTCACTGGATCAAGAAGCCTGGTCTCATTGATGCAGAAATTAGTCACAGGCTGCCATTCTGTGGGGCTCGCATCAGTATTTTATGCAAGTACTTTCGGCACATGTTGATCCAATTTTTAGTTTCAGTAATCCAAAGGTGATGAGGAGTACCCACAATGATAGCCAGGCATACACTTCACCTGTGAAAGCTATCCCATCTTTTTCTTTTTTTTATTTATGTATTTTTGAGAGAGAGAGAGAGAGAGCAAGGGAGGGACAGGGGGAAAGAGAGAGAGAGAGAGAGAGAGAGAGAGAGAGAGAGAGAGAGAGAGAAGAGAATCCCAAGCAGGCTCCACGCTGTGAGCAAAGAGTCTGATGTGGGCCTTGATCCCACGAACCATGAGATCATGACCTGAACTGAAACCAAGAGTTGGATGCTTAACCAACTGAGCCACCCAGGCACCCCTCCCATCTTTGTACTCTGAAAGTGTACTCATGACTGGAGATAACTCAAGTTCTTTTGGGGATGAGATGAGTTTAAAAATGAATACAAGGATATAAACAGGTAGAGGATGGACAGATAAGTGGTATCTAGGGATTTGAGAGCCTGGGACAGGACTGGAATCTTTTCCCTCCCCAGATTTTCTTTCCTATCTTGCTGTTCCCTTCATTCAGAACCTGGGCAAATATAAGAAATTGACAGCTTAGAATGGGGAAGATCTTTCTCTTCTAAGACAAAGATACATTAATTAAAAGTTGCCAAGGGTTATAATTAAGAGTCAAGACCCTTGTGGGTGTGTGGTTACCCCAGTAATAAATTTTTGCAAGATTTCAACCTTATCAAACACTCTGAAGTTTTTGTTAGCAACGGAAGAGTGAAAGAGAAAATTTAAGCCACAACAAAGAAATGCCTCTAATCAGCTTATTAAAAAGACATACATACCTTATCTTCTTGACTACGAAAATAATACAATGTTTTTCCTATAAGTGTACACCAGACTCTCTTGGAGTAGCCATGCTTTACCTGAAATCATATTTCAAAGAATTACAAATGTAGCTCAGAACTCTGACACCGTGAAGTGTAGCATATACACTCCACCTGAAACTGTACTCATATCCAGTTTGCTCAAGGTATAAGTGATATTCCAACTAGATTTTCCAAATGCAGTTTAAGATTTACCTGTTTGGCTTTAGTGCTCACCATTCAACACTTAACAAATTTTTGCTGTATGTCAAGTGCGATGCCTCTAGGGCTAAGAAGTCAAAGACGAACAAAACAAGATGCCCATCTCACAAGTAAGTTTATGTCGTAATTTCTGTGTTTCACAGATTTTCAGTAATCTTGTGGCTCTCTGGGTTAACCCCCTAATAATGTTAGAAATGAGAAGATTAAAACCTAAAAAAATTCCAGTGCTTTCCCAAATATTAAAGATTCACTCTTCAAAACATCTGATGCCTTCTCCAGAAGGATTCATGCAAAATATTAAAATCTATAATTGTATACTGAGTACTGCCTATGTGTCAGGAAATATGTCAAGTGAGTGGGACAGAATTTGATTCTACCTCTTGACTTTGAATAGTTAGAGATTGCTCTAGGGTCTGTGCATTTTATGATTTAAGCGAAGGGACTCAGGAAGGCCTTGCTGACATTGAGTCAAGGCTCTGAAGGAGGTGGATGAGCCATGCAGTCATCTGAGGGAAGAACACTGGACAAAGGGATATGGTATGGCCGGGAGATGGTGTGTCTGAGACTGAGCAAGTGAGGCGAGAGGTCGCCGTGGAAGGGACAGGAGGGGGGGGGGGGGGAGGCATGCATGTCTTACAGGGCCCTTGTAATGACTTACACTGAAATGGACTGTTCTGACAGGAATACACTGAGAAGAAAAGAAATAACTTCCATAATAGAGTTTACAGGAGGCAAGTCACCCGAGTAGAAAAGGCCTGTTTTTTGAGGTCAAATGGACCAAAGCTTCAACTGCAGTTCTGCGTCATGCAGATGCATGTCCTCAGGCAACTGACTTAACCTTCCAGCCTTCTGGTCCATAATGTGGGATTATTGTATACCTTATTGGGCTGATGTGATGACCAAGGGAGAAAAGTAAATAAAGGATAATAGTAGTTACTCAATAAATGCTTCCTTCCTCACTATGAATAAGGCGCAGTAAAACCACATGTTATTTAAACCCACACACATAGCCAGACTTGGGGCTGTGGTCTTAAGCAAACACCACCATCCAACAGTTTGATGGATTTAGAATTCGCTCGAGCAAAAACAAAAAAGGTTTCATTTGGCAAGACATATTTCAGTTTAATTAAAGTTAGAAACAGATATTTACAGATAAATATCCTGTAAGTTTTAAACAGTTTGTATCACCCAGTTGTTTCTTTCTTTCTCCCTTTCTTTCTTTCTTTCTTTCTTTCTTTCTTTCTTTCTTTCTTTTTTCTTCTTCTTTTAAACAAAACCCAGAAGGGCCTCTCTTCAAAACTGGAGTACAATACATCTGGCTGTAGAGAGCATACTTTTGAAATGATTTACCTTTCGAGTAGCACAACGTATACCTTTGAAGAACTACAAGTTAACAAAGACCATTGCCAATTCACTGTAAAAACTGTGTTTTAAAAACACAGTCTATCTTTATGTGTACGTCTGATTGTATTACAATTTCTTAAAACTCTAACTTATTCTGAAAAACTCATAGTAAAGCAAATTATGATAGAAGAATCCTCATAAAAATTTAAAGGCAACCTCCAACCCTAGGGCTTCGGCAAACAAAGTAACTGAAAGAGTCATTTTTTTACCTTGAATCTATAACAAAGGGCCTTCCTATCAGTTCTGTCTGAAACTTTAAAGACACCGTATATCATACCCTGATTAGCCTCTGTCATCACACAAAATATAAACTGCCACAGTCGTCTCTCCTCTCCTAAACATTCATGCCTCTAGCATTCTCCACCATAAATCCTGTCACCAGTGTTGCTGACTTCCAAATCGAGGTGAAAGTCTTGTGATAATAATGGCTCGCATTTTGGGAGTGTTTATGATGTGCCAGACACTGTTCTAAAGCAGTTTATAAGCTTAAATAATTCATTTCATCCTCGGGGTGCCTCGGTGGTTCAATTGGTTAAGCATCCGACTTCGGCTCAGGTCATGATCTTGCAGCTCGTGGGTTCGAGTCCCACGTCAGGCTCTGTGCTGACAGCTCAGAGCCTGGAAGCTGCTTCAGATTCTGTGTCTCCCTCTCTCTGCCCCTCCCCTGCAGGCACACGCGCGCGCACGCACACACACGCACACACACACACACACACACACACACACACACATGCGCGCGCTCTCTCTCTCTTAAAAATAAACATTAAAAAATAAAAACAAATTTCAATCCTCCCAACACCCTGTGAGGTTGTCACTATGATTATCCTTCCGCTTTACAGATGAAGACAGTAAGGCAAAGAGCCTGCAAGCAACCTATTCAAGGTCACACAAGGGCAAGTGGCAAAGCCAGGACTTGCGCCCATGCTCTTGCCCTAGCCTCTTTCCCTCACTGCCTCTCTACATCCTTAACTCAGAGTTTCGTGCTCTCTTCATTTCCACTAACTTTTGGTGTCCCTCCATCCCCTCCACCGCACCCTCGACTTTTTTTCTTCACTGGAAACTGCTCCACTTTTGAAACTGACATTTTATTCTCTGATCTCAACCTTCTTCCCCTCCTTCCTTCTCTCCTTATTCACACCACTCCTGTTCTTTGACCTCTTTCCAAACAGTAAGTCCCCTGATTCTTCCATGTTATTCCAGTTTATCAGTTCTCTCCTGGCCTCTCTTCCCTTCCTCCCAATCTTGGGTCCTGGTTTGGTCACAAAACACCTCTTGCTCCAAGGGCTGGGATTGTGTCGCATTCTCTGCTTCGAACATATACACTCAATACAATTTCATCTCCATTTGCTTTTAGGTAATCCAGTGAAGAGTGTGGGAAGAGAGAGGGAAGGTTATGGGGGGCTTTCTGCCATAACATTAGCCATAGTTAACAACTTAAAATTGGGTAATAAATATATGAGGTTCGTGTTATTATTCCTTCTACTTCCACACATTTGAAAATGCCCAGAATGAAACATTAATTTCAAATCATCACCTTGATAGGCATGTATAAAGCAAGTAAAGTTAATTACAGAATCTAGGTGGTGGGAATATGGGTGTTCACTGTAAAACAGTCTTCCAACTTTTCTGCATAATTGAAAATATACATAATAAAATTTTAGAAAAAAAGGACTATCCTCACATTGCTACAATGTAAATTCTCTGCTCCTATTTCTGGGCATCTGAAGATGTAAGAGAAAAATAACAAATTCCAATCACTAAAGTCAGGTGGGTCCTGAGTAACACTTAGCAATCTTTCTATTTGCCCTTGAGTATATCCCTATGTCCCTGATTATTCTCAATCCTTTCCCTCATTCTCACTACATAATTTTGTCTTATGGAGTAATCTTCATCAAGAAAATTGATGATATCAAGCGTGATCTCATTCAATGCCCGACAAACTTAGATATTCATCCTTCCTCGCCTTTCTGCCAGTCCAGCCCTTCCACCCTACCCACCATGCCCACTCACCATGACTCCCCACTTTGCCTACCACCACACTTGCCCACTATGGCCTTCCACCATGTCCTTCTGCCATGCCCTTCCACCATGTCCTTCTACCATGTCCTTCCACCATGCCCGCCCACCATGTCCTTCCACCATGCCCGCCTACCATGCATACCCACCATGATCACCCACCATGTCCTTCCACTATGCCCTTCCACCATGCCCATCTACCACGCCCACCCACCATGCCTGCCTGCCATGATCGCCCAACATGCTTGCCCACTATGCCCTTCCACCATTCCTGCCCACCATGCTCACCCACCATGCCTGCCTACCATGTCCTTCCACCATGCCCGCCCACCATGCCCACCTACCATGCATGCCCACCATGATCACCCACAATGCTTGCCCACCATGTCCTTCCACCATGCCCACCTACCATGCCCGCCTGCCATGACTGCCCACTATGTCTTTCCACCATGTCCTTCCACCGTGCTCGCCCACCATGCCCACCTACCATGCCTACCAACCATGCTCGCCCACCTACTTCTTTTGAGCTTCATTTCCCACTTCTCCCCATCCTGGCTTCTTCCTCTCAGTTTGCAAACTCAAGGTATGCCTTTCCTGTCCTAAAAATGCCTCTCCTGACACCATGTTCCCTTCAGCTTCATTCCCTCTAATGTGCTGGACCAGGTGGACAGTACTCTGAACTCAAATACTGCACTTACTCATCTACCCTTTATCCTTCAACACACTGCAATGTGCCTTGCTTGCGAGCACTCCACTGCCTGCAGACCCCTCCCACCGGGTCACACACTCCACTTCCACGATCCCATTACCTACTTTCCAGGGTCTCTTCACATATCTCCTTTGTATGCTCTCAGCTTTTGTAAAACCCAGTGTTCCAGCAGGAGGCCCCCACTCTTCCACCACAGACGTGTCCCTGGGAGACTTCTGTCATCGTCATGAATTCAACCACTACATTCATGCTGAGAATTCCCCAAATTCTTCTCTCCAACCCAGCATCCTCCTCTGATGTAGACTCATTGGCACTGCTTGCCAGACTTCTTAATTCTTAACTCAGGTGTCCTCAAAGCTCTAAAAATTGGCATGGTCCAAAATAACCTTTGAATTATCCTAAAACTGTTCCTCCTCCCTGAGTTGTCTTATGTGGCACCATCTTTCACCCAGCCAACCATTTGCACTTCCTAACCCTGAATTCAACCAATCTAACTGAAGACTTTACTTCCTCTCATTATTTAAATTCACCTTCTCCTCTTTCCCTATGACCAGCTCAGCATCTCATCCCCTTCACAAGAACAACTTCTGCTAACTGTTTTTAGAACTTCTTTCCACCTTGCCCCCTGCAAATCCACCTTCCTCTCAGCAGAGTGATCTATTAGCAACATGAACATGCCCCTGCCTCTGTTACAAACCTGAAGGGTTCCACATCACATCCAGGGTGAAGAATAAAGTCTTTAACAAGACAAAAAGTCCCTCCATGACCAGGCCCCTCCACCTTGTTCTCCAAAGGACATGTTTTCAGCGTATATGGCACCGCTTTGAGATACTGTCTTTGTTCCCACTGTCTCCTAGCCTGGGATACCTTCCCTGCCCATTTCCATTTGGTGTAACGATTCCTTCTCTTCCCTGAAGACTCAACACAAATAAATCTTCTCTGAGAAGTTGTTCCTGATCCCACAGCCTAAATTAGATTTCTCTGTGACCTTACCATGCCTCTCATAATTGCACTTGGTACATATTATAATATGCTAAGTCCCTTTCTTTCCCAATAGATTATGTGGCTCTTTGAGGAATGGGGGGTGGGGAGGGGCCAATGGCCTCTTCATGTTGATATCCTCCAGCCCATTGGCTGGCATGTGGTAACTACTCAATAATTTTTGTTTTTTTAAATAAATGACTTTTTATAGAGAAAATGTTCTTCCTAAGTATTAAAAGTTGCAAGAGTGAATATCCAGAATCAAATTAGTCAAGTTCTTAATATCTACCTACATATTTCTGTACTTAATAACAACGTGACAGCCTGAGAAAACGTCCTCCCCTGCAAAGTATTCAAGTGCTGTTCTGCAGTAGCTTAAATTGTAGCCTGAGTGTGAGCTCAGAACAAGTCACTCAGAATAACTGAGGCAAGAGTTTCTCTTATAAGGCTCTGAGGGCGACAATATGGGGGTGGACATGAAAATGGTAGGAAGGAAACCTAATAAGCATCCTGTCTATAAACCCAAATGGTTTAGTCATCTGATAATCACATCTACTTATACTCATTTAAAACGCAAGTATGAGATGGGAGGCAGGGAATAGCAGAAATGTAACATGCAGAAACTGACAATGCCATGTGGATAAAGTAAAAACAATCAAACAAACACACAGTGGAACAAGTAACCAACCCTTAGCCACAGGATCATATTAAAGTCTAAGGGTTTGATACACATGGTCCTTGAAACAGGAAGACAGCTAGTTATTATGAATTATAGTAAGAATATGATTTAAAGCAGCACTGTGTTCACTGGAAAGTATATATTTGCATAATACCAAGAAGTTTCTAAGTCATCAGTAACTGAAAAAATATTTTCATGGTACTGTAACATTTTGGAAAAAACAGAGCACAACTCGGTGAATTTTTTCTCCTACTTTTGGTATAGCTGGTCAATCTTTGTAAATATTACTGAATAGCACCCACATTAATGCTAGCTATGGTGACATAGCTCTTCTAAATCTAAAATTTTAACTTATGTAAACAAAGCACATGAAGGATGAGTGGTTACTCAGAGGTTATTTTTGTGTGTAATACTTTATGTGTAAATATTTTATTATATTTTTCTAAGAGTGATCAATTTTTAAGTTTAAAAATAATATTTATCTTAGGATTCTTACTCTTTCTAAAAAAAGTTAGAAAACAGATTTAAGCAAGAATAAAATCACATAGCGCTAACCAATATGTCTTGGTATATTTCATATTCAGACCTTTTTCTATAGATGCATATAATAAAGTGGGATAATAATATAATACTGCATTCTATTTATTTTATCACCTAACAGTGTGTCATAACATATTCCTATAGCACTAAATATTCTTTTACAATATTTAAAATGGCTGCATAGTAGGAGTGCCTGGGTGGCTCAGTTGGTTAAGTGCCTGACTATTGATTTCTGCTCAGGTCATGATCTCACGGTTCATGAGTTCGAGCCCTGCAGTGGGCTCTGAGCTGACAGCACAAGGCCTGCTTGGGATTCTCTCTCTCTCTGCCCTCCCTCACTCATGTGTGCTCTCTTTCTCTCAAAATAAATAAACTTTAAAAAATAAAAAATAAATAAAATGGCTGCCTAGTAAAGCATTATCTGATTATATGTACTTATTTAAACTATCCCCTACTCTACATTTAAGTTGATCCCAATTTGTCTTTGTTATAAACCATGCCATGCATGTAATCTTTCTGGGGCAATGGAAACATTCTGTATCTTGACAGAGTGACTGTAAATATTTGTCAAAACTCATCAAACTCTACATTTAAGATCTGCATTTTAGTGTATGCTAATTATATCTCATTTTTTATTTATTTATTTATTATTTATTTTTTTTTTCAACGTTTATTTATTTTTGAGACAGAGAGAGACAGAGCATGAACAGGGGAGGGACAGAGAGAGAGGGAGACACAGAATCTGAAACAGGCTCCAGGCTCTGAGCGGTCAGCACAGAGCCCGACGCGGGGCTCAAACTCACGGACTTCGAGATCGTGACCTGAGCCGAAGTCGGCCGCTCAACCGGCTGAGCCACCCAGGCGCCCCTCTCATTTTTTAAAAATAGGAAAAAAACAAACCATGCTGTGATGGACATTCTTATACTTAAATATTTGGCAAATTAAAACCATTTCCTAAGTATAAATTTCTTGGACTGAGATTGCTGAATGAAAAGGTCTGTATAAATGTTTTTAAACATTTAATATTCATTCATTTGTTCATTCAAAAGCATTCACTGAATTAACACTTGGATCAAGACACTGCCAAATTCCTTTTTTTTTTTTCCAAATTGCCTTCTAAAGTAATAAGCTCACTCATTTTGTGTCAATACTATGTTTCATAATTTTAAAAAATATCCACCCTTTGACCGGATTTTTTTTAAGTTTATTTATTTATTTTGAGAGAGAGTGCGCAAGCAGGAAGAGGAAGAGGGAGAGAGAGAATTCCGAGCAGGCTCCTCCCTGTCAGCGCAGAGCCCAATATGGGGTTAAAACTCACAGACTGTGAGATCATGACCTGAGCCAAAACCAAGAGTCAGACGCTTGACCAACTAAGCCACCCTGGCGCTCCCAGAGTTTTTAAAATATCATTTGTATTTTTTCCGTCTACCAGCTCTACTTCTTTCCCATTGTGTCCTTCGTTCCTTTCCCCCCACGTTGGTATTTATCCTTTACTTATTGATTAGAAAAGCTTGGTTTTTACACATTTTAAATGCTTTCCCAAGCTTTTCAACTGTCTTTTCAAAATTCTGCTTAGGGAATTTTTGATGGTTAGAACACTTGGCATCATAAGCAAAAGACACTTCCCACCCCAAGATAATATAAATATTCAGTACACATACTCTCTGACACCCACTTACGATCAGTGGGGCTGACTCCCCAGCTACCCAGGACACTGCACTGTACTAAAGTTCCTACCTTGGTGAGCAATCCTTTCACCGTGGGTTTGCCCTCAGGCTGCAGAAAATGTGGGTCGGCAGCTTGTACTCGGAGAACATTCTGCAGTACTTTAATCCATTCTTCCAATATATTGGGAGAATCTGCAGTCAGATAGTAGGTGTGTTTTTCAGTGGTCAGCTAGAACGGGATGAGAAAGAGATAGGAAAGGAAACTCTGAAGATTTAGGATTATTAGCATTTCCCTGTCTCTCCTAAAAACAACATTAATTAACATAGAAACAAACATGCCATACCTTGAATCCTAGGTGCTAAATAAATGACTCCACAGATAATTTAGAATAGTTTAACCAGATTGTGAGAATTACAATAATTAACTTTGTGTTGAAATCATTGTTTTCACTTTAGTTTAAAGTTTTTCAGAGTGTTAAACTTTTGTGTCATCATTTTTTTATCTTGCTTATTTGTTACATTTTCTTTTTCTCCTTTAAATGTGCTACAGTCTCCTAGCTGTTGAAGTGAGCAGTAGCATGACTGGAGACTGTAATAAAATAATATATTTTTTGCAAATAAAGAGGAATTATTTGTTATAGAAATGAAAATTAATTATAAATAAAATAAGAAGTCCTTGCTTATAAAGAAGAGAAATTCTTACAACTAACATGTGATCAGATATTATGAATTAGCAATGTTTCAGTCTCAAATGAACCACATTTTGAAATTTCCAAATATTTCAGAACTTTGTAGATTATTCTTATCTGCCATGCTTCCAGACAAAGCTTTCCTTCTACTTTTTTCCCTTCTACTTTTTTGGGCAGTTCTCAGGTATTAATTATCTCCTGAAAACATAGACAATGAGCCTTTCTGATAAATGTTCATTATACCCTCTGAAGGAGAAAGATAAGAAAATAATAATAATTATTATTTTAAAAATATTTTTAAATGTATCTATTTTAAGAGAGAGAAAGTTGGGAAGGGGCAGAAAGGGAGAGGGAGAGAAAGAATCCCAAGCAGGCTTTGCACTGTTGACACAGAGCCCAACACAGGGCCTGAACCCACGAACCATGAGATCATGACCTGAACTGAAATCAGAGGGTGGATGCTTAACTGACTGAACCACCCATGAGCCCCAAGAAAATATTAATTATTGAAGGTATTTCAGATAAAGTATCTGAATTTATTTATTTAATTTTCTTTTAATGTTTATTCATTTTTGAGAGAGAGAGAGAGAGAACAAGCAGGGGAGGGGCAGACAGAGAGGGAGACACAGAATCCGAAGCAGGCTCCAGGCTCTGAGCTGTCAGCACGGAGCCCAATGCAGGGCTCAAACTCACAGACTGTGAGATCATGACCTGAGCTGAAGTTGGACACTTAACGGACTGAGCCACTCAGGCACCCTAAAGGGTCTGAATTTAAATCACATATGCCAAACTATCTCAACAGCCTGTGTTTTAAATTTAACAGATTTCTAGCAAGACTGGTTTTATGTGTGGGTGAATGGCCAGCAGTTATGTCTAGGGTGTGATTCGGTAGGAGGTAGGACAGCCTTCTTCTCACCAGTATCTTTCCCACTTAGGTGTTATAACAGCTGGAGTTCATAGAAGAAATGGCATTTTCCGGTTCTTTATCAAAATGTAAACCCTCCTGAATTTAGTAGTACATCAAACTAATAACATCTTATTGGTAATTCATTTCTCAGATAAGCCTTCCCTAAAATAGCCGGACAGGTTAAGAGCTGAGAATAGCTGGAAGATGAAGTATAGGGGAAGAAGAATGTAAGGCACAAGGGCAAAGGAAGGGTAGTGGACAGTTACTTAACACAAACCTAGTTTATAATGTAGTTTGAACTGAGAAGGCCTGGGGTTTCACACATTTTTGAGGAATCACACTTAACACAAAGTGAATAAAGAAACATTGAATCGGGGCGCCTGGGTGGCTCAGTCGGTTAAGCATCCGACTTCGGCTCAGGTCATGATCTCACAGTCCGTGAGTTCGAGCCCTGCGTCGGGCTCTGTGCTGACAGCTCAGAGCCTGGAGCCTGCTTTGGATTCTGTGTCTCCCTCTCTCTCTGACCCTCCCCCGTTCATGCTCTGTCTCTCTCTGTCTCAAAAATAAATAAACACTAAAAAAAAAAAAAAAAAAAAGAAAAGAAACATTGAATCATCCAATCTCCTATTAGCTTGGATAACCAAGAATTGAATTTTACATGATACAAAAAAGAAAAAGCAAAAAAAAAAAAAAAAAAGTACCTGAACTGTTTGTTTGTTACCTCCTCTTAAAATACTGCAGGTTGCGCTAAGTTCAATATGGCCCTGGGGTTTTCTAATTACGTCACTCTGTAGGAAAGGAAGAAAACGAAACGTAAAGGGACTGCCTGTAATAGTAATAGTAAGAAATGCTTTGTATAATTAATTGCATTACAGGAAAGAATATCAGGAGCTTGATTTACAGTTTGAGGAATTCAGTTCTAAAGGGTAAGTGCTTTCCACTCACCGGAGATTTATAGTAAAGTAATTCACCACCTTTGAGAACAAACCACCTCCTCTTCCAAGTCTTGACTTTACCACTCATTTTTAATAAATAGCCAGATTTTTCCAGGGGTTCCTAATTAAAAAGAAATTTTAAAAATTTAAATTTCATTTTAGAGGCTCAAACTAAGAACATTCATTGATTTTTTTTTTTTTTTAAACCTGAATCAGTGTTTACATTTTTCCCGTTATCACTGGAAGATGAGCAAGTTTTAGGAAGCTTCTGCTCTGGCTGTGAGTATTCTGTGTCTGTGGGGTAAGCATCTGGGGGAATGGCATAGTCACTTTCAGAAGCCACAGAAGAAAGAGACACACCTAGATGAATAAAGAAATAAATTAGGTCGATATTTAATAATCAGGTGGTCCAAATGCCAGCTGTGAGTTCTCCTAAGGAATACAGGTATTCCACAAAATCATCAGCCCTCCTAGACTATATTTATTCTCATACCTTCTGCCATAAAGAAATTTTAAAGCAAAAAAAACAGAACTAGAGGGTAAGGATTATCATGCAAACCTCCAAGGAATATAAATAATAGGAATATAAATATAAATATATAAATTATATATTTATATATAAATAGGAATATAAATGATATTCTTGTATGATCACAAGCACAGCTAATTTTACATACATAAACTATGTGCAATATATATACATAATAAAATACACGCAAAGATACTAATATGTCTTTTATTAAAGATTAAAAACGTGTATTTTCGTATTGACTTATATAAGGCAAGCAGATGTTTCATTTCAGTTTATCAAGAGTTGTACAATCACATTTTAAACCACTTAGTTGTTGAAATCACTTTTAATTTATTTTACTTTTTAATGCTTATTTTGAGAAAGAGAGGGTGTGTGCATGTGCAACAGTGGGGGAGGGGCAGAGAGAGAGGGAGACACAGAATTCCAAGCAGGCTCCATGCTGTCAGTGCTGAGCCTGACACAGGGCTCAAACCCACAAATTGTGAGACTATGACTTGAGCCGAGATCAAGAGTCGGACGCTTAACTGACTGAGCCACCCAGCAATCACTTCTAAAGTAATTCACATTAAAAAGAATTTCACAATTTCAGTAGTGTTTTTCATGAAAGTCCAATACTATTAGCTTATAAATTTTAAAAATCTTTTGTGGGGCGCCTGGGTGGCGCAGTCGGTTAAGCGTCCGACTTCAGCCAGGTCACGATCTCGCGGTCCGTGAGTTCGAGCCCCGCGTCAGGCTCTGGGCTGATGGCTCGGAGCCTGGAGCCTGTTTCCGATTCTGTGTCTCCCTCTCTCTCTGCCCCTCCCCCGTTCATGCTCTGTCTCTCTCTGTCCCAAAAATAAATAAAAAACGTTGAAAAAAAAAAAATT